>NC_086236.1:28412500-28760000 GCF_036321145.2 Pelmatolapia mariae
AGATTCCTCTCACCGATGCACCCTCGCACAGCGCTCCCCGCCCTCTTAGGGAAGCATCTGTGGACACCACCTTGCGAAACAACACCCTCCCAATCCGAGAGCCCTGATGCAGCAGCCCGGGCTCCCTCCAAGGACGGAGAGCTAGCATGCAAGACGCGGTTACCGTCAGCCTCCTCCGGAGGTGACGCAATGCAGACAGGTGGTGAGAGAGAGTCCAGCGTTGAAATGCTCTCATTTTTAACAGTCCAAGTGGCACTACGGCGATCATAGATGCAATCATGCCCAACAAGCGTAATATCGTCTGGAAACGTAGTCTGAAACTGAGCGAGGCAGCGATGAAACACGGCCACTCTGTGCTCCGACAAACACGCGCGGCTGGAAAGCGAGCATATTTCCAAACCGAGGAAAGAAATCTGCTGACTCGGGATTAGCGAACTCTTTCGAAAGTTCACAGAGAACCCCAGTGTCTGAATGTGTGACAGAACCAGTGACAGCTGTGTCTCTGCCTGCTCTCTGGAGCAAGCTACGAGAGCCCAGTCTAGGTAGGTAGGCTAAGATGTGGATGCCTCTCTCTCTGAGGGGCGCTAGCACTGCTTCTGCATATTTCACAAAGGTGCGAGGAGCGGTCTCTTGCCAGTCGGCAGAGGAGCCTGTGAGAGCTAGCTGCGGGCTTGGGCTTAGCCTGACGTCTGGGGATGATGTCACGCAGAGCTTCTGTCTGCTTCTTCCTCAGATCGAATCTAGCCTGAATGGCTTCAAGTGAATGTCCGAATAACCCAGCCGCAGACACTGGTGCGTCCAGATAAACAGCTCTGTCCCTATCCGGGATCTCAGAGAGTGTCAGCCACAGGTGCCTCTGCACCACTACTGTCGAAGCCATCCCTCTGCCCAGGGGGTGCACCTCCATAGGGGGTGGATTAGCTAAGCCAGCCTCCTCGGCGCCGTCCAATTCCATGTACTGTCCATAGCTGGGCACAGTGACACAGAGGTTTGTCCCATGATGCTGTTAGCTCGCAGACAAAGTCTGGGAACATGGGAAGGCAGTTTTTAGCTGTTGCGGGCTCCGGTGGGAGGAAAAAACCCACGAACCGCGACGGCTTCTGAGCTGGCGGAGGAGAGGGCCAGTCCACCTGCAGCTTCTCAGCAGCACGGCGAAACAGGGAGAAAAGAGAGGTGCCATCGTGGCCGACTGGCGCCGCAGCGGCAACACATTGGGCCAACAATGAGCTCCCCTGCTCGTTCTCCGACAAACCATGGATGTCCAGGCCGACATTGCTATCACCTGTGATGGATGGACCAGTATTGCTCAGAACCATTTCCTCACAGTGACTGTTCACTACATCTACAAAGGCAAAATGAAGCAGAATGTGCTTAGCACTGAAGCAGTTTATGAGTCACAAACAGGTCCAGTTGTCGCTAAGGAAATATCAAGCGTTGTGGAGCAATTTCACTTGGGAGGGAAAATAATTGCTGCCACTGTAGACAATGCCTGCAACATGGATGTTGCTTTGAAAAAATTGGACTTTTTAAAAGTGGGATGCTTTGCTCATACCCTCAACCTGGCCGCACAAAAGGTGTATGAAATTCCTGCAGTTTCCAGCTGGTGTGCCAAAATCCGTTCAGTTGTGGTGTGGCTCAAACGTTCATCCTTGAGCAAAACTGTGCTCAGAGAAAAGCAGCGAATCCTGAGTAAGTAGCGCATGCAGTTACATATCAAGAAGTATTGTTATTCATATTACCTTTTTTATAGTAATTTAAAATATGTTTGTGTCTATCTGTGCTTTAGATTTGCCAGAGCATAATGTAATTCTTGACGTTAAAACGCGCTGGAATTCTCTCTTCCTAATGGTGGAGAGATTTATGGAGCAGTTTGATGCAATCCAGGCAGCTGCTCTGGATCAACGGCTGAGGAAGCCTATGGAGAAGGACAAGTAAGTGAATGACATGAGCATCACTTGCAAGAGCTAAATTACGTCAGTTACCTTTAACATTGTGAATATTTTTCAACAGGCTAGAAAGGTTCACGCACACTGATTTAATCAAGGCAGAGGAGTTTATTAAGTGCATGCAAGTCCTGTACACGTCAACCATGTGTGTGTCAAGTGACAAGTCACCCACATGCAGCCAAATCATCCCCATCCTGGCCAAGCTGGAGGCACATTTCAGACGATGTGATGAAGACAGTGTTTTCACCTCTTCAATAAAAGAGAAAGTCTGGGGTAGTCTGCAGGAAAGATATCAAGTATTTGCAGACAATATCAATGCGCATGAAAAATAGGGTTACCTTTTTTCAGTATCAGCTCCTATGTTATATCTTGTTTTACTTAAAGGATGAAAACCTTCAGAAATTTCTGAAGGAGGCCACGATGATGGACCCACGTTTTAAAGGCAGGCTAGGTGGTGAGGCAGCTACTGACATCTGGGACAGGTTGGAGAAGGCAGCAGTTGCAAATGCCACAGCAGCAGTTGCACAGGTATTTTCATTGGTGTACAATCTTGTCCTTTTGCATCATGATGTAGTTTCTATGTTGAAGAAATGCTCTTTTACTATCTGTGTGTCCATAGCCTCCCACTGAGGACCCCAAAGCACACAGCGAGGTGGATGATGCTGACATGGACAAGCCAGAAAAATATGTAATTTCAGATTTTTTCTAAACACAACCACTATATTCTAAAAGTGATCTTTATTTATTTTGCAAACCTCACACATCTTTTTTTTTGTTGTTTTTCAGTTAAGTAAGGTCCAGAAGTCACCCTTAGAAAAGCTGTGTGAGGATGAAGACAGAGAGCTTCAACAGGCTGCTTCTCAAGCTGGTAGAGTCCCCTCAATCACAGAGCAGGTACAAAAGGAGCTTCAAATATACAAAAGACTGCCAGGAATTACCTCTGGACAAGACCCTGTGGCCTGGTGGTGGAGTAAGAGGGATACACTCCCCAATTTATCTGCCCTATCAGAAAAATACTTGTGTGTCCCAGCCTCATCAACGCCTTCTGAAAGAGTTTTCTCTTGTGGTGGGCATGCCATCAGCCAAGAGCGATGCCGTATAGCTCCAGAAAAGGCTAATATGATTATCTTCTTGCAAAAAAACTGCTAAACATCACAGGTTTCATGACAAAGTTTGTGTTTTCAATTGTTTAAGCACTGGTTCCAACCAAAGAAGTTATGTTTTATTGACAGAAAGGGCTAACTTTGTTATCATTTTGCTTAAAAAAAATTACTGGGAAAAATAAAAATACAAGAGGTTTTTGTGCTCTTTATTCTTTAAGCACTGGTTCGAGCACCGTTTCAAAAGTACCATTTTGGCACCGGTATCGGATAAAACCTAAACGATACCCATCCCTACTGAGGACAGGGGCGAACAGAAGATTTCTGCTTTGCTCGCTTCGGTTTGGAGTCCATTCCAAAACGCAAAGCAAAACGCTGCACAGGAATACTCGAAATTAGCGCTCCGCGGGCAGCCTACGCACCAACTGCGCGGTGGAGGCTAACACCAACAAGGGCAGTTAAGCTAAGTTCAAGCCGGCAGACAACGGAGCTAACTAGCAGCAGCTAGCTGCGAGGTACAACACAAGGTGGCCTCACTGAGCAATTTGGCTCGGTGAAGAGGGGCTATCGAACTGAGGGATGACTGTGATGACAGTGGCTATATGTGCAGGCGGGGCCGTGCGCGTGTCATCACACGTCATCTGCCTTAAAGGCGTGAATAAAGGTTTCTTCAGCCAGGGCACACGAGGGCGTGATATCCCATACTTATGTGTCGTACCGAGTGAATCGACTGAAAGGGAACTTAAGCTCTCCTCTGTCTGCACTTCTCCTACAGCAAACTCAGGGCAGCAGCTTCTCCCCCCTCGCTCACATGTGTAAGTGCTGTGCTCAGTCGCCTAGTGTCCGAGCTCGGATCATACCAAAATTAGGGGGAATTTACAACTGTGCGCTATGTGCTTTGAATATTGTGTGTAGTTTTTGTTTTATACAGTTGCCAGTTAGGCAACTAACTATAAAACAAATTACACTCCAAAAGACCCCACGCTTCTGAAAAAACAACCCGGGCTTAAGCCTAGTAAGCCACCCCCCTGCTCCTCCGATGACTGAGAGTATTGTATAAGAAAAATGTAAAGAGAAGATCAAGTCCTGGATCCTGCCAGCAGCACAAGGTGACAGCAGTGAGATTTCAAAATGTAATAGACCTTTTTCTTTCTTTGCCCTGTGATTTTCGCATACACCCACAAACACATACATTTTTAATTCCAATTTAATTCCATTTTTAATTTATTCGTTCTAAATTAATATCAAACCTGAACCAGTATGAGGTACTTTAGTTATTTCATTTTCCTCTGTTTATATGTTCCTTTAACAGTGCCATATACAGCATATTCATGATAAATACACGTGACAAACGTGCTCCCTCTACTCCTTCTAAATATCCGGCCTTGTAATGAACATGTATAACATGAAATTGAGGCTTTAAATTAAAGATCTTGTAAGAGTTTACTGCTAAAAATTTCATTTGTACTTTAAAATTATGCAGTGGATCTACTTTGCAAACAAAATGTTGTTAATTAATTTGCATTAAGAAACTGTTGTTCTTCTGAAAAAGCGTCAAATCAGAGATGTTTTAAATGTGACGGTAATTTTAGTTGCAAATGCTAAAACGGAAATCAAGCAGTGACAAGCATATACCGGAATATATTTATGTTCGATTTTTAATCCACATAGTAAATATTTCGTGACTTGTAACGAGCCAGGTGCAAATGCTGTCTTGTTGAACGGTATTTTGATCCGTAGCCACCTTTATCTGCTTAACGTCATACTTTTGCAAGCCAAGCGATTCATTCATTTATGAAATTCCAATGTTGCAAGTCAGGGGCGATTCTAGGATCAGAGCTTTGCGGGTGCTGAGCACCCAGAGAGCTGCCCATCCAGGCAAGGTAAACTTTACTCGTCACGATGAGACTTCTTCCCTGTCTCTGTCAGTCCCTGCATCCTTAAATGTCTCCAGTTGTCCCGAGTTCCCTCTGACTGTCTCCTTGGTGCATTTAAACCCCTGTTCCTCCCTGTCCTCATCGTCTGTTGTCTTCATCTCCATTATCAGTCACCATAATTTTACCATCTCTGTGCAAGTCTGCAAATTTCTTTATTAAATCATAAGATTCTTAAATTCATCAAGTCTCTCTGTGCCTGGGTCATCGTCACAAAACATGAAATGACTGTTTTGTACATTTTAACACAATTTAATCCCACATTTGTGAAAGAAAAGCAAAACACTTTTTTGAAAAGTCTGTAACAAAACCATCAAATCTGATAAAGGTTATTTAAATGCTGCAAAAGACTACTACTGCCAAAGAAGAATGGATTGGAATTTAAAAAAAAATACATATCCTAACCTTAATTACTGCGGGAGAATAATGAATGATGCTCACAGTGAGTAAAAAGTAAACTGAGTGCATTTTTTGGACAGAGATTCACTTTTAAAGTGTATGTATAATATAATACAGACACATAAAAAATACACTCCAAAAATAGAAGAGTCTGTGAATTTACAAAATATTATTAAAAATTTTTAAAAATTAAGACACCTTGGCCTATGGTACAATGTACGAAAAGATCTTTACTGCAGATACTACTATGGCTCTGCAGATTTTTTCTTTTCTTTTAACCTATGTCGCCTCACCTTGAGGCTGGCAAATCTGTCTATCACATTTTGGTGGTCAACTCTCTCAAGCATCTCTTTCTCAACTGACATCACAGCCAGGTGCTGGAGTCTGCTTTGACCCATGGTCCTACTCAGCCAGGTATGGAGCTGACTTAAGACACTAAAAGACCTTTCACAGCTACAGCTGCTAACTGGGTTTGTTAGGGCAACCTGAATAACAGTTTTCAGTGTGGGGAAGATCTGATTATCCAGAAGATTGTCCAATGTTAACATATCTGGAATGGCACCAGCCTCACTCTTGAGCTTCAAAATGTTTTTGGCAACCGTGACTTCCTCTGACTGAAGCTGGTAATGCAGTGCCAGGGCTGACAACCCAGTTTGTTTTGCAGATTCTGTATAGCAGCTTTAATAAAGGGAGAACACAACTTCCAGATTATATGAGTAAAATTAGTTGCTTTTTTTTTCCTTTGCCAGTTTAACAGTTTCTGTTTTGCCTGTTAGTATTCCCTGTCTGTTTTCTTACCTGGTTCTTCCTGACCTTGTACTTTCTCCTCATGTTCTCCTCTTTCCTCTCTCCCTCTTTGGACTGACAATCATACACAAATAGATTATATTCAATTAGATTACAAAAATACTATTAAGATCACTAATAAAAAAGTCCTCTCTCAGTGTACTTTCAACCAAAAGGCAAATAACTAAACCACATGTGCATCTAATAAAAGATATAAATATTGAAACACACAACACTTTTACCTGAATGTGGCTCCTTTTTTTGAAAAAACTTCCTCATATCCATTATGAACCTGGCTGTCTCTCTGTACACACACACACACAACAGGAGCTATAAGGTTAATGGGCATCCAGTCAGTTAGCTAGCTTGGGTTCAATATCGGCACATGCACATATGAGAAAATAACCAGTTTCTCTCATTACATTTCAAACAGGACAGTGGTAACAGCAGCAGGCTACGGACAATGTTAAGTTTTAGATTTTAAATAGGCTGTATACATTTCAATGGGAGCAACAGGACGGTCAAATATCGCTGATTTTACTACAGAGCAGGACGGATTGTAGGGTAGCAAACATAGTCGGGAAACACGTTTTCAACCCAGCAGGTTACCTGGATGTAATGTTTTTCAGCTAAAAAGAAACATGGCCTGACTCCTACCTAACTATATAAAGATTAACTGAAGGTTAAATGCAGCTAATATGTCCTGTTTTAAGCCAGGCGCTTCCACCTCCGCTCCGCTGCGTTTCAGCCACCATCTCTCTGGCAGCAACGGAGCTAGCTAGAGCCAGAGCAGGGAAGAGCCGAGCTGGAACAAACCATTTTGGGAGGGGGGGTTATCTATACTTTTGTTGTTAAAATGTTCCATCTCAATTACGTACTGTATGCTTTTTATATTTTTAGTAGTGTGTCACACAAACAGCAAATATTGCCAAAAAAAGTAAGAAATCTTTGGGGGTGCTTTGATTCGTTTTGGGCTAATGGGCTAAAATCGCCCCTGTTGCAAGTACAATATGTATAATGCTTACCGTTTAATAAAGAACAGTATCATGAAATGCAAAGAATTCAAATTGCTGGATCGGCGGACAGTGACGCTTTCTCGCAAGTTAAATAGATTTTTTAAGGCGTTTTTTTCCGAAGTCGCAAAAAGTATGACGTCACAACAATGTGATTGGTCACTTGCAATGTTGTACCTGGAACAACATTTATTGGCCGTTTATCAATGCCCAAGTACGCGAGTACGTACTCGCGTTCTCGGCTTGATGCGTACTTCGAATAGGGCTTTGGAGCGTGATGTCACGGGAGCGGGGCCACGCCCCCTCCCGCCATGACAGTAGGCCAAGGAAAGCACACGGAAGCGTCAGCTATGGTTCGTACGTGCTGTGTTGCAACGTTAGATCACGCGATAGGGAAGGCAAGAAGCTGGAAAATTGGCTCTCTTTTCATCGTTTCCCCTCCTGGAGGCAACGGGAGGGACCTCATGTATCCGATATTACTAAACGAAGACGTCAGGCTTAGATTGCAGCGGTCAGACGAGCGGATATCGAGTTCTCTGCCATCCCCAATTTTTTGTTGGTTTGCTCGCGGCATTTTCTTTCCGGCGAGTTCTAAATAAATTCATATCTCTCTTAATAGGCTTTTCGTGTTATTTTGAATGCGCTGAGGTCATAGATAATTAGATAAAACATCCTAATGTGTGATGCTGCAGAACCACGTCATGTTGACGGAGTAGCGTATTATTTGGCATTATTGCAGGCAAACCAGCATATGAAATATGAAACAGAAAAGAAAAGTATGTTTATTTTTTTATTCAAGATCTGTTGACATGTACTTAGCAAGTACATACACATGAAATGCAAACTATTTACATGGCAACGCACAGCTGGCAACCTCTGGCTGTATCTTGGTCATATGGTCAACGTACTCACAACGTGGAGGCTTAAAAACGGCCAAATCTTGTACCCAACCGTTTGTGAATTAGATGTGCGCCTCCAGGAATTTATAATTCCTAAAATGATTCGCCGTGTATGCGCTGACTCCACAGACAAGGTACGCGACGATATCGGGATAGGACAACGGCGGTAGGCTGTCTGGGTTTCCGCTCCACTGCCTTTTTTCATACGGGTCCACATTACCGATGCACGCTATTTTTTCCATGTACCGTTTCTTGGCGTCTGGGCGCAGTCGGTCGCGATACAGCCCTTTGTCTTTTGCGTTGATTTTAAGCGTGGTTCTGGCAGTCCTGCTTCCAACACAGTGTGTTTGTTTTGATTTGTGGCCTTCTGACATGGCGCCGCGATCCCACAATGCACTGCGGCGTGACGTCAACTCCAAAGCCCTATAGGAACAGTACTTGGTCTCCGACTGATGACGTATCACGAGTACACGAGAACGCAAGTACGCACAAGTACGCATATTGATAAACGCCCATTATGACGATGTGGGAACAACACCGACACGAGGGGCCGTTTATCAATGCCCAAGTACGCGAGTACGTACTCGCATTCTCGGTGAGTACGTACTCGCCGAGAACGCACGGGAGTACGTACCCGCCGAGAACGCGAGCACGGACTCGCGATATGTACAATTGGAACACCAGCGTACGTGATGATGTCACAGGTCCGGAGTTTTTACTGCCGTCCCCTCTTAATTTAACTGTGAGTAACATGTTATGAAGCTTAACTTTAATCACAGCCAAACCGGTTTACTCAGAAACAAATAAAACACTGAAATAAACCAAACATTAACATTTAGAAGTGATCTAAGTGACTTATATAGGGCTTTGGAGTTGACGTCACGCCGCAGTGCATTGTGGGATCGCGGCGCCATGTCAGAAGGCCACAAATCAAAACAAACACACTGTGTTGGAAGCAGGACTGCCAGAACCACGCTTAAAATCAACGCAAAAGACAAAGGGCTGTATCGCGACCGACTGCGCCCAGACGCCAAGAAACGGTACATGGAAAAAATAGCGTGCATCGGTAATGTGGACCCGTATGAAAAAAGGCAGTGGAGCGGAAACCCAGACAGCCTACCGCCGTTGTCCTATCCCGATATCGTCGCGTACCTTGTCTGTGGAGTCAGCGCATACACGGCGAATCATTTTAGGAATTATAAATTCCTGGAGGCGCACATCTAATTCACAAACGGTTGGGTACAAGATTTGGCCGTTTTTAAGCCTCCACGTTGTGAGTACGTTGACCATATGACCAAGATACAGCCAGAGGTTGCCAGCTGTGCGTTGCCATGTAAATAGTTTGCATTTCATGTGTATGTACTTGCTAAGTACATGTCAACAGATCTTGAATAAAAAAATAAACATACTTTTCTTTTCTGTTTCATATTTCATATGCTGGTTTGCCTGCAATAATGCCAAATAATACGCTACTCCGTCAACATGACGTGGTTCTGCAGCATCACACATTAGGATGTTTTATCTAATTATCTATGACCTCAGCGCATTCAAAATAACACGAAAAGCCTATTAAGAGAGATATGAATTTATTTAGAACTCGCCGGAAAGAAAATGCCGCGAGCAAACCAACAAAAAATTGGGGATGGCAGAGAACTCGATATCCGCTCGTCTGACCGCTGCAATCCAAGCCTGACGTCTTCGTTTAGTAATATCGGATACATGAGGTCCCTCCCGTTGCCTCCAGGAGGGGAAACGATGAAAAGAGAGCCAATTTTCCAGCTTCTTGCCTTCCCTATCGTGTGATCTAACGTTGCAACACAGCACGTACGAACCATAGCTGACGCTTCCGTGTGCTTTCCTTGGCCTACTGTCATGGCGGGAGGGGGCGTGGCCCCGCTCCCGTGACATCACGCTCCAAAGCCCTATATCATTTTTAACCTCAGTAGTGAAACCTCTATTAATAAAAATAGTGTACATGTACATACGTGTACATACCTTAATAAAAACAAGCAGGTGAGATGCTTTTATTTCTATTCTAGTGGAGACTCAATACTATAGACAGCTGCTGGAGTTTCTTTAACCTGAGTAGTGAGACGTCCGCGAGCGGGGGGGGGGGGGGGGGGGGGGGTTGAAAACGATGTGCCGGGAGTCCGCTGTTGAGTTTTGGACGAAATGCATTCTGGGATATATAGCTGTCCCAAGTCCACACCGATGCATGCTCGATGAAACGGGCGGATCGAGAACACATCCGGGACTTTTTCGCGTTCTCGGCTTGATGCGTACTTCGAATTGGAACAGTACTTGGTCTCCGACTGATGACGTATCACGAGTACACGAGAACGCAAGTACGCACAAGTACGCATATTGATAAACGCCCGAGGATATCAGATCGTGCTACAGGCAACAATGAAGCAAAATCCCCTAAGAATCTCCTCCTCCTCCTCCTCCCCCTGTCCTTTCGTCAGCTTTTCCGTATTCCACCTGCCCGGCCTCCCAGTTCAAAACGCATTTCGCTGACAATGTTTCGGACTTTTCAAATCTGCTGGCGATATTTGTAAACCTTGGTTTGATTTCCACTGGTCATTACTTGTCTTGCTGGTCATCCACCAACCCCACAAGCTACATATCTTTTTCTTTTTTTCAAAACGATGGATACTGTCGCTTTACTTTTGCTGTTTCTGGTCAACGCTGGGACGCTGGTTCAAGGTAAGCTTCCCTAATAATGTAGTAGGAATACCTCCTTGCATGGTTAGACAGGTTAGAGTGCTGATGTTGATTTGACACAAAAATACAATACAGACTACAGTTAGCGTAAAATACAAATAATTCACCAGCTGGGTGAGGAAACCGAGACATGCTCGTGACTGATTTTCAGCGTTGGGCTTCCCACTTTACCCACTTAACATAAAATAGTTCCCTTTTATTTTTAAAGAAAAGGTAAAGCAAAGGAACCTGTTTTATGTGTGTTTGTGTATTGTTTGATATGCCCGAGTAGGTTAAGAAGAAGCCAGAAATACTTTTATGTCTTTTGTCATGTAAGTCAGGGAGGTCTTGAATTTTTATGTACTTATATATATATATATATAATATTATTATTAGTAGTAGTAGTAGTAGTAGTAGTTTGTGTGATAAGTTACACAGCAGAAAGTCCCCGGACTTCACGGCAGAATGAAAAAGCACCTGACTCGGTGACTCACCACTAGAGCATGAACAGTAGCTGAAATTAGAAGCGGTGAAACTGAAACTGAAAATAAATGAGATCACTGCTAAACACACAAACATGAACACTATTCATATGATGCGTTGTGATACACTGGTATCACTTCTGCCTTGTGATGTGTCAGGTAGTTTCCGTCTTGAAATGACGTTAGCTTAAAGTCATTTGACAATTACAGGTGAGCGTGACTAAACAAGAAGTTAAACACTGTTTTTGGCCAAATCCCAGTGGGGAGTAGTAGCTTTTAATATACAAAAAAAAAGTTCCTCCCACCTTGAAAAGAGGAAACTGGAGAAATCCAAACTGAATGATGTACTAGTGAATAAAAGCAGTCTCATGCTTCTGCATTCTGATTTATTGGCTCCTTTTGACAAGAATAAAACAGCGTCTTCTGAATTTAATGCAAAGCCCAACAACATAGATAGTAAACCAGAGACGGAGGAGAAGAGAAAATTACACTTTCCCTCGGAAAAAGTTTGATTACATTTGCACATGGTATGAGTTTTTTCGCTAAGTGTCTAAGTCTAACAGTGTCAGTGAAACTTTCTTTAAAGTGGATCTAACACCGACTAACAGCAGCGCTTACTGACAAAGAGTTAATGACATCTTTAACAAATGACCTCAGTATTGGATTGGACAGAATTGAACTTCATTGACTCGTCAACTCGTATTGGATTCCTTTCACAAAGTTTTGCAGCCTCTTCCAGAGTAAATGGACTTGGACATCCAGGATATTGATAACGCAGTTGTACTGACAGTGGACTGACAACCTACACTTACTATAGTTGAACAGAGAGATCAATGTTGCCCTTTGGGGCCCTTATATGTGTGGGGGGTTTTGTTGTTGTTGTTTTTTTAAGTAATATCTTGGTCCATACTTCATACCAGTGAGGGATGGTAATATACCATTACTTCCATTTAAAATACTTGGCGGTAATCCTAAGCCTCATGCAGCATGAACCTCTCTGTTTTTAAAGCTGAAAGCCACCTCTGTGCTTGTAAAACCATCAGTGTTACACTATGAGGCTTCACATGTGATATATGATGACTCTAACGCTGTCAAGCTGCTCAGATTTTCAGTGTTGTGAAACAGAAATGCTCCCTATGTTCATGCACGTGTTTACACAATCTTCTAGTGTTTCACATGTATACATTTTAGGCATATTACCAGTGAATTTCAGTCCCATGTCACAGAATATTAAGATCTTTTAGCCCTTTAGAACTAAAGACATGATTTCGAGAAAGAGACTTTGTCCTATCTGTAATGGCACACAGATCCTTAGAGAGTAGAGTAGATAATTCTTCTATGTGGAGCTTGCTAATATTCATTTGCTTTATCAGAATCATGTTTATTACAGGAGCCAGTTAAGGTGGTTTGGGCATCTGATAAGGATGCCTCCTGGGTGCCTCTTGAGTGAGGTGTTCCGGGCATGTCCCACCAGGAGGAGGGTCTGGGGCAGACCCAGGACACGCTGGAGGGATTATGTCTCTCGGCTGGCCTTGGTGTTCCCTCGGACAAGTTAGAAGAAGTGGCTGGATAGAGGGAGGTCTGGGCTTCTCTGTTTAGGCTATTGCCCCTGCAACCCGGCCCCGAATAAGCGGAAGAAGATGGATGGCTGTTTATTACAAATTTTAACATAATTAGGGCCCGAGCACCGAGAGTGCGAAGGCCCTATTGTATCTGCTCCGTTTCTTCTTCTTATTAGGGCCCGAGCACTGAGAGTGCGAAGGCCCTATTGTATCTGCTCTGTTTATTATTAGGGCCCGAGCACTGAGAGTGCGAAGGCCCTATTGTATCTGCTCCGTTTATTATCATTATTATTATTATTATTATTATTTTTTTTTACCGAAATTAATTGCCTTTTTGAGGGCTTTAACATGCTCAAAAACTCTTGAAATTTTTCACACATGCCAGGTCTGGTGAAAGATTTTTTGTATTTTAATGGTTTACATATGAGCATTGGGAAATGGCTCTGTAGCGCCACCTATGCCTTGTTAAATGCAGCCCTACGAACACATCGTTTGAGCTACATGTATGAAAACTGGCACACATGTGTATCATGCCTAGACGAACAAAAAAGTCAGTGGGACCATTGACGCAAACCCAACAGGAAGTCCGCCATTTTGGATTGAAGGTGACATTTTGGCTCTAATTTTGCCATTTCCATGCCTCGAACTTTTTCGAACTCCTCTTGGGATTTGGTCGTATAAGCTTCATATTTGGTCAGTGTCAACTACACACCTGGGCCATGTTAAATTGCGGAGCTTTTGAGTTTTCGCGATACTGTGAGGCCGTGGCGCCACGGCGAATTTCGATGACTCGCCATGAAAATCTTATTGCCTCTCATTCTGTCATACATGGTCCGACCTGGACCAAAGAGCACACATATGATAAGGCTCCAGCCCTGAACATATTTCAACTGCCATATTTGACACCAGGGACAGCGCCACCTAGTGGGAACAGGAAATGTCATATTTTACACCTTGGGGTACAGTATTGTGATGGGTGACATCTGCAGTCTCAAATTTCTCCAGGAAAGCCTTAAGGAGTTGGTCTTGGGTTATAGTGAAAACTGTGACTTTTCACGAAAGGGTGTGACCCCAGCAGCATGGCGAACTTTGATGTCTCGCCATGAAGAAACAAATTAGTATAACTCAATGAAATCCAGTCTGATCAGTACCAGACTTTAACGGCGTGATGTCAGACCCGCCCTGAACAGATTGATGTGCCCATTGTCAGGAATACCTAGAGCACCACCTAGTGGCAACAGGAAATGTCATGTCTTATATTTTGTTGCACTGATTTTCACAGGTTCATCGTGGCCACTTCAAAAGCGGTGAATATCACCATCAGTCCCTCATGATGCTTCAGTGAGAAAATTGTGACTTTAAACTGAACGGCGCACCCTGGTGGCAACGCGGTTCACCATTAATAATGAAGTGGCTTTTGAGGGGCTTGGAAAGTTTAAAATGTCGTGAAATTTGGCGCACACCTCCAATGTGATGAGCGCTTTCTTGTTATTTAACCATTTTTATTGAATAGCGCAAAATGGCTCCACAGCGCCCCCTACAAAATTTCAAAACAACAGCCCCTGCTCTGTGTTTTATGTATGAGTCTGAAACCTGGTAAGCTTATGGAAGATATCAAGATGTACAAAAAAGTCTCTTGGAGCAATATCCCAAATCCAACAGGAAGTCAGCCATTTTGAAATTAATGTGTAATTTTGGTGACAATTTCCCTTCTTTTTAAGGCACCGTTCTTTGACGAACTCCTCCAAGGGATTTCATTAGATTTACGCGATCTCCAGTGCGTGGAATCCAAAGAGCTTTGTGATGTTAAATTGCGAAGCTTTTTACGTTCAGGGAAACGGGGTGGTCATGGCGGCACGTGGAGTTTCAATCACTCGCCAAAAAGCAGTAATCTGCTATCACTCAAAAACACAATATCCAATCTCTCCCAAAGGTCGCAGGCGTGATGAGACTTGAGCTCGGAAATGTTTTTTCATGCCATTTGTCAGTAATGGTTAGAGCGCCACCTAGTGGGACGACTATAATAATGGTTGAATTAGATGAAATGTTAGCTGGTGGTTAAATGCATGAATTCCATCAATGTGACATCAGATCGGACGCACTGGTTTTAGGTGTTGGGCTTGGCTCGATGTGCTGGGGTGCGAGGGCCCTCGTATCGCTGCTTGCAGCTTTAATTAAGGATTTGTGTCTCATTTTTTGCTAGGTAATCATTGATTATTGTTTTCAGCAAGTCTCACACAGGTCTCCTGGGCAATCCCAGCCCTTTCTTTATTGGCAAATCTCTCAATCTCCTCCAGATTTGATGGTCTTGTTGTATGGACCTTGGTGTTCAGGTCAGACCACAGATTTTAAATCAGATTCAAGTGAGAGCTTTTTGCAGAACACACAGTACTTTGTTCACTTTGGTCTTCTGGAGTTATTTACTAGGAGCAAAATATGTTTTGGGTCATTGTTGTGTTGGAAGATAAAGTGACGACCCAGACCCAGTTTTGCACAAGTGTCTTTTTTTCTTCATAATTCCTTCGCTTTGATGAAATTCCCAGTTCTGGATGCACTGAAGTATCCCCAAGTTTCACTGCTGGATGGTGTTCTTTCAGTTGCACACCTCTCCCTTTTTTCTCCAAACATAAGCAGCATCTGCAGCACAGCGCTCCCAGCTGCTATGCACGCTTTTGTGCTTTTGCATTTTTTTATGCTTTCATTTTTTATGCTTTTTTAAGTGCAACGCACTGGTCACTTTCAGTCAGCAGGAACTGAGAGAAATTGGCCTCAGCCTGAACTTTATATTGGATTGGACCCAAAGTATCCCACCTGAGATTGTGAAACCACTGGGCGCTCCGTGGGTTATTATCTACTAATTGTAACTGAATTCTGGCTCCCTGATGCCTCAGTGGAGCTACCAAAATCATCCGTATTTTTCGAACCGGAAGCTTTGGATAACTAGGTCCTGCCAAGACCCTTCCTACCAAATTTTGGATCAACTTAAGTCTTTTCAGGGAATTTTTAGGACATCCTGATAATAATGAATTGCAGTAGTCCAGCCTACAAGTAATAAATGTGTGAACTAGTATTTCAGCATCATTGAGAATGAGACAGGATGTTTTTAATTCTACAGAGGCTGTCATTTGATGCTTAGGTCACAGGCTGACAAACCTGAAAAACATGTGTGACTACATTTCTGCTATGCGGATTTTGTTTTGCTTTCAACCAGCATGGTGTCACATTTTGCATGTTGTGTGGAAAAGGCCTCTTTCTTTGTTAAATAATGGCTGTGCGCCTTTCGGTGAGTAAATAAGAGTTAAATGTTACCATTTATTGTGAAGATCTTAGAAAAAGTTGTGGCTAACCAGCTAATAGCTGTCTTGGACAAGTACAGTATTCTGTGATTAGTTTCAATCTGGCTTTTGTAGAGCTTATTCCACTGAAACAGCTCTTAGAGTGTTAAGTGACATTTGATGTGAACTGATAATGGAGAATGTTCCGTTTTGCTGAGTTTAGAAGCTACCTCTGCTTTTAATACTGTTGACCATCATGTTTTGTTCAATAGGCTGAGCTATTAGATGGGTGTATCTGGGTCTGCTTAGGCTATTTCTAAGTCCAGGTCTTCTTCCAGTTCTCTTATATATGGTGTGCCACAAGGTTCTGTTTGGGGTATCTGTTTCTGTTATCTGTTCCCTCTTCAGCAAATTTTGAGCACCTTTAAGGACATTTCTTATCACTGCTATGCAGATGACTTTCAGTTTATCTGTTTTGAGTCCTAGGATGTTACTAAGCTGAAAAAGGAAATTATCCTGAATAGGTGATTAGACTCTAAAAGTTAGATGGCTGGTAGCTTTCTCCAACACCAACAAGTATAAAAAACTGAACCCTTGTTTGTGCCTCTGGCAAATTTGCACCTAACACAATCAAAGCACTTGGTTACGTTGCCTCATTTGCTAAATCTTCCATTAGGAACTCTGGGATTGCTTTTGAGTCTGCTTTCCCTCTGGAGAGATATCACATATCTGTTTTGGTCTTGTTTTTATCATTTAAGGAACATTGATAGGTGAAATTCTATTATGTCACTATCTGAATTGGAGATTGGTATTCATGCATTCAGGGGTCAGCAAGGTGAAGTTCAGGTGAACTGAACTTCAGGTAAGAAGTTATGACCTGCAGTCTATCTGGGTCAGATATAAACCAAGTTTAGGTGGAGTTTATTTTCATTGTGACTTTTTACAGTCAGTTACTATAACTCGTACTGCGTACTAGCTAGCATGACGGAGTTTCTATACAGCCGGGTGGGTGCTGTGATGTCACTGATAGTAGGGCTGTTCGATATAACGATATATATCGGATGACGATATAAAAACGTCTATCGTTTCATTTTACGCTATCGTTTGTTTCCTGGTGTCGCAAAATAAACTGTTTACAGCAATATTTTTTCATGGTTTTGATGGTCACTGTAGTGGCTATATTAATTTCTTAAAGTTCTCTCTTTCTCTTATATTTAATATAACCACACTACAGACTGACAAGCACTTGTTTTTATGCGCTGTCGTTAGCAACAACGACGGTAAAACCACGGCGTGTCCGCTTGTTTATTTTCCACATAAACCTTTCACAATAAAGCTCAAGATCTATTCTCTCCCTCTCCCTCTCCTGTTGCTACTTCAATCATGAAACTGATCAATGATCAGCTGATCGGCTTTTCTGTCGCAAGTGCCGTCTCTCTTGTTTGTTTATCTCCCACTTTGCACCAGAAAGAGGAAACCAGTGGATGTAAGCTTGATCAGCTGTTGTTAGAATTTATTTAATATTAATTTCTAGTATCAGCTGATGTTTGCTGGAGCCACAGCAGTGAAAGCTGCTGGTCATTATATCGGTTTGGTTATCTGGTGAGAGGGAAACATGAAGATGAAACCAGGATATGTCCTCACTGAATCATCAGAGACATGAATGAGTTGAGGGGAAGTTATAAACTGTTTCTGAGAAATAATACCATGATTCTTTTCTAAGTAGCTGACAGCTGGTAACTGTATAGCGGCGGGTCTAGCAAAGTTTTGCCAGGGGGCCAGGTAGGGCGTTAACAGGAAAAGGGGGCATAAAGAAATACTCTACTTTCTTATTCTCATTTAAAATGTCTAGCTTTTAACAAATAATTATCTGAATCTTACAACCAAAGTTTTTATCTGACATAAAATGTATAGAAATCGTACATATACCAACAAGACAGTGTACATCACTGTCACAACAGCGTCTGTTTTCATTCAACCACAGCACTGAAACTGCTCTGACCAAAGTGTTTAATGACATATGTCTGAATACAGACAGTGGAAAAATGTCAGTCTTAGTTTTACTGGATCTCAGTGCAGCATTTGATACAGTTGACCACAACATATTACTCAAACGACTGGAGAACTGGGCAGGTCTTTCAGGAACTGTACTAAACTGGTTCATAACATACTTAGAAAACAGGAAATACTTTGTATCAATAGGTAATTTCACATCTGAGCAGACAAGTATCACATGTGGAGTTCCCCAAGGTTCCATCTTGGAACCTCTCCTGTTTAACACTACATGCTCCCACTGGCACAGATTATAAAGAACAACAAAATAAACTATCACAGCTATGCAGATGACACACAAATATATATCACAACGTCACCAGGAGACCAA
Source organism: Pelmatolapia mariae (assembly GCF_036321145.2). Taxonomy (NCBI): domain Eukaryota; kingdom Metazoa; phylum Chordata; class Actinopteri; order Cichliformes; family Cichlidae; genus Pelmatolapia; species Pelmatolapia mariae. Next base: position 28,430,983 of record NC_086236.1, read on the forward strand.
GGCCCTGTACAGGCTCTTGGTAAATGCATTGAGGAAATTAATGACTGGTTGTGCCACAATTTTCTCCAGCTAAACAAAAACAAAACTGAAGTAATAGTCTTTGGAGCCAAAGAAAAATGATTACAGGTCACCAGAGAACTTCAATCTATACACCTAAAAACCACCAACCAGGCGAGAAATTTGGGTGTAGTGATGGACGCAGACCTAAACTTAGAAAAACACATTAGGACAATAACAAAGTCAGCTTACTATCACCTCAAGAATATTTCAAGGATAAAAGATCTGATGTCTCAACAGGACCTGGAAAAACTAGTCCATGCATTCATCTTTAGTAGACTTGATTACTGTAACAGCATCTTTACAGGTCTACCTAAAAAATCAGTCCGACAACTACAGCTCATTCAAAACTCTGCTGCTCAAGTCCTCACTAAGACCAAAAAAGTGGACCACATCAGTCCAGCTCTGAGGTCTTTACACTCGCTGCCTGTCCGTCAGAGGATAGACTTTAAAGTTCTGATGCTGGTCTATAAAGCTCTGAATGGTTTAGGACCAAAATACATCAGTGACCTCCTGACCCAGTATGAACCTTCCAGATCCCTCAGGTCATCTGGATCCGGTTTTTTAAGCTGCATTCAGCTTTTATGCTCCATATATCTGGAACAAACTCCCAGAAAGGCTCAGATCAGCTGAAACACTCACTTTATTTAAATCCAGGTTGAAGACTCACCTGTTCTCAGCTGCATTTGAATAAAGCACCAAATCCACACTGTTTTACTTTTAAGCTTAAATTTCAAAAATTACTCCTTTTTTCATTTTAAATCATGCTTTTTATTTGTTTTTGTTTTTTAATGTCTCTGTAAAGCACTTTGAATCACCTTGCTGTTGAACTGTGCTATATAAATAAACTTGCCTTGCCTTGCCTTGCCTTTATGGCTTTTCCTATAATACCTGGTGGGCCGGTCTCTAGTCAAAATGCCCGGACCGATTTTTTTGTCCCAGTCCAGCCCTGGGCACGACACGCAGTGAATTAATCTGAGAGGGTGCATTAAAAAATAAATGGCCGGACCAGTGGTGCACATCGCAAATTAGCTCGCATAGACTCATTAGCTGTGCCGCTTCTTAATGACAGTATCTTAGCTAACAACCCCAACTACCAGATTCAACTTGTAATTGGCTAAAAATCACTTTGCCTACCGGTGAGAGGGATGTTACTAGCTGGCAGTTTTTTCAAGCGATGTTGAAATTTCCACATTCCAACACTTCAAATGCTTCAGGAGCTGTCCGCTCAGCGCAGCATCAGCACTGCGGAAATACACGGATACATCTGTAGACTCGAGACAGAATTCACAATGCGTTTTCGGGACTTTCAGGTGTATGGACCAATGTTTTCTTTTCTGATCAAACCAGAAAGCTTTAATGAGCAGCTGGATTTGTCTCGCATTAACTGCCTGGACACAGAGGACATCGAAATGCAGCTGATTGAACTGAAAAGCTCGAGTCTGTGGGGGTCAAAGTTTGCAGAACTACAGATGCAGCTGGAATCCATAGCTGTGCATGTTCATGGAGCTTGCATTTTCACCTGCTCGACATCCACTACCTGACAAGTTTAACTGTCTTCAGAACATTGCAGAGACCTTAGTGACAGTACATATCTCTGTGGGCAAATTTTCTCTCACACGAAGAGTGTCCTCACGTAGCTGTCTGAATGCTGGACACTCGGAGACCTGTGTCTCTGCGAGTGGGAGACCAGAGATCAGATTAACATGTGTATCTCTATATTAACAAACATGCTATATTGGCCCAGTTTATTTTTCTGATCCTTGTTGTGAGGAGACCATAAATAGCATTTGCATTTTCTGTTGTACAGTTCATTTGCTGTTATGGAGTTCTTGTTATGGATAAAAAGTGTCTTTTTTTTGTTTCAAAATAGCTGATAACTTTTTGCTGATAGCTGCCAACATCTGCGAACAAATATAATTCTATAAAGTTGTTCTATGTAGTGTGTAACTGTTAATATAGAGCGTTATTAAATTCATTGCTAATACAACTATATGGCACATTGACTTCTGAGGAAATTTTAGATGGCACTCATCATCAGAAAGGTTGCCTACCCCTGCATGCGTTTATTTCATTATGTTTAGATTACCTTAAATCACTGGTCGCTTGTCTAAGCAAAAACTCCTTGGAACATCTGTAAGTTGTTTAGAATGATGCTGCAAGGGTGCTGACAAAGTCTTCCAAGTACTGAGGTCATGCCGTTGCTGACCCAGCTGCATTGGATCCCCATTAAATTTACAGTCCATTTCAACATTCTGGCTTTTAGAGTTCTTCATGGACAACCACACACTTACATCAATAAACTTTGAAATCGTTATGTCCCTAACATGCCCCTGAGGCCATGTAGTTGAGGTCTGCTGGCTGTGCATCATACAAAGCTGAAAACTAAAGTAGACTGTGCTTTTGCAACTCTGGAAGGGTCTACCTCTGAAATATGTGGTCTCAGCGGTCTCTTTTAAAATACGTCTAAAAATGAATCTTTTTGGCCTTGTGTTTGGTTAACTTTGGTGTATTTTGTTGTGAAGTACTATGTGGTGTTTACCTTGAAAGTTGCTATTGTTGTTGGGGGTTTTTTTTCACGAGAAAAGGCAAATGTGCTCAGATTATAAGTTTTCACAATTTATTATCAAACGGTTGGAATTTCCACTTGTTTTATGTGGACTGTGGACCTCCGTCTCTCTGGCTCAGAGGCAAAGGCTGCTGGGCCCAGGCAGTAAACACTTTTATTGCATGTGGTAAAAACAGAATGTTAACACGATTGGTCAAACATTGGAGGGAAGCCTTTAGACCACATCTCAGGCTGTACCTTTCAGACATCTCCCTATCCGGTCGTTAAGTCTGACGTCACTAGCCGTGTCTGGGCCTAAACTCCGCTGCAGGTCCATATATCAAATGATCACTGTGGCATTACTGAGAGTTGAAAAACTGTCTAAAGTCTTTCATATTTAATAAAATGATCAGCGTTCTGCTCTACCAGGTGTAACAATTGAGTTTAACATCCAGGCATCCATGAAAACGGAATTTATGACATTTAACGGAGTTAGAAGTTAGCAGGAAGTTAGCTTGCTAGCTTCCATCTAAAGCTAGCCATCTAAATACAATATAGATGCTATATTGTATTTAGATGGAAGCTATAGAATTAAAACGTACAGCTCTGCTATCACTTCCAACATAAATGAAGACAGAAAACTAAACAGCAGTGAACTAAACAGCAGCGTTTGTAGGGTTACTGAAGTTTGGCTAGCTTGTATATAATGATGTGCTACGTGACCGCTAGCGACACAGCTATGTTAGCATAATATAAACAAGCTAACTTTTTTTCCACTCGATAAAAGTTAACGTGAGGGTTCTCAGTGGTCAGGAACAAATGTAATCGCATGGCAGGATGCTGTAAACAGACCAAACTTCAGCCAGGAGAACAACTGAGATAATCCATCCACAATACGAGGTTAGTTATTCATATACTGCTGCATGGGCTGTGCTGTAGTTACATCGTAAGGTTTTAAAAACTGAGCTTAAATAAATGATTAGCGGTAATAAAAGCCGAGGGAGGTCAACAGTGATCACTGACTGTTTTAGGAGCTTTTTGAGATTAAATAGAAGAAAATACAAAACATTAAACATGTTAACAACACAAAAGCCATATTAAACGCAGACTACTTTAGGCCCGGAAGTAGGATTCGTCACGTCATCACTTAACGACCGGATAAGGAGATGTCACTTCTCACACACATCACCATGGCAACCATATCATGTCCTGTGGTCAGGCCTGTAGAGAGAGAGAAGGGACCATTCACTAACACCTGATTTATTGATTAAAAATAGTCCTAAAACCGATTAACACTGACTACAAGCTAACTCTGGTACTGATGTTGATGTGTTTTAGAGAAAAGTTGTTGAGTTTGTTTTTTTTTGTTTTTCCGGGGGGGGGGGGGGGGGACGCCATAATTTAGGAACCACAAAAGTAAAAGTTCAGTGTCGACATGGGAAGAACAAGGAAGTAGTTGTGAATGTCGCTGACCAAATAGTCAGAAACAGATTTCATCATGGTGGCCCGAAGACCCAACGTCCTCTAGTGGGCCCTGTGTTCACTGCCCAGCATTGCTCAGCATTGCTTAGAAAACTAGAATTGCCAGGTCCACCACTGGTGCCATGTAATATGCACACTAACATGTATAAGGAGGAAGGACATCTGCAGGTCACATTGTCTTAGTTTTTAATTGGTTTACTTGCCTGTTGGACATGTTTCGGACCTTAGAAAACAAGTTCTTGTACTGGGCATTATTTTTTGTCTAATTAAATGAATTGTAAATAATGAAGGGCATTTTGAACAAGAGGATATTCTGTTTCTCTCCAGACATGCTGGTGCCTCAACAGCCTGCTGAGTCTACAGAAGGCCATTTTCACATATAGAATTAATTAGCCTAAATTCCCAAGGGCACTTGTCTTTCCATCCCTCTGTGCTTCTCTAGGGCATCACATCTAGGATTAACCATGGGCCAGCATGCAGTTGATCGAGAAGTTTATATAATTTTAACTTTGATTTTATATATGGTCTTCCGAAAGACAGAGGGATATGTCACATTTTAGGTTTTTTAAAAGGAAAAGGAAATTAGTTCTTTATTAAAACGGATGGTATTTTTTTTCTTTCAGATGAATAGAAATGTGTTTTGTTTGTTTTTAATTTTTAAATCAAAGACTTGGGCTTGGATTCACGCTGCTCTGAACACTGCAGCCTGTGGTATTCACATTCCAAGTTGGCGACATGAGGAAAATCTAATATCACAATATTTTTTGGCTACATCACAATACATGATATATATCACAATATGTTTAAATAACCTCCAAAAACAAATGTTTTTTTGGCCATTTACTGCCTAAAATTGAGCTGGTATACTCATTCAAATCGACCCCTCAGTGTTTTGTTTTGTTTTTTACAAATGACTGTACTGTCAACAGTATGTTTCTTCCTGTGGTCAACACTAGACCTTTACCAGCAAACGATCACAGCAACAAAAAAGGACATGAAGCAAGAATTCACCACGGTGTACCAGGTAGAAAATTTTCCATTTGGGAGGGGGAAATTAATGATGCATTTGCAGAGTTTGGGAGAAAAAGCATTCACAGTGAATTGCATGCAGACAGATTAATATTGCCATGGCAATTTATACTCAATGGTTACGATAAAGCCATTTTAGCCATCGTATATGGAAAAACTCGTGATACAGTATATTCGATATACCGCTCACCCCTAAGTCCAAGACCTTAAAGAGTATTGAGATTTGGAAGTTGCAAGAGTTAGCATGAACATAGTCACTTATATATCAAGTTTGCATCAGAGAAATTTTCAATGCCTTCAATGTCTTCCTATCACCAACTCTGCTGTGGTTGTGTAAGATGTAGTCAGAGTTTCTAGCAAATGCTTTGTTCATTGCAGATGTGCCGGAGTCTAATCGGAAAACCTAATTTGTGAACTTGGGCCCATTGTCAGTGACAACTTTATCTGGTATTCAGTGTATTGCATACATTCTCTGGAGTGCGTCAGTAGTGACTGGAGCTGTAAATACCTGAAGTGCAAGACTACTTGGGGCTCCTTTTTTTTAAATCAATGTAGACAACCAGTGGATAGAGGCAGTTAAAACAAGGCAAGTCCCCTGGACTGGATTGGACTGGGCGTTTTAAACAGAGAGACCATCTAGACTTCCTGTTTTGTAGGACTACGCGATATGACCAAAATTATATAGTGCAATTCCTACAAATTTAGTGAATAGTTTATATCATCACCACATCAAAAGTACTATTTCTTTTTTTTTACATTTAGATTAGATTAACAAATATGGACCTTACATGGTGTTATTCCGTAGTGACACACACTGGATGACTCACACAATCACACATAAGCTTCCCTGATGCCTCCAGCCATCATTACTGCTCCTGTATGGCGGCTTGCAAACATCGACTGCAGAGTGTCCAGTCTCTCAAGTGCACGGTTAAGCTAATATAGGCTTGCGATGTTCAGCTCATCCACAAAACTGTTGTTGCAGCGTTGTCTACATATAAAATGATAATATAAATGAGGCAAATCAACTTATGTGAAGTGTTTGTGCACTTGGAGTCAATTGTTTTGCCATTGCATGAAACCATATATTTATAGATGTAACTTGTAATAGCCATGATTATTTTTCTGTGAGTCTTTATTACATGGTGTACCATGGGGAAAAGCCTGTTCTAATGTTTGAGTCTTCTCAAAACTCTGTCTGTACTCTTTAATGTGATTCTTGTGTAAGTGGTAAAGAAGGTTTGTTGTGTTTGTGTCTGTGGTGGGGACCATTTTCTTGTATAATTTGTGCAGTTTTCTCCTCCATGTCACACTTTTCATAACTGAATCACGTCCACGCCACAGAAGTAGGCCCTCGTTTAGGAACGAGCTCCTCGATTTGTTTTGCCTGGCCTTTCTGCTGTACCGTGGTGACTATTGCAAACTGTCATCTAAAGCAATGAAAACATATTACAGTAAACCGTGTGTTTTGCGACAGCACAAAATAAACAATAGAGTATAATATAAAAAACGATAGATGTTTTGATATCGTCATGTGATATATTTCGTTATATCTCACATCTCTGTATTGAGGTGCTGGTTCCACGGATCGGCAACATCTGCACTTTATAAAGAACTCAAACAGCAACTTGCTTAGAGCCAGAATAAATTTTACACATATAGTATATAGCACATATAGTACACATATAGTATAACTTTAAACAAAGCTACATTCAACATCTATAAAACAGACTTATACACAGAAACTATACTAAACAAAGTTGTTTTGGTTTTTTTTACTCGCTACTGAGCAGGGTGAAATTCTGAATAATAACTCCACAAAGTCACTTCAAACCTTAACAAATAGCCAGGGCTGCATTAACATTTTCATCATAATAAAAAATCAAAAATGTCATTGTATGTTGTTGTTAGCCTTTCTCTTACCATTCTCACTTTCTATATTTTTGTCTAATTTCACTCAGTGATATTTGAGTGTTTGTACTCACAGTTTTTCAACATGTTTTGTTTTTAACAGTTAATATATATTTTTTGTAGAAATGCAGAATTCAGTGACAAGAAACTGGACAGGGAAACAAGCAAAATTGTCCATCCATCTTTTTCCACCAATTTTCTTACTTCCCTGACATTACACATGATCGTTGTGATATGTGTGGTATCACACATCACATTTGGAGTGCCAGGATATTGTGGTATAGTTTGACTCACTTGTTAACACCCAGACATTTTAAGACAGTTATAGTTGGGAGGAGCTGCTCACTGACCCACTGGTACATTAATGCTTCTTGTTGTTGCTGGGTTTCTTATGATCTCAGCAGTTTTTAACATCTTGGAAATGTAACACTGTTAGGGTTTGACGTGCACAAGGATTGACTGAGTCAGGGGAGAAGAGCTACATGGATATGTTCATGTACCCAGGTTTGGCTAATCAGGGTGCAAACAAGCAGTACTCAAAATGCCAACTGTTGCTGTACACATGTTACTAAGAATGTGTTGGGGTTTTTTTCTTTTTTTTTTCAGTTAAATGGTAGATGGTAGAACTTTATATGTGCATTTATTCTAACAATTTGTGGTCTTTTGTTATGCAGTAAAGGGAACAGCAAACTTGACTACTTTGTATGGACAAACCATTGTCATGCCATGCAATGGTGGAGCTACACCACCAGAAGATCTGATGTTCATCAAGTGGAAATATGTAAGTATACACTGACATTGAGTTACTTGTGAAGTAAACAGCCAGCTGTGTGAATATCACCATGCAGCCTAAAGCTGGGCATACACTGTGCAATTTTTTTCAGTCGCATTATTCAGCTTCTGCTCAAACTGTACGATTGAATCACAGGGGTTAGAAGTTTGTGGGTCACAATGCATGGTCTCACACTATACAGCCCGGTGCTCTGATGCGACCTGTTGTAAAGGCCCACCTTTTAGCACATCCCAGCACACCCATTCACTAAACTCTGAGCCTTCCTTCCTTCATAACACGAACCGAGTGCTCACACTGTGCGTCCATAACATGAAGCTTATAACACAAAATCTGTCTCTCTCTCTCCCTCTCTGTCTTTCACTCACACAGACACACACCACCACCATCAACTTTGCTAAATTGCTAAACACTGACCAGCCAGCTGCAATGGAGCAGCAATGTCCATCCAACTCTTTTCACGGTTGTTGTGTCAAAAATTGCACAGTGTATGCCCAGCTTAAGGGAATGAATAATATAAAACTATGAGAGAGTGTCCTGTCTAGGGCAAAACTTTAGGCTTATGTCCATCATAAATCTACAGCTAGTGTCTTCAAGACTTATTTAAAGAAGTCAGATAAATATGGCTCCACTTAATCCACACTGTAATTAAAGAGATTACCTGGCAGAGATGACCTGTTGAATTTTGCATTATGAGTTAGCAGTGTACACCTCTTCTAATTAGCACATATGTGATACATTTGAACATTCTACTTGGATGAAAATGAAAGCTTAAATGCGTTGTTTAAAATTGTTCTATTTTTGTACACGTCTATATAAATACGCTTGAAGAATGAAGATTTGCACAGATTTGACAAACCCTGTCTTCTTTGTCTTATTCTTCTGTTGCCTTACACTTTAGGAAAAAGATGATGGCACACCTGGTGATTTGTTAATCAAACAGGCTCGCAGTGACCAGGCCACAGTTCAGGCCACAGATGGTTATGCTCAACGGGTCAGCATCGATAGGCACTTCAGCCTGCTCATTACCCAGGCCTCACTCAAAGACCAGAGGACTTTCACCTGCATGGTGGTGTCAGACGCCAACCTCATGGAGTATCCCGTCTCTGTTGTTGTTAACAGTAAGCTTAACTACAATCTTGAATTTGCTCCCCCCATTTAATCATTCACCAAGGCAGTCTAAACTTTATTTTTGTAAAAAAAACCCAAAAAACCAAAGCGAGCTTTTTGTAAAAGTGTGACATAATAATATTTATAATCTTTTTGCAACTTTAATTCATGTCAAATCCATGGTAATTCATGTCATTCCTTTCAAATGTCATTTATGCAACAAGAGTCTAACTGAAAGTCTTGTCTTTTTATGTTTACACTCACAGACAACTCAAACACACCTAGCCAGGTAGTCTGCCTTTACAAAAGTGAACAGGTCATTGTAACGTGCGCATTAAGTTTGGCTGTTAAAAGGGAGTTTTCCCTTCCCACTTCGCCGATGTGCTTGTTCATGGGGGATCATGTGACTCTTCAGGTGTTCTTGTTTTCTCTGCATTATTTTAGGGGCTTACCTTACAATAAAAAGCACCACAACTGCTGTTGTGATTTGGCACTATATAAATAAAACTGAAATTAATTTAATTTTTAGCACTCAATAATTAACCCAAACCAATTATATTTGTCAAGCTTACTCAGTATATTTGTATGCAGTCGGCTAGCAAACAGCTTACAGCAGCTATAAATTAGCTGTTTAAAAAGTGTTATCCACTGTGGATTTGGCACTTTTGTGGCTTATGTGCTTAAGGGAATACAGTTTGGAATCAAGATTTCTCTTCCCAAAAGTCCTGATGTATCACCAGCTTATGGGTTTTGCAAATTCAACTGTGAAACAGGGCATAAAGATGGAACAGGAGGCAAATTGCTATTGAATTATATAATATTTTATATTATATGTGATATAATATAAAATATATGTGGGTGTTAGCTCTCTGCGTTATTGTATCACTCCCTGTTCCTGTTACAATGCACAGTGGTATTTTTGTGTAGCCAATTTAAATTTAAACTTGTATGTAGCGTGTTATTTCATAGTGTAATCTTCACATGCTTTATCCAAAGTACATTCTCTGCTGATTCACTCGCTAGTTATATTCACAGTATTCATTCAGTGTGTATTTAGAGATTCGCTAGCTTAGCTTAGCGACTCGCTAGTAGCATGGCCTGTTCACCTGCTCAGTGTGTCAGATGTTTAGCTACTCCTCGGCCTCCTTTAGTAATAACAATACTTGTAATAAATGTAGCTTGTTTACAACTCTGGAGGCCAGGATAATTGAATTGGAGACCTGGCTCTGCACCTTTGAAATACCCCTAGCTACCTACGTCTGATCAAAACATTACCTACAGACTGAACCAAGATCTGCAGGGCCTTGTTGTACTGCCAATGTCAGACTTGTGGTTCTGAGAATGGGAGGCAGAGCCTTCAGCTTTCAGGCTCCTCTTTGGGGAATCAGCTCCCAGCTTGGATTTATGAGACAGACACCCTCTCTACTTTTTAAATCAGGCTTAAAATTACTGGATAAGTGACCTGATTCAGCGATAAAGCACATAGTTAGGCTGGAACGGGTCCTCCTTTAGTAATGCTGCAATAGACCTGGCTGCTTGGGGCTTCCCATGATAAACTGGGCTTTTCTTGTCCTCTCACCCCTTTGGACGCATCATGTGTTTAAACAGCACTCTGCATTTAATTAAGGAGTTTTCATTATTCTCTGGCCCTCTTCCACAGCATGTCTTTTGTCCTGTTAAAAGGGAGTTTTTACCTCCCGTTGTCTTTTTTTTTTCTTTTTTTCGCCTGTCCCGTTTGTTTTTTTGCCATCAGAATTATTGTCTAAAGGCCAAGAAAGATGCCCAACGGATTTACTTTACCAAATGGACCATCCCGGCCTTGCCGTATTGGTCTATTTGATTCACCTTTGCTTTTATTGTTTATTTTATTTTCACTGGCTACACACGGGACAGACATGACTGGGGGAAAGAAAAGGGAGAAAGAAATAGAGGTAGGGAAAGAAAAACAGTGGGGAAGAGGAATGGTGATAAAGGGCAAAAAACAAAAACCAACAAAACAAACAGACAAAAAATACATATATCAATCACCTGGATCACCTGTTGAGAAAGAAAAAAGAGAAAACAAGCAAAAAAAAGAGAGCAATATAATAAACAACATCATCGCGATAATCTATGTGAATATAAAAATAAATACTAAATATTGAATATTATTGTGCAGCACATAAGATCGACAGCGCACAGTGTGCTTTGAGGTAGGAGCCAAAAAGCGTGTAGTTTGTGTCTTTGAGCACCCGTGTGTACACCTGTGAGCATGACAGCACCTGTCACCTGTGAGCATGTATTCAAAAGGTTCCTTCATGTAATGATCTGCTAGAGGGTGTGGGGAGCCATAGCCCCGTCCCCCTGAAGCAGGTATGGAGGAGATCCAGGCTCCAGACATCCAGAGACCCTCAGAGCACAAGAGACCAAGGAAGACCAACGGAGGGGCAACCGTGCCACTCTCCCGGAAAGAGTTGAGGAGAGCCCCAGATGAGGGGTCACTCAGCAGCCGTGGAGCAGAAGCCAGGGGGGTCTGCAGTGACGTACCCGTGAGCTCCGCCTGCAGCCAGCTGTGCCAGAGTGACCGAGCCCCAGGCCCAGAGGCCGAGGGCACCCCACCCCGCGAAGGGGCCCTTGCGAGCCCCAGGCTCCAGGCCCCGACAAGCAGCCACCAGGAGAGAGCCGGTGTGTACCTGGACGCCCATCCCCGGACACCAAGAACCACCAATGCACCGATGTCTGAGGGCGTCTGCCACTGGCTGGGGGAGTGGTGGGGGGAGATAGGCCTTCATACCTCGGAGGGCCTGAGATGTCCCTAGAGAGGTGGCGTCTGATACCCGACCTGACATATAGACACAGACAAACAGGCACACACAGATACAAACATCCATTCCCACCCTCATGCTCTCATATGCAAGTACTCAGCACTCACCCAACGTGAAGACAGACATAAATAGACACTGTACACACAATCACACTCCCCAAGCGTACTGTATACCCCAGGTCTAGGTACCCTTGCCCCTAGATGGGGAAACTGCACCCAGACCCAGGTAGTGTTACCCTCTTCCCTGGGCTGGAGAGAAGCAGACCGCCCAACTCCGTAGCAGCAGGGAGGCCCCACATTCCAGACCCCAATCGGACGGCCAACTCCTCCTCCCAGCCCCCCCGCCCCAACAGGCAACAGAGAAGGGGGGGGGGGGGGGGGGTGAAGACTCCAAACCTCCCTCCGCCCGCTCATATGTAGTGTTGATGCATGTGTGTTCTAAGGTGCATTTAAAACCTACCTCCCGTTGTCACCAAATTGTTTGCTCATTAGTGGTCGTCTGATTGTTGGGGTTTTTCTGTATTATTTTAGGGTCTTTACTTTACAATATTAAGTGCCTTGAGGCAACTTTTGTTGTAATTTGGTGCAATCTAAAAATTGAATTTAATTCCAAACCTTGATTTTGTCCTTTTGTGTTTGCAGAGAAGCCATCATCAGTGCAGATTATGGACAAAAGTGAATTATTACAGAAAGACAAATTAACAGCGGTAAGTCTCAGTGTTTGTCCATCAGATGTGTCAAGTTGTTCCATGATGCAACGTAATTGTGTATACAGAAATGTTTGCAAAATATAGTTATGTAGTATTAGGTGAGAGAAAGCGAGAGAGAGAGATTTAGTGGTGGAGAATGCAGAAAGCATGACCTTGTTCTTATAGCATTTTCATTAGCTCACAAAAGTCAGTCTATGTCTGTTTTGCCATGCAGGTGACTGTAATGAAGGCAGGTTTTGTTGTTGACAGTCACTGTCAGACTGCTCCTTCTGAAGGCCACGTCTAATTTTTTCAGAATGTGGTTTTTACTTTACTTGTGAAAGTACTAAGAGCTTCCTTCAGCATTATACATGAAATAGTATCAGCTTAGAGAATTTTGTCTTAACAGTACTGGATCCACAGTTTAACTGCTGCTTTTACTGACAAGTTGTCTTTGTGGTTTATACTAGGCTGAAAAGAAGCTTTATAACATCTAAAGCATATTATACAGTAACCAATGGCATCATTGTAACATTGTATGTGTAAAATTACATTGTCTGTCTTTACAACAGAGACCTTTCATAAGATTTCTTTTTTTAATTTGAAGCAACTTGTTGCTTTCTTTATCTCTAGGCCAGAATGTGCCTGCTCCACTCACCTCCGCAAAACCATGTTTCACAGAAACTTGTATTCATACACACTGTTACAGCACAGGAAGCAGCTGCCGTATTCTCCTGAACAATAGCTGTCGTGACTTAGGCTACGTTCACACTGCAGGCAAAAGTGCATCAAATCCGATTTTTTTTGACCCTATGCGACCCATATCCGATCATGGTATGACAGTGTGAACGGCACAAATCTGATATTTTCAAATCCAATCTGGGTCACTTTCGTGTGTGGTACTGAATCCAATACATATCCGATGTTTTAGAAAGCGACTGCTGTTTGAACGGTCATGTCGCATTAAATCCGTCTTTTACGTCACTGACACAAGACAGACGCCAATTATCAGCGCTGGAGAAGCGCCCGAGAAGACATCGCGAACGCTTCCTGGCCATCCAGTGTAGATGTCAGTGAAACTGTTGGGAAGACAACATTAGAGAAACGTGAACATTTTATTTGTACTGTATAATCTGCAGATTCTGACAGAAATCTACAACTATCTTTTGAAGCACTGCTCCTCTAAAACAGCAATAAGGATAATTATTAGGTTATCTACATTATTATGTAAATAACAAAATAACTTAAAGCAAAAATTGGGAAACGTAAAGTCCGAAGTCTTTATATTAAGGGCCATCAGTCAAACAATATTGTTTGCTCTGGGTCTAAACAGAGCGCGTTGTGTGTGACATCTTCTTTTGCGCATGTGGGCCGCTTTGAGCGTTCACACTAGAGAGCGTTTGCTGTCGCATTTTATTTGTAGTGTGAACAAGCAGACAAAAAAAATCGGATTTGATCAAAAAATCGGAATTGAGCATTGACACCTGCAGTGTGAACGTAGCCTTAGACAGTACAGCTACATAAGGACTGGTATAAGAGGACTATAGTCAAAACCAGAAGCGAAGACTTTGTAGAGTGGGTTTTTTTTGTTTGTTTGTTTGTTTGGTGTTTTTGCAAGTTTTAACAGTTTTAACTGTTTCAACATCTCCCTCTGCTTATCTGTATATTCCTGAGCTCCTGTGCTGTATTATCATTAAAATGGTAGTAAAAACCAAAACAATTGTATACTCCTGTCTTCAGCCCAGCTGCGGAGGCCGGAGCACAACATGCCAGGTTAAAAACTCGAGATGTGCACAATCAGCCAACACACCACAAAGATTGTGTTGTGCGACACATGAGACATCAAAATCGGTGTGCAAAGTTTCATGCTACCATCTGCACCTACCCTGCAATGAACACCCCGTTCTGCAGGCATTAAGTAGTAATTGTTTTTAAGCTGAGATGAGGAAACTTTCATAGCAGATAGTATAAACAAGTGAAGTAGGGAAAAAAAAAGAAATTCCAAGCAGTGTTGAATGTGTACGTTACATAAGATGTGACTAATGAAAGGAAAATAAACTGAAGGAAAAATAATAAAAAATAAGAAAGATGGAAAACTTGGCCCCTACAATCACACTTTCTGTTGGATATGTATGCTGCATTTTGCTGGTATAGCTTTGGTCCACTTGTCCTTGAAGAGGAAGGGTCACTGTAGCTCAGATATTTTTGCTTATCTAGATAACGTGTAACTTCTAGAAGTTATGTAGTTAGAAGTTAGATGTTATCTTGAACTTAACCATGTTCTACTTTTAGCTTCGACTACCATGATCGCAACAGTAGGAAAGAAATATATTTTGGAATAATGTCTTTTATGCTTTAAGTAGTGTTCTAAAGACCCAAGTAAATAATTAAATGATGGTTTGATTTACTAAGGGAGAAACACTACCCAAACCTAACTGCCACTCGGCCCTCATTAAATCGTGAATAAACTACGATTAACCACAGTTTTTGTTTTGTTTTTTAAAAGCTGAGTTCAGTTGTACTAGTCATACCCAGGCCTGATTTTTTTTTTTTTCAAACCAGTTGCATCAAGAAATCGCTTAAGTAGCAACTTACAACTTTTCTGACAAATTTAAGTAGATTAAAAGATCAATCTCAATCCAAAGAAACCTCTGATAACAAAGTTATTAACATTTACCAGTTTGGAAAGGGTTACAAAGCCATTTCTAAAGCTTTGCGACTCCATTAAACCACAGAGATTATTATTCACAATGGGGAAACCTAGAACATTGGTGAATCTTCCCAGGAGTGGCTGTGTGATGAATCACATCCACTCCTAAGAAGTCAGAAAGATCAATCAGTGAGTCCAAGTAAATGTCAGCAGTTGTTAAAATTGCTGTACTTGACATATGACATATCTGTGGGATGTTTGTGATCACCCTGTTGTGTTTGTACCAGCTACAAATTATTTTTCCAGGCCAAAGATCTTCTAAATAAGTGCAATGCAATTTCCTCTGCAGCTTGTGCGTTATCTGCTTTATGTGCATTTGTGAATTACACCTGGAATAAAACCAAGTATCTCTGATTTGTTGCCGCCTTTTTCGGAGATGCCACAGTGTCCGGGGTTGAAAACACTGACAATGCAACACTATAAGCAAGATAATCGACCTCTGTGAGAGTGAAGATTGGGTAGCTGTTCTGTGTTGATTTGAGACACGGCATTGAAAAAGATAACAATGGAGGAATTCACTGCCCTGAATTTAGTTATGGCAGTTTCAGAAAGATCATCACTGTGTAAGGATCTAAAACATTTAAGTGTGACAAAAATGCAAGTTGGTGTATAATTGTTTATGTTTTGTTTTCTTTCATTTTTAGGTTGGAACATGTGTTGTGGCAGAAGCAAACCCTGCAGCCACTATCAAGTGGAAAAAAAATGGACAACTTTTGAAAGATGATCAAAAATGTAATGCATTTGTTCCCTTACGGTCACCTGTAAACTATCCAGTCACACTGGGGAAGTTGCTGTCATAGAGATCCCTCTAGAGGGCATTATATTTATTCAAGAGAATAGCTAAAACGATATATGATAAAATTCATTGCTTACTTGTCAGAAGGAACACAGTAATACATTATAATTATTACATAAATGTTACATAATTTCCTTAGGGATCAATAAAGTATTCTGATTATGATTAATAGGAAAGTCTTTGACTTTCATTGTCTAAATTGAAGCAATGTTGGAATAGTAACAGCTGACGAAATCTGTGTGTCTTTGACTGTTTGTCTGTCTGTCTGTCTGTCTGTCTGTCTGTGTGGGTATGTACATGTGTCTGGTGTGGTTGTCATCTTGCCTTTCCAGCTGTTGTGATCACTAACCACTTGAAGCTGGATCCTGACACAGGCCTATCCACCGTGCTCTCCACCCTCCAATATGCAGCCACCAAAGAGGATGCTGATGCAATCTTTGCCTGTGAAGCCACACACACACTGATTAAGCAGGAGACTGAGCTGGAACCTTTTCCCATTCACTGTGAGTGGAAGGCAGTGCTGACATCAGTCTGTATCACTGTACTACAGCTATATGAAATCTGTTTTTTCCATCTTCTCATATAGAGCTACATTGCCACAAAGTAATTTTAATACTTGTATGCTTAAGGTTTTTAGGGAATAAATGGCTAAAATGCTTTCATTGCTGTTAGATAAGATCCAATGAAAATGTTGGAAGAAAGTCCATAGTGTGTAAAACTGCATGCTTCAACTCATGCACCATGTTTTTTAAGAGATTCCCTTCATAGGTGTGGAACAGGGGCTCTCTCACTGCAGCAGATAAATTTTAAAATCTGACAAGAAGAAATGTAAAATTCTTTGCATTTCAGGGACGTTTTCTGTCTTAATATATTTTTTTATTATATACACTACCAGTCAAAAGTTTTAGAACACCCCAATTTTTTCCAGTTATTTATCACAATGCAAGTCGATCAAGTCCAATGAATAGCTTGAAATGGTACAAAGGTAAGTAGAGAACTGCCAGAGGATAAAAAAGTACATTATTTATTATTTAAAATAATAGTTATATAATAGTATAATATAATGTAATAGTGGTCGTAGTAAGCAAGTCTCAGTTTCAACTGTGAAGAGAAGACTTCGAGCTGCAGGTTTGACTGGACGAGTTACAGCAAGAAAGCCATTGCTAAGACATCAGAATAAGACAAAGAGGCTTGCCTGAGCCATGAAACACCACCATTGGACTACTGAAGACTGGAAGAAGGTATTATGGACCGATGAATTAAAATTTCAAATCTTCGGTTCATCATGCAGGATCTTTGTACGCCTTCAAATAGATGAAAGGATGGTTCCACAGTGTGTGGCATAAACTGTCAAACATGGAGAAGGAAGTGTGATGGTCTGGGGCTGTTTTCCTGGATCCAGGTTCAGTGACTTGTACAGAGTGAGAGGCACCCTGAACCAAAACCGCTACCACAGCATTCTGCAGTGCCATGAAATACCCTCTGGTATGCACCTAGTTGGTCAGCGGTTCATCCTACAGCAAGATAATGACCCAAAACTTAAGTCCAAGCTATGCCAGAACTACCTCAGGAAAAGCTTGAAAACATGGAGTGACCAGCACAGTCTCCAGACTTAAACCCCATCAAGCTAGTTTGGGATGAACTGGACAGAAGTGTGAAAGCACAGCAACCTACAAGTGCCACACATTTATGGGAACGTCTGCAACAGATATGGAAAGAACTTTCTGAAGAATATTTGATTCTATTGTAGAAAGAATGCCACTGGTCTTTTCAGCTGTTATATGTGCCAAAGGTGGCTACTTTTATGAGTCCAAAGTTAGAATACATTTTGGTCTATAAATTGATTCCATGATTTCTTTTTCTACTGAAATTGCTTATTAAGTGTGCCTATGCCAAGAGGCACACTTATTACTATTCGTCGGATTTATTATTATTATTAAGTGTGCCTATGCCAAGAGGCACACATATTACTATTCGTTGGATTTATTATTATGTGTGCCTATGCCAAGAGGCACACATATTACTATTGCTCGGATTTATTATTATGTGTGCCTATGCCAAGAGGCACACATATTACTATTCCTCGGATTTATTATTATGTGTGCCTATGCCAAGAGGCACACATATTACTATTCCTCGGATTTATTATTATGTGTGCCTATGCCAAGAGGCACACATATTACTATTCCTCGGATTTATTATTATGTGTGCCTATGCCAAGAGGCACACATATTACTATTCGTCGGATTTATTATTATTATGTGTGCCTATGCCAAGAGGCACACATATTACTATTCGTCGGATTTATTATTATTATTATTATTATGTGTGCCTATGCCAAGAGGCACACATATTACTATTCGTCGGATTTATTATTATTATTGTGTGGATGCCCTAAAAGGGCTTCCACACTATTGAGATCCTGTTTCTCTTTCTTCTTTATTATTGTGTGGATGCCCTCAAAGGGCTTCCACACTATTGAGTTCCTGTTTCTCTTTATTCTTTATACTTTATTCTGGTTGCTTCCGTACGTTTTTTGCCGTTTAACTACTTCCTCAGTTTTCAGCCGATTTTCTCAGTTCAAACTCTAAACTGTTCTGCTATTTCTGCTAATGTGTGCTATGACTTTTGGTGTTTATTACTATTATACTTTTTAAAATATTACACTTTTTTCCTTTTTTTTGTCCCATTGAAATGAATGGAAATCTTCAGAAATTCTGCTAAAACTTGCTTGTTTTTGAAACTTAACTACTTCCTCATACTTTCACCTAGAAACTCCATTCAAACTTTAAAATGTTCTCAGATTATGGGGCTATTGCTGTATGATTCAGCTTTTTCAGATCTTGTACCGTTTTAATCTTATACCTCTTTAAGTTTTCAGTTGCAAAATTGTGATTTTTCAGAAAATACATGCGTTGTTATGGTTGCTATGCAATTAACTCAGAGTGTGCACTTGTCCTTTCTGAATTTTCTCTTCATGTCTGAACAACTTCTTGCTACTCGCTCAATTTCCACTCAACCCCCCACAAATTTTACATCAAAACGTAGGTACTAGATTTTTTGCAAATCTCCTCAAAGTAACATAAAGTCTCAAAACTCTCTATAGAAACTCAATGGAGAGTTTCTTCAAAATCAGCGCTGGAATTCTCTAATGAGAGGCATTTTCAAATCGTCATATCTCCTTAATGAAACAAAGTTGAGACATGAGGCTTGTGCCAACATATCTTCAGACATCCCTGATGCTCACAATTCAAGAATCTTTTCCTCACCTATTACCGTTTGGCCATGAATTACACTTGTTTGAGGGTAGGAAATTTGTCCCTCGCTCAGATTTCTTCAGATTTCAAACTCTGGAAATGAGGCACTTTTTTCTCTCGTCATATCTTTTTGATGGATTTCAACAGAGACGTGAAAATTTCCATGACTGTTCACCAAAGCCTGCTGTTTCTTACGGTGAAAGAATGATTTTGATGCTCCATATAGATTTAGAGTTACAAAACGTTGTTTGAGGGCAAGTCAAGGCAGTTTTGCTTTGCCTCTACTAAGTTACAGTGTATTGCAAGTCATATATCTTCAATAATTTATATTTTATCTCTGAATTATGAAGACCTGCAGATTCCCCCATCTCTTCTGAACAAAACGGTGTTAGAATGACCGTTCTAGCTCCTACGGTTAGGAAATTATAGCCATTTGTTCGAGGGGAATCCTGAATGTGAGAAATACACTGAAGAAAACCCATAGCTCTCCCTGTGTCTGTGTGTGTAAGTGCTGATTACAGCAGGTGCAGCCAATTTAGCTGACCTAGATATACCAAGCCCAGACTCTTAACAGCCACTGCTCCCTTTACTCTCTGTGTATGTGTGTGTGTTTATCAATATTTCTCCCATGTTAAAGTATTACTCCTCCATAATAGTATTTCTGCTAAATCAAAGTACTTCTACTACATCTTAGTACTTCTGGTCAATCATAGTAATTCTGGGAAATCATAGTATTTGTGCCAAATCATGGTTTTTGTGTCAAATCATGACATTTCTGATATGTTATAGTATTACTAGTAGGTGGAGGTATTTCTGTTATGTTATAGTATATGTGCTGAATATAGTATATCTGCCAAATCATAGTATTTATCCCAAATCATAGTATTTATGCAAAATTACAGTATGTCTGCTAAAAAGCAGAAATAGTACCTTTTAGCAGAAATTTCTGTCAAAAGATATTATTTATGTTAAAACATAGTATTTCTGCTAAATCATAGTATTTGTGCCAAATCATAGTATTTGTACTAAGTCATAGTACTTGTGCCAAATCGTAGTATTTGTACTCAATCATAGTATTTCTGCCATATCATCGTATTTGTGCCAAATCATGGTATTTGTTTTGCCAAATCATGGTATTTGTGCCAAATCATGTTATTTGTGCCCAATTAAAATTTCTGTTATGTTATAGTATTACTACTAAGTCGTAGAATTTCTTTTCTGTTATAGTATATCCGCTGATATGTTCCAAATCATAGTATTTATAGCAAATTATAGTATTTGTGCCCAAACATAGTATTTCTGCCAAATTGTAGTATTTGTGCAAAAACATACTGTCTGCAAAATCACACTATCTGTTATGTTATAGTATTACTACTAAGGCATAGTATTTCTACCTAATCATAGTATTCCTTCAAAATCATAGTATTACTGCAATTTCATAGTATTTGAGCGAAATCGTAGTATTCATGCAAAAACATACTATGTTTGGAAAATCACAGTATATATGTTATGTTATAGTATTACTACTAAGGCATAGTATTTCTACCTAATCATAGTATTCCTTCAAAATCATAGTATTACTGCAATTTCATAGTATTTGAGCGAAATCGTAGTATTCATGCAAAAACATACTATGTTTGGAAAATCACAGTATATATGTTATGTTATAGTATTACTACTAAGGCATAGTATTTCTACCTAATCATAGTATTCCTTCAAAATCATAGTATCACTGCAATTTCATAGTATTTGAGTGAAATCGTAGTATTTGTGCAAAAACATACTATGTTTGGAAAATCACAGTATATCTGTTATGTTAAAGTATTACTACTAAGTCACAGTACTTCTGCCAATTCGTAGTATTTGTATTTACTAAGTCCTAGTACTTGTGTCAAATCATAGTATTTGTACCCAATCATAGTATTTCTGCCATATCATTGTATTTGTGCCAAATCATGTTATTTGTGCCCAATTAAAATTTCTTTTATGTTATAGTATATCTGCTGATTATAGTATAGGTGCCAAATCATAGTATTTATAGCAAATCATAGTATTTGTGCCCAAACATAGTAATTCTGCCAAAGTGTAGTATTTGTGCAAAAACATAGAATGTCTGCAAAATCATAGTATATCTGTTATGTTATAGTATTACTACTAAGGCATAGTATTTCTACCAAATCATAGTATTCCTTCAAAATCATAGTATCACTGTAATTTCATAGTATTTGAGCGAAATCGTAGTATTCGTGCAAAAACATATTGTCTGTTAAATCACAGTATATCTGTTATGTTAAAGTATTACTACTAAGTCACAGTACTTCTGCCAATTCGTAGTATTTGTACTAAATCATGGTACTTGTGCCAAATCATAGCATTTTTTGCAAATCATAGTATTCAAACCAAAACATAGTATTTGTACGAAGTCATAGTATTTCTTCTAAATCATAGTATTTCAATCAAATCTCAGTAGTTGTGCTGAAACGCAGTATTATTGCCAAATCATAGTATTTGTACTGAAACATAGTATTTCTGCCAATAAGAGTATTTCTACTAAATCATAGTACTTGTGCCAAATCATAGTATTTCTGCCACATTGTGCTAGTTGTGCAAAAACATAGACTGTCTGCAAAATCACAGTATATCTATTATGTTATAGTATTACTACTAAGTCGTAGACTCTCTATTTTGTTATAGTATCTCTGCTGAATACAGTATATGTGCCAAATCATAGTATTTATAGCAAATCATAGTATTTGTGCTAAAACATAGTCATTCTGCCACATTATAGTATTTGTGTAAAACCAGAATGTCTGCAAAATCATCATATATCTGTTATGTTATAGTATTACTACTAAGGCATAGTATTTCTGCCAAATCATAGTATTTGTACTAAATCATAGTACTTGTGCCAAATTATAGTATTTGTACCCAATTATAGTATTTGTGCCATATCATCGCATTTGTCAGTTCAACTTATTCAACTCTTCTCAACAGCCCAACACCTCTTCTTCACCCCGTTTCAGCATAATTTTGAATTTTTTCACCCCTTTTCAGCACAAATCCCAGATTTTTCAGGTGTTTTCAACAGAAATCTCTTTTTAGCAGACATTCTGCTGATTCACCTGTTTTCAGTGCCACGTTGTACTTCTTTACCTCTTTTCAGTAGAAATTCTGCTGATTCACCTATTTTAAGCAGAATTTTCAGTCTTTCACCTCTTATCAGTACAAATCTCAGTATCTTCTGCTAATTTCAGAAGAAACCTTTTCACCTCTCCTCTTTTCAGTACAAATTTGAACTTCTTTACCCCTTTTAAGCTGAATCTTTGCCTTTCCACCTCTTTTCAGCAAAGGTTTCTGTTTTTTCACCTGTTTTCAGCAAAATTTTTCAGTTTCTTTACTGCCATACAATTTTTGCAGCGTTTCAAAGTTTTCAGTCATTTTCAGCAGACAGCTTCAGCGTTAAGGCATCCACACAGCATTTTCGCAGGAAATGCAAATTTTTCTAGTTGTGTGGATGCTGGAGGCATCCACACTATTGAGTTCCTCTTGGGACTTCCGTACACTTTTTGGCACTTAACTACTTCCACAATTTTCAGCCGATTTTCACCGTTCAAATTTTAAACTATTCTGCTATTTCTGCTAATGTGTGCTATGTCTTTTGGTATTTTTCACTATTATACTTTTTAAAATATTAAGCTTAATTTGTCCCATTGAAATGAATGGGAAACTTCTGCAATTCTGCTAAAACTTGCTTGTTTTTGAAACTTAACTACTTCCTCATATTTTCACATAGAACAACCATTCAAACTTTAAAATGTTCTCAAATTATTGGGCTATTCAGGTATAAATCAGCTTTTTCAAATCTTTTACCATTTTACTTTTATGCCTCTTAAAGTTTTCAGTTGCAAAATTGTGATTTTTCACAAAATACATGCGTTGTTATGGTTGCTATGCACTTGGCTTCCAGTGTGCCACTGAAGGTTTTGCAGTCTTCTCTTCATGTCCGAACAACTTCTTGCTACTTGCTCAATTTTCACTCAACTTCCACAAATTATACATCAAAACGTAGGTATTTTTGCTGGCTTTCCGAAAATGTCACTATCATTGTTTTGGGATTTATAGAATTTTGGCAAATCTCCTCAGACCAACACAAAGTCGCAAAACTCTCCATAGAAAGTCAATGGAGAGCTTGTTCAAAATCACCGCTTGATTTCTGTAATGAGAGGCATATTCGAATCGTCATATCTCCTTAACGAAGCAAAGTTAAGACATAAGGCTTGTCCCAGTATATCTTCAGACACTCCTGATGCTCACAATTCAAGAATTATTTTCTCACCTATTACCGTTCTGAAATGAGTTAGACTTGTTTGAGGGTAGGAAATTCGTCCTTCGCTCAGTTTTCTTCAGATTTCAAACTCTGGAAATGAACCACTTTTTTCTCTCGTCATATCTTTTTGATGGATTTCCACAGAGACCTGAAAATTTCCATGATTGTTCACCAAAGCCTGCTGTTTCTTACGGTGAAAGAATGATATTGATACTCCAAATAGATTTAGAGTTAGAAAGCGTTGTTTGAGGGCAAGTCAAGGCAGTTTTTGCTTTGGTCTACTCAGTTATGGTGCATTAGAAGTCAAATATCTTTAATAATTCATATTTTAATGATAAATTGTCAACACTTGACGATTCCCCCATCTCTTCTGAACAAAACGGTGTAAGAATGACCGTTCTAGCCCCTACGGTTAGGAAATTATGGTCATTTGTTTGAGGGGAGTCGTCATTATGAGAAATAGACTGCAAAAATCCTGTGTCTCTCTGTGCTGCGTGCACCTGTTTTGGCGGGAAAAAGTGCACAGGCTCTCTGATTGGTGGATTCAAATTCAGCAGCTCCCAGGCTGCTTGACTGAGCTAGAAACTTACTTCTCTCTCCCTGTGTGTGTGTGTGTGTGTGTGTGTGTGTGTGTGTGTGTGTGTGTGTGTGTGACAGAGAGAGAGAGAGAGAGAGCCTTTTTATGGGATGATCTCATTGTAAGATTCAAATTCAATATATTTAGACTGGTTGACTGAATTGGATCTTGTGTGTGTGTGTGTTTGTGTGACAGAGAGAGAGAGATAGAGAGGGCGAGAGAGAGTTTTTATGGGAGCATCTTATTGTATGATTTAAATTCAATATATTTAGACTGGTTGACTGAATTTGATCCTGTGTGTGTCTCTCTGTGCATGTGTGTTTCCATATGTGTACATATTTGTGATTGTGTGACTGTTATACTTTTTTTTTGCTGATTTTTTTTCGTTTCACAATTACATTTGAGGGACCCTTAGCATGTTCAGGATTTTTTCAGCTGTCCATTTTGCTTTTCCAATTTTTCTATTTAAGTTATTACTATTGTGCTAAGTCATAGCATTTCTGCTGCTTTTCAGTATTTATTTTTATTTCAGTAATCATACTATTTCTGCCATTTTATAGGATTTGTACTTAATATAGTATTTCTGCTTAACCCTCTGGGGTCCAGGGTATAATTGGCCGTTTTTGACTACTTTTGATTTTACCTCTATATTTCACCTTTAAAATATGTTTTTCTTGCCTTGTTTGGTATCATTGTTTTCAGCACAACCTCAAATATCTGAAATTTGAGTTATTTTTTCATTTTGGCATACCATATTAGCACAGTTGATCTAAATTCAGACAAGAAATTCAAAATCCGAGTAGAAAAAAGTTATATTTTTTACTGTAAAACCCACAAACATGTTTAACGAATCATTTTCATAACTTGAAATGCAAATAGAAATTGTACATTTCTAAAAATTATGCATAAGTTTTGCAAACAACAAAGTTATATGGTACTATTTACCTAAAAATGCAGCAAAGGCCTCGGGCGTTTTTTATATAACCATTTAAATCTATTTACAGAACAATCAGGTGTTCTGCATCAAGGAAGAAGGCACACAAATGATTTGTGCCAGTCCAAAAAATGTAGTTTGTGTTCAGTATAAGACAGAGGAGAACACCACAGGCCTAAACCCTGCAGGTCTGACAGCAGGAGGTGCATGAGTGCAGTTTTCCATGTGGGAACATGCGTTTACACTGGAATCTGCCTCTGACGGCTTTTTTAGAGCAAATATGAAATTAAGCAGTCTAACTGACACACAATACAAGACAATAACTACACAACAAACTAACTATAGCCTCCAAACACGCTAAACGTCACTAATGTCTCACACGTGAAAACTCGCTCTCTCTCTTTCTTTCACTCGCCTGCTTTCCGTCACAGGTGTCACTCCTAAAAACGTCCCCTTCTCCCTAAACAACCAATTCAATTCAATTCAATTCAATTTTATTTATATAGCGCCAAATCACAACAAAAGTCGCCTCAAGGCGCTTTATATTGTACAGTAGATAGCACAATAATAAATACAGAGAAAAACCCAACAATCATATCATATGACCCCCTATGAGCAAGCACTTTGGCGACAGTGGGAAGGAAAAACTCCCTTTTAACAGGAAGAAACCTCCGGCAGAACCAGGCTCAGGGAGGGGCGGCCATCTGCTGCGACCGGTTGGGGTGAAAGAAGGAAAACAGGATGAAAGACATGCTGTGGAAGAGAGACAGAGATTAATAACAGATATGATTCGATGCAGAGAGGTCTATTAACACATAGTGAGTGAGAAGGTGACTGGAAAGGAAAAACTCAATGCATCATGGGAATCCCCGGCAGCCTACGTCTATTGCAGCATAACTAAGGGAGGATTCAGGGTCACCTGGTCCAGCCCTAACTATATGCTTTAGCAAAAAGGAAAGTTTTAAGCCTAACCTTGAAAGTAGAGATAGTGTCTGTCTCCTGAATCCAAACTGGAAGCTGGTTCCACAGAAGAGGGGCCTGAAAACTGAAGGCTCTCCCTCCCATTCTACTTTTAAATACTCTAGGAACAACAAGTAAGCCTGCAGAGCGAGAGCGAAGTGCTCTAATAGGGTGATATGGTACTACAAGGTCATTAAGATAAGATGGGGCCTGATTATTTAAGACCTTGTATGTGAGGAGCAGGATTTTGAATTCAATTCTGGATTTAACAGGAAGCCAATGAAGGGAAGCCAAAACAGGAGAAATATGCTCTCTCTTTCTAGTCCCTGTCAGTACTCTTGCTGCAGCATTTTGGATTAACTGTGCCACATGTTGCCATATCATTTTTTTGATTGGCTGACATGGTAAACTCTAACACCAATAGGGAAGGGGTATTTTTTGTTATCCTTTTTTCACTCGCAAAGGGAGAGTGCTTGCTAGCGCTGTCTGTAGAAAACGCCATTTTTACCGTTCTTCCCGCTGTAAACACCACTGTTTTGTTCAGAAAAAAACATCGCGTGTATTTTTTATCATAACTCTGGTTTTACGTGGCCCATCGACACAATTCAAAAACTGGTATGTAGTTTGAAGTCCGCACTTTCGACCCAAGTTGAAATGGAGACTCTGACGTGCTGCATCTTGTAGCTGTGTCGTCTTAAATTGGTCATGTGATTTTGACGCGCCGGCGCGTCCAGCGACCCCAGAGGGTTAATTATAGTATTTCTGCCATTTTATAAGATTTGTGCTAAATATAGTTTTTCTGCTAAAAAATAGTATTTCTGCCAAATATAGTATTTTTGATTAATTATAGTTTTTCTACCAAATCATAGTACAGTTTTACTGCTTTTTCTATGGCTTCTAAGACAACCAATCATATCTGAGGCCTGGCACATTCAAATTTGCATATTGGGGCATTCATGGCTTCTAAGACAACCAATCATCTATGTCATATATCTTTAAATTTATATTTGTATTTTAAATGGTCAACATTTCAAGATTCCCCCATGTCTTCCGAACAAAATGGTCTCAAAATGACCGTTTTAGCCCCTACGGTTAGGAATTTATGGCTGTTTGTTTGAGGGGAGTCCTCACTATGAGAAATAGACTGCAAAAATCCTGTCTCTCTCTGTGCTGTGCGTGTAAAAGCCTGCACTTGGTGCACCAGTTTTGGCAGGAAAACGTACACAGCCTCTCTGATTGGTGGATTCAAATTGACAAGCTCACAGCTGTTTGACTGACCTAGAAACATGCTGTTAACAGCCCCTGTTCACTTTCTGCTGCTGTGTGTGTGTGTGTGTGTGTGTGTGTGTGTGTGTGTGAGAGAGAGAGAGAGAGACACACACACACACACACAAAGACCCTTTTTAGGGCAGCATCTCATTGTTGGATAAAAATATAATATATTCAGACTGGTTGACTGGCATAGACCCTGTCTGTGTGTCTCTCTCTGTACATTTGTGTATCCATATTTGATTTCTTGTGTATTTGTTGATTTGTGTATCCATATTTGATTTTGTGTGTATCTGTTGGCTGTTCTTATTTGTTTTTTTTCTAAATGTATTTTTATTTTATTTTTTCACAGGTGAACTAAAATTAGTTTTCAGCGAACTTAACCATGTTCCTTTTTATTCAGCTTGTCATTTTACCTTTCCAATATTTTTACTTAAGTTATTACTATTGTGCTCAATCATAGAATCTGTTCTAAATCATTGTTATTAAGCTATATTGTAGGATTTCTGCTAAATCAAAGTATTTCTACTATATTATATTTTTCTTTCTAAATATAGCATTTCTGCTATAGAATAGTATTTCTGCTATGTTATAATATTTGTGCTAAACTGGAGTATTTTTGCTAAAACATAGTATTTATTTAAAATTACAATATTCATAGTATATTGCAGTGTCTCTGGTAAATCACAGCATTTCTGCTATGTTGTACTGTTTTTCTAAATCATAGTATTTCTGTAATGATTAAGAATGTTTGGCTAAATATATTCTTTCTGTTATCTTATACTATTTCTCTTAAATTCTTGTATTTTTGAGAAGTTATCGTGTTTCTGGTAACTTACAATGTTTCTGCTAAGTTCTGCTATGCTATTTTATTTCTGCCAAGTATTATGTTTCCTCTAAGATATTGCAGTTCTGCTAAGTTACTACATTTTAGCAAAGTTCCTTAGCTTCTGCAAAATTTTTACAATTTCTGCAACTTTTCAGCTTTTTCAGCTATTTTTAGCAGACAGCTTCAGCATTACAGCATCCACACTGCATTTTCGCAGGAAATGCAAATTTTTCTAGTTGTGTGGATGCCCTAAAAGGGCTTCCACACTATTGAGTTCCTGTTTCTCTTTATTGTGTGGATGCCTTCAAAGGCATCCACACTATTGAGTTCCTGTTTCTCTTTATTCTTTAATATTCTTAAAGTTGCTTCCGTACGTTTTTCGGCACTTAACTACTCCCTCAGTTTTCAGCCGATTTTCTCCGTTCAAACTCTAAACTGTTCTGCTCTTTCTGCTAACGACTGCTATGACTTTTGGTGTTTATTACTATTATACTTTTTAAAATATTACACTTTTTTCCTTTAATTTGTCCCATTGAAATGAATGGAAAACTTCCACAATTCTGCTAAAACTTGCTTGGTTTTGAAACTTAACTGCTTCCTCATACTTTCACCTAGAAACTCCATTCAAATTTTAAAATGTTCTCAGATTATTGGGCTATTCCTGTGTTATTCAGCTTTTTCAGATCTTCTACGGTTTTCATTTTATACCTCTTTAAGTTTTCAGTTGCAAAATTGTGATTTTTCAGAAAATACATGCGTTGCTATGGTTGCTATGCAATTAACTCAGAGTGTGTGCTGGTCTGTTCTGAATTTTCTCTTCATGTCTGAACAACTTCTTGCTACTCGCTCAATTTCCACTCAACCTCCACAAATTATACATCAAAACGTAGGTATTTTTGCTGGCTTTCAGACAATGTTACTATCTTTATTGTGAGATTTACCGTTTTTTCGCAATTTGCCTCGAAGTGACACATAGTCTGGTTACTTCCCATTCAAAGTCTATAGGGAGGTTTTGAAATTCAGAGCTGAAATTCTGTAACGGGAGGCATTTTGAAATCGCCATATCTCCTTAACAAAGCAAAGTTAGGACATGAGGCTTGTGCCAATATATCTTCAGACACTGCTGACACTCACAGTGGAAGCAGTTTTTACATTCATCTTACCATTGAGCCATAAATTACGTTTGTTTGAGGGGTGGAAATCTGTCCTCCTCTCAGTTCTCACACTCTGAAAATGAAGCCGTTTCTTCTCTCGTCATATCTCCGCGACGGAGGTACAAAGAGCTATGAAAATCGCAGTCAAAATACACCAAAGTCCGCTGATTCACCCAGTACAAGAATTATTCTGCTAGCCCTCCTAGTTTTTGAGTTACACGACGTTTTGTAACTCCAAAAAACGGCGCTTTTCGCCGCTCACCGCGATCTATTTTCTCACTGCCCAAATGTCTGTCTTTCAGCCGCCCGCCCCCTTGCCAGGTGGCGCAATCAGTAATGACACGGCTCTGCAGCTCAAAGGTCGTGGGTTCAATCCCACCTTGGTCAAAATTTGTTTTTTCACTATTAATTTATACACTATCACAGACCTGTCATTTATATTGATCATTTATTACAATTCTGCAAAGTTTTATAATTTTAGCAGCTTTTCTAATATGGACCGAAATACATACAAGTACCCAGCCTAATGAAGCAGACAGAGGCAGTAGCTCTGATTGGTGAATTTGAGCAGAATCAGGTTGTTCTTTCATTTCATTTCTTTATTTATTTCACACGTTTCATCGTGTTTCTTTTTCTACATACAGAACCTTCTGCCTGTTTTCAGCAGAAATTCTGCCTCTTTTCAGCAGAAATTCTGCTCATTCACCACTTTTCAGCGCAACGTTCTGCTTCTTTGCCTCTTTTCTGCAGAAATTCTGCTGATTCATCTCTTTTCTGCTCATTTCAGCCTTTTCACCTTTTTCAATGCTTTCATCTTTTTCAAATCATAGAGTTCAAATCAAAATATAGTATTTTTACCAAAGCATTGTATTTGTATGGAGTACAGTATTTCTGCCAAATCATAGAATTACTGCAATTTCATAGTATTTTGAGGAATCCCTTTTGTTATAGTATTACTTCTAAGTCATAGTATTTCTGCTTTGTCATAGTATTTGTACTGAAACATAGTATTTCTGCCAAATCATAGTATTACTGCTATTTCATAGTATTTGAGTGAAATTACAGTGTTTCTGCAAAAACATTGTATTTCTGCTACTGTATTTCCACTGTATTACGTAGTGGCAAAGTAGGAGGCTGACTGTTACTAAGTGCATCAGTGTACATAGGTCATCTCTTGTGTTGGAGTGCCCTCTTGTGGCGCCTTTTGGGTAGTGCCTTAGTAAACGTGAACACTGCAAAGTAGTGGTATCAGACTGGTTTGTAGTGGAGGAATTTGTTGCCAGTTTCTTTCATCTTTAATCCGTATTCATGTTGTAATGTAGTAGTACCACAATATGGAAGTTTTGGCACAAGTACTTTGATTTGGTATCCTTTAGCTTCTTCACCCCTTTTCAGCAAAATTTTCATTTTTTTCACCCCTTTTCAGCACAAATTCCAGCTTTTTTGGCTGTTTTCATAAAAAAAAAAAAATTTCAGCAGAAACTCTGCTGATTCATCTCTTTTCAGTGCAAGTATCTGCTTCTTTGCCTCTTTTCTGCAGAAATTCTGCTGATTCACCTCTTTTCTGCAAAATATTCAGCCTTTTCACCTCTTTTCAGCACAATTGTTAACGCTCCATGGCAGAAACAAGTACACAGCCTGATGAAGCAGACAGAGGCAGTACCTCTGATTGGTGAGATTGAGCAGAACCAGGTTGTTCTTTCATTTAATTTATTTATTTATTTCACACATGGTTGAACAGTGTTTCTTTTTCTACATACAGAACCTTCTGCCTCTTTTCAGCAGAAATTCTGCTCATTCACCTCTTTTCAGTGCAACATTCTGCTTCTTTCCCTCTTTTCTGCAGAAATTCTGCTGAGTCACCTCTTTTCTGCAAAATTTTCAGCCTTTTCACCTCTTATCAGCACAATTCCCAGCAGCTTCTGCTAATTTCAGCAGAATTGTCAGTCTGTCCACCTCTTCTCTGTGAGAGTGAGTTTGGCTCAGTGAGATGAGTAACTGCCTTTTGCCCAAGAGGGCCAGGTTCAAATCCTGCTCATGGCAACATTTTTTTTTTCACCACCATACAACTTTTTGCAACTTTTCATCTTTTTCAGCTTTTCAGCAGACAGCTTCAGCGATAAGGCATCCACACAGCATTTTCGCAGGAAATGCAAATTTTTCTAGTTCTTTATTATACTTTATTCTGGTTGCTTCCGTACGTTTTTTGTCGTTTAACTACTCCCTCAGTTTTCAGCCGATTTTCTCAGTTCAAACTCTATACTGTTCTGCTCTTTCTGCTAATTATTGCTATGACTTTTGGTGTTTATTACTATTATACTTTTTAAAATATTACACTTTTTTCCTTTAATTTGTCCCATTGAAATAAATGGAAAACTTCCACAATTCTGCTAAAACTTGCTTGTTTTTCAAACTTAACTACTTCCTCATACTTTCACTTAGAAACTCCATTCAAACTTTAAAATGTTCTCAGATCATTGGGCTATTCCTGTATGATTCAGCTTTTTCAGATCTTCTACCATTTTAATTTTATACCTCTTTAAGTTTTCAGTTGCAAAATTGTGATTTTTCAGAAAATACATGCGTTCTTATGGTTGCTATGCAATTAACTCAGAGTGGACAGTGAAACTTTCTGAATTTTCTCTTCATGTCTGAACAACTTCTTGCTACTGGCTCAATTTCCACTCAACCCCCACAAATTATACATCAAAACGTAGGTATTTTTGCTGGCTTTCAGAAAATGTCACTATCATTGTTGTGGGACCTACAGATGTTTTGCAAATCTCCTCAGAGCAACATAAAGTCTGAACAGTCTCCACAGAAAGTCAATGGAGAGTTTGTTCAAAATCACCGCTGGATTTCTCTAATGAGAGGCATTTTCAAATTGTCATATCTCCTTAACGAAACAAAGTGGAGACATGAGGCTTGTGCAAATATATCTTCAGACACTCCTGATGCTCACAATTCAAGAAGTTTTTTCTCACCTATTACCGTTTGGCCATGAATTACACTTATTTGATGGTAGGAAATTTGTCCCTCGCTCAGATTTCTACAGATTTCAAACTCTGGAAATGAGGCACTTTTTTCTCTCGTCATATCTTTTTGATGGATTTCCACAGAGACCTGAAAATTTCCATGACTGTTCAGCAAAGCCTGCTGTTTCTTACGGTGAAAGAATGATTTTGATGCTCCATGTAGATTTAGAGTTACAAAACGTTGTTTGAGGGCAAGTCAATGCAGTTTTGCTTTGTCTCTACTCAGTTACAGTGTATTACACGTCATATATCTTCAATAATTTATATTTTATCTCTGAATTATGAAGACCTGCAGATTCCCCCATCTCTTCTGAACAAAACGGTGTCAGAATGAGTGTTCTAGCCCCTACGGTTAGGAAATTATGGCCATTTGTTCGAGGGGAATCCTGAATGTGAGAAATACACTGAAGAAAACTCATACTTCTCTCTGTGTCTGTGTGTGTAAGTGCTGATTACAGCAGGTGCAGCCAATTTAGCTGACCTAGATATAACAAGCCCAGACTCTTAATAGCCACTGTTCCCTTTAGGCTCTGTGTATGTGTGTGTGTATCAATATTTCTCCCATGTTAAAGTATTACTCCTCCATAATAGTATTTCTGCTAAATCAAAGTACTTCTACTACATCTTAGTACTTCTGCTCAATCATAGTAATTCTGGGTAATCATAGTATTTTTGCCAAATCATGGTATTTGTGCCAAATCATGGTTTTTGTGTCAAATCATGACATTTCTGATATGTTATAGTATTACTAGTAGGTGGAGGTATTTCTGTTATGTTATAGTATATGTGCTGAATATAGTATATCTGCCAAATCATAGTATTTGCAGTAATTGCAGGATTTCTGCTAAAAAGCAGAAATAGTACCTTTTAGCAGACATTTCTGTCAAAAGATATTATTTATGTTAAAACATAGTATTTCTGCTAAATCATAGTATTTGTGCCAAATCATAGTATTTGTACTAAGTCATAGTACTTGTGCCAAATCACAGTATTTGTACCCAATCATAGTATTTCTGCCATATCATTGTATTTGTGCCAAATCATGGTATTTTTTTGCCAAATCATGGTATTTGTGCCAGATCATGTTATTTGTGCCCAATTAAAATTTCTGTTATTTTATAGTATTACTACTAAGTCGTAGAATTTCTGTTATGTTATAGTATATCTGCTGATTATAGTATATGTGCCAAATCATAGTATTTATAGCAAATCATAGTACTTGTGCCCAAACATAGTATTTCTTGCCAAATTGTAGTATTTGTGCAAAAACATACTATGTCTGCAAAATCACAGTATATCTGTTATGTTATAGTATTAGTACTAAGGCATAGTATTTCTACCAAATCATAGTATTCCTTCAAAATCATAGTATTACTGCAATTTCATAGTATTTGAGCGAAATCGTAGTATTCGTGCAAAAACATATTGTCTGTTAAATCACAGTATATCTGTTATGTCATAGTATTACTACTAAGGCATAGTATTTCTACCTAATCATGGTATTCCTTCAAAATCATAGTATTACTGCAATTTCATAGTATTTGAGCAAAATCGTAGTATATGTGCAAAAACATACTATGTCTGCTAAATCACAGTATATCTGTTATGTTAAAGTATTACTAGTAAGTCACAGTATTTCTGCCAATTCGTAGTATTTGTACTAAATCATGGTACTTGTGCCAAATCATAGTATTTTTTGCAAATCATAGTATTTCAATCAAATCTCAGTAGTTGTGCTGAAACGCAGTATTATTGCCAAATCAATAATACTGCGTACTGCACATTCAGGGGAATCCTGAATGTGAGAAATACACTGAAGAAAACCCATAGCTCTCTCTGTGTCTGTGTGTGTAAGGGCTGATTACAGCAGGCGCAGCCAATTTAGCTGAACTAGATATACCAAGCCCAGACTCTTAACAGCCACTGTTCCCTTTAGGCTCTGTGTATGTGTGTGTGTATCAATATTTCTCCCATGTTAAAGTATTACTCCTCCATAATAGTATTTCTGCTAAATCAAAGTACTTTTACTACATCTTAGTACTTCTGCTCAATCATAGTAATTCTGGGTAATCATAGTATTTTTGCCAAATCATGGTATTTGTGCCAAATCATGGTTTTTGTGTCAAATCATGACATTTCTGATATGTTATAGTATTACTAGTAGGTGGAGGTATTTCTGTTATGTTATAGTATATATGTTGAACATGGTATATTTGCCAAATCATAGTATTTATCACAAATCATAGTGTTTATGCAAAATTGCAGGATTTCTGCTAAAAAGCAGAAATAGTACCTTTTAGCAGACATTTCTGTCAAAAGATATTATTTATGTTAAAACATAGTAGTTCTGGTAAATCATAGTATTTGTGCCAAATCATAGTATTTGTACTAAATCATAGTACTTGTGCCAAATCATAGTATTTGTACCCAATCATGGTAGTTGTGCATAATCATGGTATTTTTTTGCCAAATCATGGTATTTGTGCCCAATTAAAATTTCTGTTACGTTATAGTATTACTACTAAGTCGTAGAATTTCTGTTATGTTATAGTATATCTGCTGATTATAGTATATGTGCCAAACACATCACAGTATATCTGTTATGTTAAAGTATTACTAGTAAGTCACAGTATTTCTGCCAATTCGTAGTATTTGTACTAAATCATGGTACTTGTGCCAAATCATAGTATTTTTTGCAAATCATAGTATTCGAACCAAAACATAGTAGTATTTGTACGAAGTCATAGTATTTCTTCTAAATCATAGTATTTCAATCAAATCTCAGTAGTTGTGCTGAAACGCAGTATCATTGCCAAATCATAGTATTTGTACTGAAACATAGCATTTATGCTAATAAGAGTATTTCTACTAAATCATAGTACTTGTGCCAAATCATAATATTTCTGCCACATTGTGCTAGTTGTGCAAAAACATAGACTGTCTGCAAAATCATAGTATATCTGTTATGTTATAGTATTACTACTAAGGCATAGTATTTCTACCAAATCATAGCATTCCTTCAAAACCATAGTATTACTGCAATTTCATAGTATTTGAGCGAAATCGTAGCATATGTGCAAAAACGTACTATGTCTTCAACATCACAGTATATCTGTTATGTTATAGTATTACTACTAAGTCACAGTATTTCTGCCAATTCGTAGTATTTGTACTAAATCATACTACTCGTGCCAAATCATAGTATTCAAATCAAAATATAGATTACAGTGTTTCTGCAAAAACATTGTATTTCTGCTAAATCATAGTATTTCTGTTATCTTAAAGAACTTGCACTCAATTATAGTATTTGTGCCAAAACATAGTATTGCTGCTATATCATGGTATTTGAGCCAAATCATAGTATATGTCCTAAAACATAGTATTTCTGCCAAATCATAGTATTTGTCCTAAAGCATAGTATTTCAACAAAATCACAGTACTTCTGCTATGTTCTAGTATTTGTGCTTGTAGAAAAACCTGTGCTATTGTGAGCTACATTACCCAGCAGCCTCTGAGCAGTGAGGGAATTCATGGGACTTCTGAGCTAGATGGTCTTCCTTCGTTCCTGGGCTAACGATTGAGAAGAGAGCTGCTGGGAAGGGGAGCAAATAGCCCATCCTGTACTTGTTGGGGATGGTGTGTGTCACATAAACGTGAGTTAATGTTCCATGCTTAAGATGTTTACCCTGCTACTTGTGTGTATTGGTTTTAGTTACCTTTAGCGTATGTGCTAGTTAGCGATAGCTATGGCAGCCCAGTTATTTGATTGTTTTGGGCTTGTTCCTGCTTTGTTTGTTCCCCCTACAAATTTATGTGAATTTGTACACTGTAATATCGCTGTATTACGTAGTGGCTAAGTAGGAGGCTGACTGTTACTAAGTGCATCAGTGTACATAGGTCATCTCTTGTGTTGGAGTGCCCTCTTGTGGCGCCTTTTGGGTAGTGCCTTAGTAAACGTGAACACTGCAAAGAAGTGGTATCAGACTGGTTTGTAGTGGAGGAATTTGTTGCCAGTTTCTTTCATCTTTAATCCGTATTCATGTTGTAATGTGGTAACTTTTGTGGCACAAATATGGCAGAAATACTATGTTTTGGCACAAATACTTTGATTTGGTATACTTTAGCTTCTTCACCCCTTTTCAGCAAAATTTTCATTTTTTCACCCCTTTTCAGCACAAATTCCAGCTTTTTTGGCTGTTTTCAGAAAAAAAACCCCTTTTCAGCAGAAACTCTGCTGATTCATCTCTTTTCAGCGCAAGTTTCTGCTTCTTTGCCTCTTTTCTGCAGAAATTCTGCTGATTCACCTCTTTTCTGCAAAATTTTCAGCCTTTTCACCTCTTATCAGCACAATTCTCAGCAGCTTCCTACTTTGGGCTTGTTCCTGCTTTGTTGGTTCCCCCTGCAAATTTATGTGAATTTGTACACTGTAATATCGCTGTATTACATAGTGGCTAAGTAGGAGGCTGACTGTTACTAAGTGCATCAGTGTACATAGGTCATCTCTTGTGTTGGAGTGCCCTCTTGTGGCGCCTTTTGGGTAGTGCCTTAGTAAAGGTGAACACTGCAAAGAAGTGGTATCAGACTGGTTTGTAGTGGAGGAATTTGTTGCCAGTTTCTTTCATCTTTAATCCGTATTCATGTTGTAATGTAGTAACTTTTGTGGCACAAATACCACAATATGGTAGAAATACTATGTTTTGGCACAAATACTTTGATTTGGTATACTTTAGCTTCTTCACCCCTTTTCTTCACAAAGTCCAGCTTTTTTGGCTGTTTTCAGAAAAAAAACCTCTTTTCAGCAGAAACTCTGCTGATTCACCTCTTTTCTGCAACAGTCTCTGTCTTTCAGACCCTTGCAATCAGTAATGACACGGCTCTGCAGCTCAAAGGTCGTCAGTTCAATCCCACCTTGTTCAACATTGTTTTTTTTCACTAAAAATTGATACAATATCACAGACCTGAAATTTATATTGCTAATTTATTACAATTCTACAAAGTTTTATTATTTTAGCAGCTTTTCTAAAATGGACCTCAGATTCTTGTTAACGCTCCATGGCAGAAATATATACAAGTACACAGCCTGATGAAGCAGACAGAAGCACTACCTCTGATTGGTGAATTTGAGCAGAACCAGGTTGTTCTGCCTCTTTTCAGCAGAAATTCTGCTGATTCACCTCTGGTCAGCGCAATGTTCTGCTTCTTTGCCTCTTTTCTGCAGAAACTCTGCTGATTTACCTCTTTTCTGCAAAGTTTTCAGCCCTTTTACCTGTTCTCAGGACAATTCTCAGCAGCTTCAGCTCATTCCACCATAATTGACAGGCTCTCCATCTCCTTCCTTGTCAGAGTGAGTTAGGCACAGTGAAATGAGTTACTGCCTTGAGCCCAGGAGGGCCAGGTTCAAATCCTGCTCAGGATAACACTTTTTTTCACCACCATACAACTTTTTGCAACTTTTCATCTTTTTCAGCTTTTCAGCAGACAGCTTCAGCGTTAAGGCATCCACACAGCATTTTCGCAGGAAATGCAAATTTTTCTAGTTGTGTGGATGCCTCATGGCATCCACACTATTGAGTTCCTGTTTCTCTTTATTCTTTATTATTCTAGTTGCTTCCGTACGTTTTTTGCCGTTGAACTACTCCCTCAGTTTTCAGCCGATTTTCTCCGTTCAAACTCTAAACTGTTCTGCTATTTCTGCTAATGATGGCTATGACTTTTGGTGTTTATTACTATTATACTTTTTAAAATATTACACTTTTTTCCTTTAATTTGTCCCATTGAAATGAATGGAAAACTTCCACAATTCTGCTAAAACTTGCTTGGTTTTGAAACTTAACTGCTTCCTCATACTTTCACCTAGAAACTCCATTTAAACTTTAAAATGTTCTCAGATTATTGGGCTATTCCTGTGTGATTCAGCTTTTTCAGATCTTCTACCGTTTTAATTTTATACCTCTTCAAGTTTTCAGTTCCAAAACTGTGATTTTTCAGAAAATACATGCGTTGTTATGGTTGCTATGCAATTAACTCAGAGTGTGCACTTGTCCTTTCTGAATTTTCTCTTCATGTCTGAACAACTTCTTGCTACTCGCTCAATTTCCACTCAACCCCCACAAATTATACATCAAAATGTACGTATTTTTGCTGGCTTTCAGAAAATGTCCCTATCATTGTTGTGGGATTTAAAGAGGTTTTGCAAATCTCCTCAGAGCAACACAAAGTCTTAAAGCTCTCCATAGAAAGTCAATGCAGAGTTTGTTCAAAATCAGCGCTGGAATTCTCTAATGAGAGGCATTTTCAAATCGTCATATCTCCTTAACAAAATAAAGTTGAGACATGACGCTTGTGCCAATATATCTTCAGACATCCCTGATGCTCACAATTCAAGAATTTGTTCCTCACCTATTACCGTTTGGCCATGAATTACACTTGTTTGAGGATAGGAAATTTGTCCCTCGCTCAGATTTCTTCAGATTTCAAACTCTGGAAATGAGGCACTTTTTTCTCTCGTCATATCTTTTTGATGGATTTCAACAGAGAACTGAAAATTCCCATGACTGTTCACCAAAGCCTGCTGTTTCTTACGGTGAAAGAATGATTTTGATGGTCCATATAGATTTAGAGTTACAAAATGTTGTTTGAGGGCAAGTCAAGGCAGTTTTACTTTGCCTCTACTCAGTTACAGTGTATTACAAGTCATATATCTTCAATAATTTATATCTTATCTCTGAATTATGAAGACCTGCAGATTCCCCCATCTCTTCTGAACAAAACGGTGTCAGAATGAGCGTTCCAGCCCCTACGGTTAAGAAATTATGGCCATTTGTTCGAGGGGAATCCTGAATGTGAGAAATACACTGAAGAAAACCCA
The DNA here is from genome assembly GCF_036321145.2 of Pelmatolapia mariae. NCBI lineage: Eukaryota > Metazoa > Chordata > Actinopteri > Cichliformes > Cichlidae > Pelmatolapia > Pelmatolapia mariae. Next base: position 28,470,118 of record NC_086236.1, read on the forward strand.
TAGCTCTCTCTGTGTCTCTGTGTGTAAGTACTGATTACAGCAGGTGCAGCCAATTTAGCTGACCTAGATATGCCAAGCCCAGACTCTCAACAGCCCCTGTACACTTTGCTCTCTGTGTATGTGTGTGTGTATCAATATTTCTCCCATGTTAAAGTATTACTCCTCCATAATAGTATTTGTGCTAAATCAAAGTACTTTTACTACATCTTAGTACTTCTGGTCAATCATAGTATTTCTGCTGAATCATAGTATTTTTGCCATATCATGGTATTTGTGATAAAGCATTGTATTTCCACAAAATAACAGTATTATGTACTGTTATATTATTACTGCTTATAGTATTTCTGCCAAATCATAATATAACTGCAAAATAAAGATTTTTGAGCCAAATCATAGTGTTTGTGCTAAATCCTAGTAATTCTGCTCAGTGATATAATTTCTGCTATGCTGTAGTGCTTTTTGCTAGATTATAGAATTTCTTCTAAATCAAAGTATTTCATGTAAATCATAGAGCGGTTTTTACAGTCATTTTACTGTTAAACCATAAATTACGTTTGTTTAAGGGTGGAAATCTGTCCTCTTACTTTTCAAACTCTGAAAATGAAGCCGTTTCTTCTCTCATCATATCTCCGCGACGGAGGTACAAAGAGCTATGAAAATCGCAGTCCAAGTTCAGCAAAGTCTGCTGATTCACCCAGTACAAGAATCGTGCTTCTATCCCACCTAGTTTTGGAGTTACACGACGTTTTGTAACTCCAAAAATCTGCGTTTTACGCCTCTCACCGCGATCTAAATCTGACAGTTCATCTCCCCGTTTTCCGAGCTGCTGCTCTGTTTCCCAGTGGCGCAGTTGGTAATGACGCCGGTCGGCAGTCCAAAGATCACGGGTTCAATTCCACCTTCGTCAACATTTTTTTTTTCCCTAGAAATTAATACACTATCACAGACAAGTAATTCATATTCATCATTTATTACAATTCTGCAAAGTTTTATGATTTTAGCAGCTTTTCTAATATGGACCTCAGATTCTTCTTAACACTCCATGGCACAAATACTCTTCCCTTTAGGCTCTGTGTATCTGTGTGTGTATCAATATTTTTCCCATTTTAAAGTATTACTCCTCCATAATTGCATTTCTGTTAAATCAAAGTACTTTTACTACATCTTAGTACTTCTGCTCAATCATAGTATTTCTGCTAAATCATAGTATTTTTGCCATATCATGGTATTTGTGCCAAAACATTGTATTCGTACAAAGTCATAATATTTCTTCTAAATCATATTATTTCAATCAAATCTCAGGAGTTGTGCTAAAACACAGTATTATTACCAAATCATAGTATTTGTACCCAAACATATCTGTTCAACTTATTTAACTCTTCTCAACAGTCCAACACCTCTTCTTCACCCCGTTTCAGCAGAATTGAGTTTTTTCACCCCTTTTCAGCACAAATCCCAGCTTTTTCAGGTATTTTCAACAGAAATCTCTTTTATTTCTGATTGCTGATGTCTTTGTTTTTCAGCCGTCCGCCCCCTTTCCAGGTGGCGCAATCAGTAATGACACGGCTCTGCAGCATAAAGGTCGTGGGTTCAATCCCACCTTGGTCAACTTTTTTTTTTCACTACAAATTTATACACTATCACAGGCCTGTAATTTATATTGCTAATTTTTTTCACTACAAATGAGTAGTGCAAAAACATACTATGTCTGCAACATCACAGTATATCTGTTATGTTATAGTATTACTACTAAATCACATTATTTCTGCCAATTCAAGGAGGCTGACTGTTACTAAGTGCATCAGTGTACATAGGTCATCTCTTGTGTTGGAGTGCCCTCTTGTGGCGCCTTTTGGGTAGTGCCTTAGTAAACGTGAACACTGCAAAGAAGTGGTATCAGACTGGTTTGTAGTGGAGGAATTTGTTGCCAGTTTCTTTCATCTTTAATCCGTATTCATGTTGTAATGTAGTAGTACCACAATATGGCAGAAACACTATATTTTGGCACAAATACTTTGCTTTGGTATACTTTAGCTTCTTCACCCCTTTTCAGCAAAATTTTCATTTTTTTCACCCCTTTTCAGCACAAATTCCAGCTTTTTTGGCTGTTTTCAGAAGAAAAACTCTTTTCAGCAGAAACTCTGCTGATTCATCTCTTTTCAGCGCAAATTTCTGCTTCTTTGCCTCTTTTCTGCAGAAATTCTGCTGATTCACCTCTTTTCTGCAAAATTTTCAGCCTTTTCACCTCTTATCAGCACAATTCTCAGCAGCTTCTGCTCATTTCAGCAGAATTGTCCGTCTCTCCACCTTTTCTTTGTAAGAATGACTTTGGCTCAGGGAAATGAATAGCCGCCTTGAGACCAGGAGGGCAATGTTCGAATCCTGCTTTGGGCTTGTTCCTGCTTTCTTTGTTCGCCCTGCAAATTTATGTGAATTTGTACACTGTAATATCTCTGTATTTCTTAGTGGCTAAGTAGGAGGCTGACGGTTACTAAGTGCATCAGTGTACATAGGTCATCTCTTGTGTTGGAGTGCCCTCTTGTGGCGCCTTTTGGGTAGTGCCTTAGTAAACGTGAACACTGCAAAGAAGTGGTATCAGACTGGTTTGTAGTGGAGGAATTTGTTGCCAGTTTCTTTCATCTTTAATCCGTATTCATGTTGTAATGTAGTAACTTTTGTGGCACAAATACCACAATATGGCAGAAATAGTATGTTTTGGCACAAATACTTTGATTTGGTATACTTTAGCTTCTTCACCCCTTTTCAGCAAAATTTTCATTTTTTCACCCCTTTTCAGCACAAATTCCAGCTTTGTTTGGCTGTTTTCAGAAAAAAAAACTCTTTTCAGCAGAAACTCTGCTGATTCACCTCTTTTGAGCACAACGTTCTGCTTCTTTGCCTCTTTTCTGCAGAAATTCTGCTGATTCACCTCTTTCTGCAAAATTTTCATCCTTTTCGCCTCTTATGAGCACAATTCTCAGCAGCTTCTGCTAATTTCAGCAGAATTGTCAGTCTATCCACCTCTTCTCTGAGAGAATGAGATTACTGCTCATTCTTCACCCCTTTTCAGCAGAATTGTGAGTTTTTTCACCCCTTTTCAGCACAAATCCCATCTTTTTCAGGTGTTTTCAGCAGAAACCTCTTTTCAGCAGAGATTCTGCTGATTCACCTCTTTTCAGTGCAACGTTCTGCTTCTTTCCCTCTTTTCAGCCGAAATTCTGCTGATTCACCTCTTTTCTGCAAAATTTTCAGCCTTTTCTCCTCTTATCAGCAAAATTCTCAGCAGCTTCTGCTCATTTTAGCAGAATTGTCCGTCTCTCCACCTCTTCTTTTGGAGAGTGACTTTGGCTCAGTGAGATGACTAGCTTCCTTGAGACTCGGAGGGCCAGGTTCGAATCCTGCCCATGGCAACATTTTCTTTTTCACCACCGTACAACTTTTTGCAACTTTTCATCTTTTTCAGCTTTTCAGCAGACAGCTTCAGCGTTAAGGCATCCACACAGCATTTTCGCAGGAAATGCAAATTTTTCTAGTTATTATTATTATTCTTCAGTTTCCGCCTGAAATTTTGCAGCGAATCTCGCCTCGCAGTTTTGAGACAAGCTTCATATATGTTACCTCATTTTGTGCGGCTGGATCAGGAATGGTGTGCTATGACTTTTGGTGTTTATGACTATTATAGTTTTTTAAATATTAATATTTTAGTGAAAATTTTCCCGCGCTTCTCTGCCAAACAGTTTTGACAATAGGGTTACATATGTTAGATCATTTTGTGCGGCTGGAGCTGGACTAGTATGGTATACACTTTTGGTGTTTATGACTTTTATAGTTTTTTAAATATTAATATTTTAGTGCAAATTTAGAAAGATTCTTCTTTTGGCGCCATAGAAACAGACTTTATTTGTGGTGTGTTGGCGCCATCTTTTGGTCCCACTGATACAAATTTCAAACTTCATTTGTGGTGTGTTGGCTCTCTCTAGTGGTATGCCGGGAGTAGTACGGCCTGTCTACCCTTATTTGGATTACCGTAATGATGACAATATCAACGGTGCGCACAGCGTCGCTGCTTTCAGGAGCCATTGGAATTTTTAAGGTTGCGCAAATCATTCAAAAGTTACGGTAATGCTTGGTGGAAAACTCAATATCCCACAATTCATAGCACGCCTCTGCCGAGTCAAACAATGGCGGCCATCACTTAGTTTTTATTTTCCTCTTAATACTGTTTCTAGGTCACAAAATAAACTTTTAAGATATTTTCAGGCGAGAATATAGGTGTGTAAACTTCAAATATCTGCTCGTTTTGTCAAAACATCCCATATTAGCGACAATGTTCTGACTCAGTGAGATGAGTAGCTGCCTTGAGACCAAGAAGGCCAGGTTCAAATCCTGCTCATAGCAAAATTTCTTTTTACCACTTTTCAGCAAAAATTTCTCCGTCTTTACCCCTTTTTAGTAGAACATTTGGCTTTTCACCACTTTTCAGCAAAAAATGGTGCTTCTTCACCTGTTTTCAGCAGTATTTTCAGCTATTCACCGCCATACAATTTTTTGCAACTTTTCATGTTTTTCAGCTATTTTCAGCAGACAGCTTCAGCGTTAAGGCATCCACACAGCATTTTCGCAGGAAATGCAATTTTTTCTAGTTCTTTATTATTCTGGTTGCTTCCGTACGTTTTTCGGCACTTAACTACTCCCTCAGTTTTCAGCCGATTTTCTCAGTTCAAACTCTAAACTGTTCTGCTCTTTCTGCTAATTCCAGCTATGACTTTTGGTGTTTATTACTATTATACTTTTTAAAATATTTCACTTTTTTCCTTTAATTTGTCCCATTGAAATGAATGGAAAACTTCCACAATTCTGCTAAAACTTGCTTGGTTTTGAAACTTAACTGCTTCCTCATACTTTCACCTAGAAACTCCATTCAAACTTTAAAATGTTCTCAGATTATTGGGCTATTCCTGTGTGATTCAGCTTTTTCAGATCTTCTACCGTTTAAATCTTATCTGTCTTTAAGTTTTCAGTTGCAAAATTGTGATTTTTCAGAAAATACATGCGTTGCTATGGTTGCTATGCAATTAACTCAGAGTGAGTGCTGGTCTGTTCTGAATTTTCTCTTCATGTCCGAACAACTTCTTGCTACTCGCTCAATTTCCACTCAACCCCCACAAATTATACATCAAAACGTAGGTATTTTTGCTGGCTTTCAGACAATGTTACTGTCTTTATTGTGAGATTTACCGTTTTTTCGCAATTCACCTCGAAGTGACACATGCTCAGGTAACTCCCCATTCAAACTCTATAGGGAGGTTTTGAAATTCAGAGCTGAAATTCTGTAACAGGAGGCATTTTAAAATCGCCATATCTCTTGAACAAAGCAAAGTTAGGACATGAGGCTTGTGCCAATATATCTTCAGACACTGCTGACACTCACAGTGGAATCAGTTTTTACAATTATCTTACCGTTGAGCAATGAATTACGTTTGTTTGAGGGGTGGAAATCTGTCCTTCTCTCAGTCTTCAAACTCTGGAAATGAAGCCGTTTCTTCTCTCGTCATATCTCCGCGACGGAGGTACAAAGAGCTATAAAAATCGCAGTCAAAATACACCAAAGTCCGCTGATTCACCCAGTACAAGAATTATTCTGCTAGCCCTCCTAGTTTTTGAGTTACATGACGTTTTGTAACTCCAAAAAACGGCGCTTTTCGCCTCTCACCGCGATCTATTTCTGATTGCTGATCTATTTGTTTTTCAGCCGCCCGCCCCCTTGCCAGGTGGCGCAATCAGTAATGACACGGCTCTGCAGCTCAAAGGTCGTGGGTTCGATCCCACCTTGCTTCAACATTTTTTTTCATTACAAATTTAAACACTATCACAGACCTGTAATTTATATTGATCATTTATTACAATTCTGCAAAGTTTTATCATTTTAGCAGCTTTTCTAATATGGACCGAAATACATACAAGTACCCAGCCTAATGAAGCAGACAGAGGCAGTAGCTCTGATTGGTGAATTTGAGCAGAATCAGGTTGTTCTTTCATTTCATTTCTTTATTTATTTCACACATGGTTCATCGTGTGTCTTTTTCTACATACAGAACCTTCTGCCTCTTTTCAGCAGAAATTCTGCCTCTTTTCAGCAGAAATTCTGCTCATTCACCTCTTTTCAGCGCAACGTTCTGCTTCTTTGCCTCTTTTCTGCAGAAATTCTGCTCATTCACCTCTTTTCAGCGCAACATTCTGCTTCTTTGCCTCTTTTCTGCAGAAATTCTGCTGATTCATCTCTTTTCTGCTCATTTCAGCCTTTTCACCTTTTTCAATGCTTTCATCTTTTTCAAATCATAGAGTTAAAATCAAAATATAGTATTTTTACCAAAGCATTGTATTTGTATGGAGTACAGTATTTCTGCCAAATCATAGAATTACTGCAATTTCATAGTATTTTGAGGAATCCCTTTTGTTATAGTATTACTTCTAAGTCATAGTATTTCTGCTTTGTCATAGTATTTGTACTGAAACATAGTATTTCTGCCAAATCATAGTATTACTGCTATTTCATAGTATTTGAGTGAAATTACAGTGTTTCTGCAAAAACATTGTATTTCTGCTACTGTATTTCCGCTGTATTACGTAGTGGCAAAGTAGGAGGCTGGCTGTTACTAAGTGCATCAGTGTACATAGGTCATCTCTTGTGTTGGAGGGCCCTCTTGTGGCGCCTTTTGGGTAGTGCCTTAGTAAACGTGAACACTGCAAAGTAGTGGTATCAGACTGGTTTGTAGTGGAGGAATTTGTTGCCAGTTTCTTTCATCTTTAATCCGTATTCATGTTTTAATGTAATAACTTTTGTGGTACAATTACCACAATATGGCAGAAATACTATGTTTTGGCACAAATACTTTGATTTGGTAAACTTTAGCTTCCTCACCACCTTTTAGCAAAATTTTCATTTTTTTCACCCCTTTTCAGCACAAATTCCAGGTTTTCTGGCTGTTTTCAGAAAAAAAAACTCTTTTCAGCAGAAACTCTGCTGATTCACCTCTTTTCTGCAAAATTTTCAGCCTTTTCACCTCTCATCAGCACAATTCTCAGCAGCTTCTGCAAATTTCAGCAGCATTATCAGTCTCTCCACCTCTTCGTTGTGTGAATACGTTTGGCTCAGTGAGATCAGTAGCTCCCTTTGGACTAGGAGGGCCAGGTTCAAATCCTGCTCAGGGTGACTTTTTTTTTTCCACCACCATGCAACTTTTTGGAACTTTTCAGCTTTTCAGCAGACAGCTTCAGCGTTAAGGCATCCACACAGCATTTTCGCAGGAAATGCAAATTTTCTAGTTCTTTATTCCACCATAATCTAGTTGCTTCCGTACGTTTTTCGGCACTTAACTACTCCCTCAGTTTTCAGCCGATTTTCTCCGTTCAAACTCTAAACTGTTCTGCTCTTTCTGCTAATTCCTGCTATGACTTTTGGTGTTTATTACTATTATACTTTTTAAAATATTACACTTTTTTCCTTTAATTTGTCCCATTGAAATGAATGGAAAACTTCCACAATTCTGCTAAAACTTGCTTGGTTTTGAAACTTAACTGCTTCCTCATACTTTCACCTAGAAACTCCATTCAAACTTTAAAATGTTCTCAGATTATTGGGCTATTCCTGTGTGATTCAGCTTTTTCAGATCTTCTACGGTTTTCATTTTATACCTCTTTAAGTTTTCAGTTGCAAAATTGTGATTTTTCAGAAAATACATGCGTTGCTATGGTTGCTATGCAATTAATTCAGAGTGTGTGCTGGTCTGTTCTGAATTTTCTCTTCATGTCTGAACAACTTCTTGCTACTCGCTCAATTTCCACTCAACCTCCACAAATTATACATCAAAACGTAGGTATTTTTGCTGGCTTTCAGACAATGTTACTATCTTTATTGTGAGATTTACCGTTTTTTCGCAATTTGCCTCGAAGTGACACATAGTCTGGTTACTTCCCATTCAAAGTCTATGGGGAGGTTTTGAAATTCAGAGCTCAAATTCTGTAACGGGAGGCATTTTGAAATCGCCATATCTCCTTAACAAAGCAAAGTTAGGACATGAGGCTTGTGCCAATATATCTTCAGACACTGCTGACACTCACAGTGGAAGCAGTTTTTACATTCATCTTACCGTTGAGCCATAAATTACGTTTGTTTGAGGGGTGGAAATCTGTCCTCCTCTCAGTTCTCACACTCTGAAAATGAAGCCGTTTCTTCTCTCGTCATATCTCCGCGACGGAGGTACAAAGAGATATGAAAATCGCAGTCAAAATACACCAAAGTCCGCTGATTCACCCAGTACAAGAATTATGCTGCTAGCCCTCCTAGTTTTTGAGTTACACGACGTTTTGTAACTCCAAAAAACGGCGCTTTTCGCCTCTCACTGCGATCTATTTCTGATTGCTGATCTATTTGTTTTTCAGCCGCCCGCCCCCTTGCCAGGTGGCGCAATCAGTAATGACACGGCTCTGCAGCTCAAAGCTCGTGGGTTCAATCCCACCTTGCTTCAACATTTTTTTTTCATTACAAATTTAAACACTATCACAGACCTGTAATTTATATTGATCATTTATTATAATTCTGCAAAGTTTTATCATTTTAGCAGCTTTTCTAATATAGACCGAAATACATACAAGTACCCAGGCTAATGAAGCAGACAGAGGCAGTAGCTCTGATTGGTGAATTTGAGCAGAATCAGGTTGTTCTTTCATTTCATTTCTTTATTTATTTCACACATGGTTCATCGTGTTTCTTTTTCTACATACAGAACCTTCTGCCTCTTTTCAGCAGAAATTCTGCCTCTTTTCAGCAGAAATTCTGCTCATTCACCTCTTTTCAGCGCAACGTTCTGCTTCTTTGCCTCTTTTCAGCAGAAATTCTGCTCATTCACCTCTTTTCAGCGCAACGTTCTGCTTCTTTGCCTCTTTTCTGCAGAAATTCTGCTGATTCATCTCTTTTCTGCTCATTTCAGCCTTTTCACCTTTTTCAATGCTTTCATCTTTTTCAAATCATAGAGTTAAAATCAAAATATAGTATTTTTACCAAAGCATTGTATTTGTACGGAGTACAGTATTTCTGCCAAATCATAGAATTACTGCAATTTCATAGTATTTTGAGGAATCCCTTTTGTTATAGTATTACTTCTAAGTCATAGTATTTCTGCTTTGTCATAGTATTTGTACTGAAACATAGTATTTCTGCCAAATCATAGTATTACTGCTATTTCATAGTATTTGAGTGAAATTACAGTGTTTCTGCAAAAACATTGTATTTCTGCTACTGTATTTCCGCTGTATTACGTAGTGGCAAAGTAGGAGGCTGACTGTTACTAAGTGCATCAGTGTACATAGGTCATCTCTTGTGTTGGAGTGCCCTCTTGTGGCGCCTTTTGGGTAGTGCCTTAGTAAACGTGAACACTGCAAAGTAGTGGTATCAGACTGGTTTGTAGTGGAGGAATTTGTTGCCAGTTTCTTTCATCTTTAATCCGTATTCATGTTTTAATGTAATAACTTTTGTGGCACAATTACCACAATATGGCAGAAATACTATGTTTTGGCACAAATACTTTGATTTGGTAAACTTTAGCTTCCTCACCACTTTTTAGCAAAATTTTCATTTTTTTCACCCCTTTTCAGCACAAATTCCAGGTTGTTTCGGCTGTTTTCAGAAAAAAAAATTCTTTTCAGCAGAAATTCTGCTGATTCACCTCTTTTCTGCAAAATTGTCAGACTTTTCACCTCTCATCAGCACAATTCTCAGCAGCTTCTGCTAATTTCAGCAGCATTATCAGTCTCTCCACCTCTTCTTTGTATGAATGCGTTTGGCTCAGTGAGATGAGTAGCTGCCTTTGGACTAGGAGGGCCAGGTTCAAATCCTGCTTAGGGCGACTTTTTTTTTTTCCACCACCATGCAACTTTTTGGAACTTTTCAGCTTTTCAGCAGACAGCTTCAGCGTTAAGGCATCCACACAGCATTTTCGCAGGAAATGCAAATTTTCTAGTTCTTTATCTTTATTCTTCTAGTTGCTCCGTACTTTGGCACTTAACTACTCCCTCAGTTTTCAGCCGATTTTCTCAGTTCAAACTCTAAAAAATTCTGCTCTTTCTGCTAACGACTGCTATGACTTTTGGTGCTCATAACTTCTATACTTTTTGAGATATTGAATATTTTTTGCAATATTTTTGCCCATTGAAATGAATGGAACACATTATAAATGTGGTCACTTATTTCTGATCGCCGGGCTGAGCTGTGTTTTAGCTCAGTGGGATGAGCAGCCGTTCTCATACTGGGAATCCTGGGTTCAAATCCCGCTTGTGGCAACATTTCATTCAGTTAACAATTAAACTTTTTAACTCTGTTTAACTGAAATTTCAGCTTTTTCACCCCTTTTCAGCAAAATTTTCAGTTTTTTTCACGTTTTTTCAGCACAAATCCCAGCTTTTTCAGCTGTTTTCAGCAAAAATCTCTTTTCAGCAGAATTCTGAGAAGAGTTCTGCATAACTCTTTTCAGCAGAAATTCTGCTGATTGAACTCTTTTCAGCAGAATTTGCACTTCTTTTCAGCCCAAATTCTGCTTATTCACCTCTTCTGCAAAATTTTCAGCCTTTTCACCTCTTATCAGCACAAATCTCAGCTGCTTTCAGAAAATACACTTTTGAGCAGAAATTCTGCTGATTCATCTCTTTTCAGCGCAACTTTCTGCTTCTTTACCTCTTTTCAGCAGAAAATTCTGCTGATTCACCTCTTTTCTGCAAAATTTTCAGCCTTTTCTCCTCTTATCAGCACAATTTTTTTCAGTTAACAGTTAAACTTTTTTAACTCAATTTCAGCTTTTTCACCCCTTTTCAGCAAAATTTTCAGTTTTTTCACCACTTTTCAGCACAAATACCAGCTTTTTCAACTATTTTCAGCAAAAACATCTTTTAAGCAGAATTCTGAAAAGAGTTCTGCACAACTCTTTTCTGCAGAAATTCTGCTGATTGAACTCTTTTCAGCAGAATTTCCACCTCTTTTCAGCCCAAATTCTGCTTATTCACCTCTTCTGCAAAATTTTCAGCCTTTTCACCTCTTATCAGCACAAATCTCAGCTGTTTTCAGAAAATACACTTTTCAGCAGAAATTCTCCTGATTCATCTCTTTTCAGCGCAACTTTCTGCTTCTTTACCTCTTTTCAGCAGAAATTCTGCTGATTCACCTCTTTTCTGCGAAATTTTCAGCCTTTTCTCCTCTTATCAGCACAATTCTCAGCAGCTTCTTCTCATTTCAGCAGAATTGTCCGTCTCTCCACCTCTTCTTTTTGAGAATGACTTTGGGTCAGTGAGATGAGTGGCTGCCTTGAGATTAGGAGGGCCAGGTTCGAATCCTGCTCAGGGCAATGTTTTTTTTTTCACCACCATACAACTTTTTGCAACTTTTCATCTTTTTCAGCTTTTCAGCAGACAGCTTCAGCGTTAAGGCATCCACACAGCATTTTCGCAGGAAATGCAAATTTTCTAGTTATTATTATTCTTCAGTTTCCGCCTGAAATTTTGCAGCGAATCTCGCCCCGCAGTTTTGAGACAAGCTTCATATATGTTACCTCATTTTGTGCGGCTGGATCAGGAATGGTGTGCTATGACTTTTGGTGTTTATGACTATTATAGTTTTTTAAATATTAATATTTTAGTGAAAATTTTCCCGCGCTCCTCTGCCAAACAGTTTTGACAATAGGGTTACATATGTTAGATCATTTTGTGCAGCTGGAGCTGGACTAGTATGGTATACACTTTTGGTGTTTATGACTTTTATAGTTTTTGAAATATTTAGATTTTAGTGCAAATTTAGGCCAATTTCCATAGAAACAGACTTTATTTGTGGTGGGTTGGCTCTCTCTAGTGGTATACCGGGAGTAGTACGGCTGAAAATCTGTATGCTTGTTTTTACACTCAATATCCCATAATCCATAGCACGCCTCTGCCGAGTTCAACAATGGCGGACACCTCTTCGTTTTAAACGTCTTTTATTCGTGTTTCTAGGTCACAAAATGAACTTTTAAGATATTTTCAGGCGAGAATGTAGGTGTGTAAACTTCAAATATCTGCTCGTTTTGTCAAAACATCCCATATTATATCTGACAATGTTGCCGGCTAACTAGCTAGCGCCGCTAGCTAGCGCCGCTAGCTACCCTTCGAGCACCCGGGCTTGCCATCAGTGAGACTGCTGACCATCACCCGATCGCTCGCCAACAGTCTGTGCCTTAGGTGGACTTATTTTTCGTTTATATGGGCCGATGATGCTGGTCGATGTGGAAAAAATAACTGAGTTGTTTGGTCTTGGCTAACGCGGAGCTACAACCGAGAGCAGCTATCCACCGGTGTGTGATAGAAAGGACATGCCGCGAATGACACGTATGAGGCGGCGAGGGGACCGCCGATCGACCGGTGGTTGCTAACAGGCAGGAGCGTGAGTTGAACTGAATTTCAGGTAAGAAGTTATGAACTGCACTCTATTTGGGTCAGATATCGTCCCACATTCAGAGAAAATATTACGATCTATTCTGTCGTTATGAAGCCTCCCCTGTCATTCTCTGGCCTGTTGCAACTTCAATCGTGAAACTGATCAACGATAGGCTTTTCGCTCTTGTTAATCGCGCTAAACAACAGCAGCACGTTTAAGCTTGATCAGCTGTTGTTAGAATTTATTTGATTTTAATTTCTAGTATCAGCTGATGTTTGCTGGGGCCACAGCTGTAGAAGCGGCTGGTCCAAATCCAGGAGATGTCCTTACTGAATCATCAGAGCTGAACTGGTGATGGAGAAACAGGTTTACCCTTTAGGTGACATGAATGAGTTGAAGGGAAGTTATGAACTGTTTCTGAGAGACAAATAAACACCAAGCTCCTTTTTTTTTTTTTGTAGCTGACAGCTGGTAACTGTGCAGGGGCGGCTCTAGCAAAGCTTTTGCCAGGGGGCCAGGTAGGGCATTAACAGGGAAAGGGGGACACAAAGATATACTTTTCTTTCTTACTCTCATATAAAATATTTTCTTTTTGTTAAATAGTTATAGGGGTGGGCGATATAAACGATATACGATAGAAACGATATAAATTTGGCCAACGATAGAGATTTTGACTATACCGCTCTATCGCGATAGCGCATGTTGATGATGTCATCAAGCTGCGCCTGTTTTGGTCGAAAGCATCGCAGCGGCTACAACCATTATCATCTGCAAATTATGCCGGGCGACAGTCATAGCAAAGAGATGAAACACTTTTGAAATATGGGGAAAGCCAAACACTGCGCTTCCTCCACTTCCCTACCATTGATTCATTAATGTTGAATTCTCTCGCAGCTGTTCTATTCCCATGTTGTTGCAGTATATTAATAACTAACTTTGTATTGTGGATGAATAATCTCAGTTCTCCTGACTGAAGTTTGGCCCGTGTATAGCATCCTGTTATGCGATTGCATTTGTCCATACAGAATCCCTCACGTTAACTTTTATCGAGTGGAAAAAAAAGTTGGCGTTCATCCTCCAGCTTCACTGTGCTAATGTTATGCTAACATAGCTGTGTCGCTAGCAATCACGTAGCACAACATTATATACCAGCTAGCCCAACTTCAGTAACCCTGCAAACGTCACTGCTGTTTAGTTTTCTGTCTTCATTTATGTTGGAAGTGGTAGCAGAGCTGTACGTTTTAATTGGTTTCAAAAATCTCTCAGTCAGAACATGGTATGTCATGTTTAGATGGAAACTAGCGAGCTAACTTCCTGTTAACTTGTAACTCCGTTAAATTTAATAAATTCTGTTTTCATGGATGCCTGTATGTTAAACTTAATTGTTACACATGGTAAAGCGGGCAACGCTGATGATTTTATTAAAGATGAAAGAATTTAGACCGTTTTTAACTCTCAGTATTCATTTGACTTTGGGACCTGAAGAAGACGGAGTTTTTACCCGGATTACTCCAGGAAGCTCCTCACTACGGCAGCCGTAATGCTCTGACAATCCATCAAGCAGTGCGGCTTACCAAAGTTGTACTAAAACATTTTTAACAGATTTCTGCACGCCCAAATCGGTTCGAGGTCAGTAAGCACAACCAGAATTCATACATAAGGCACACTCTCGATTTTTGAGAAAATTAAAGGATTTTAAGTGTGCCTTATAGTGTGGAAAATACGTTATACAGAAGAAAAGAATATATCGCGATATACATCGTTACCGCACGTGCTTCAAATTATATCGCGATATGGATTTTAGGCCATATCGCCCAGCCCTAAATAGTTATCTGAATCTTACAACCAAAGTTTGTATAACAATACACAAGATTGGCTGTAGACCATTGTTAATCATTCAGAACACTGTGTAAAAATAACAAAAAACAAAAAGTGAATGCAAAAGTGCATAAATATTTATTTTACGTGTTTGATGTGTGTGGCGGGGCGTGGTCTGCAGTGCCGCTGCAGGGGAGGTGGACCCACCTGAGCGGCACCTGCAATCACGCCTCTCGGGCGTAGTCTGTGCTCTCTCGGCTGTTTTTTGGGTGTGTATTGGGCTGTGAGTTGAAAAGCTACAGCCGGCTGTGTGGGTACACCAACCATGTGTGAAAAGTGGCCCATAACGTAATGCTTCAAAGCGTGTTCAGGCAAACATTGTCGGGTCTGCCGTGGTACAATGGCACTTCTGCTCATGAACCTGTGTGCACAGCGTCTGCAAATCGGGCTGTACAAAGTCACTTTATCTTTACCCAAAACTGTAAGCTGTCATCTGTGAGGCGCGAGCGGTGTTTGTTTTTACCATAGTTCATGGTGGAGAATGGCTGCTCTTCTGAGTTTTGCTCTCTGTAGCTGTATGAATGGCAAACTACACTGATTAGCAGCGGCATAGGCACACTTAAAATTTCTTCTGAAATTTTCGCTTTTTAGTTTGTACTATGCTTTCATTTCAGAGTGCAATGAGACATTAAACTGCATAATAAAAATAAAAAAATGGGAAAAAATTGGTTTTTCTAAAACGTTTGACCAGTGCTGCCATGTTCAAGTTCCTTTCAGTTTAGCCACAGATTAATCCTAATTACCGCATTTCTCACCTCTCCTGTCTTTTCTGTTACTGGAATGTTAGATTAGATGGAAGGGGGCTGTTGGATCATTAAGTCCTTGCTGGGACTACATCATGGGAGAATTTTATATTTGTGAATTGCTTTCAATTCATACCTATCGCTCAGTAGATGAAGTACTGATCAGTCATATAATAATAATAATAATAATGATAATAATAATTTTATGTTATGCCTGATAAATGAGTTGAGCCAGTTTGACAGTTATCTATTCATCAGTTGAAGGTGTCTTTGAATAATATTTCATATTTACAGATCCATCGGAGCAGGTTACTCTCCAGATTATGTCACAGCCGCCCATTATAGAAGGAGATAATGTGACACTAAAGTGTACTGCTGATGGCAACCCTCCACCTAGATCCTTCTTTTTTCACATTAAGGTGAGCCAGATCCCATTGTTTATCTTGCAGATGAGTAAAAATGTTTCTTGGTCCACCAAACGGTCAAAAGAGACTTGGCACTTATGTTCACGTAGAACACAAGATTTTCAGGTTTTGGTGGTCAGAGGACCTCCCAAAACGTTGTGATGATCTCAGGTGGAGTTTTGGTTAGATCGTTTTTTGACCACATTTAATAACTGATGATGCGACATTATTTATCCACCTGATAAATTCAAATTTAAAGTTTTTACTGGTGTTATAAAAATCTTGACAGACATAAATGTAAACTGCAGCTTGACTGGTTGACATACATTGTACTTAATGCATGCTTAATATGCAGTCACTGACCACTTTATCACATCTGTTCAGCTACTTATTAAGACTAATAACTAATCAGCTAATTTTACAGCAGCAACCTAATGTATTTAAGCATGTAGTTATGATCAAGACGACTTGCTCATGTTTAAACCGAGCGTCAACATGGGGAGGAAAGATGGTTAAAAAGTGTCCTTGAATGTTGGCATTTGATGGTGCCAAAAAGGCTGGTCTAAGTAGTTCAGCAGCACTGTAATTTTCCCACACAGCCATCTCTAGAATTTACAGAGGATGGTCTAAAAAAGAGAAAGTATACAGTGAGCAACAAATGGCAGCAAATGTCTGTGTGAAAATTCTGTGTTGATACCACAGGTTAGAGGATGGCCAGAATACTTCAAGCTGATAGAAGGCAACAGAAACTCAAATAACCACTTATTGTAACCAAGGTGCAATGCAAAAGAGCATTTCTGAAAGTGCAACACAACAAACCTTGAAACAGAACAGTATCACCTGTTCAGGCTAGTTGTGGTGGCATAATAGGGGAATATTGTCTTGGCACACTTTTGGCCCCTTAATAGCAAATTAAGCATCTTTCAAATGCCACAGCCTAGTTGAGTATTTTTGCACACTATAGCCATTCCTTTATGATGATTAAGGCTTTTCTGTGGTCCAACCTGATACTGTCGAGGTCCAACTAATGAAGTGCCCCGTGAGTGTATGTGGTACTTCTAGTTATTCTTGTCTTTTTCTCTGTTGTTGGTTTTTTTTTAAACTAATGGTATTTCTCTTAACTCCTGCTCTTCACCAGGGCACGAAAATGCTGGTTGAAAATTCGGACAACTGCACTGTAACTGCCATCAACAGAGAGGATACGGGTGAATACAAATGCTCACTGGTTGACAACGAGAAAGTGGAGGCCTCCCAGAACATTGTTGTCAGTTGTGAGTACTTATGACATAACCAGAGCTAAAGCATACTATAACATAACAAGGACCAAGGACAAATAACTGTGGCAGCACAAACAAAATATCATTTTTCCCACCTGGAGTGAACATTTTTTAATTTCTGTTTATAACAAGGCACTTTTTTTCACGGTAAATGAAGTCATGCGAGCAGAATAATGGTAATCAGATTTAAATTTTTAGAACTCAGCATGGCAGGGAGACAGTGTGTAGTATCAGGCAGGGAGCAGGAGAACTAACTGGAAATTTCTGACAATGAGTAAGCAAAAGTGGCAAAGGGCAAGGACCTCAGACGTGAATAAAACAACATCCTTCTATACATGAGCAAAATTCATGTTGGCCTGGCTAGCTAGTTGGCAGGCAACAAGGAGCATTTACTGATGCTTTTGGGTTGTGTTTTTTAAAATATGTTTCCAGCTAAAATAATATCCATAAATTTAAAATATTCAGAGGTACAAATTAGCTTAATCTACAGACATACTTCATCATCACTGCTTAATTACACTGAATGAGTATAAATATGTTATTCTAGTGTTATTATTGTATCATTATTATTATCCTATTATTACCCCACACACCCAGCCATCCATGTGATGCAAAAGAAAATGTGAATCATCAGATCTGGCCACCTTCTTCCTTTGCTCCATTGTCCATTTCTGATGCTCACATGCCCATTGTTGGTGCTTTTGGTGGTGGACATAACCCTAACTGGTTTAGAACCAGAATGAAGTTTTTCAGCAGTTTGGGCTATAGTAGCTTGTCTGCTGGACAAGCTACATGGATTAGTCTTTGCTCCCCACGTGCATCGGTACACCTTGGCCACATTTGACCCTGTTGCTGGCTCACCACGATTCCTTTCTTGGAACACTTTTGATAGATACAGACCCTTGCAGATCAAGAACACCGTTGTGGAGATGCTTTGACCTAGTTGTCTAACATCACACTGTGGCCTTTGTCAAACTCACTCAAATCCTCATGCTTGTCCATTTTTCCTGCTTCTAACACAAATTTGAAGTGTTCACTTTCCCCCTAATATATCCCGCCCACTAACAGGTGCCACTGTTATGCATGTCACCTGCCAGTAGACAGAATGTTATGATCAGTATATCTGCTGTTCAGTAATAAGCAATTTGTCTACGATGTGGCCAGATCGATTTGTATTTGTTAGTCAATGATTTATCAGACGTCTTTGACAACAATGATAGTGCTCATAGAAGAGATAAAAGCTGAGCCCCCGGCAGAGAATTGTCAGACATTGTGATATCAAAGTTTGTCACTGGGACCTACAGTTTTCATGTGGCAACCGTCTGTTTCTGGGCATCTGAGCAGTGATTTGTGATGTGATGTGTCTTGAGCAGCAGCAACTTCCAATCTACACAATTTTCTCAATTTTCATGTTTATAGAGTTTATTATACTGAGGTATAAAAACAGCCACAGCTGAAGTTTAGGTGCCGTTTTAACATCGTCCTCTATGGGCAAGGTGGATGGGGGAGGCTGTGCTTCGGTGACATTTCTTAGAGAGAACCATAAATCTTATCTCAGTGAGGATGACACTGGATGAAAGAGGAGAACAGTTTTTCAGACTATTCTCCAGCCTCAGTCTTTACAGTTGGTAATGTCAACATGCAGTAGTGGGAACATTCAATGAAAAATCAAATTCTTCATAAACTTAAACTGTTACTGTTTGAAAACCGTAAAAGATATCAAAACACCGAGTAATACCTGAAAAGTTAAAGGTCTTGGAGCCCATTAAAAGTTTTGCGTTTTTCTCTAGCTCAAAGTATGCTGATGTAGTTAAGTTTCAATGTAGGGTGGGTTTGAAGAGGATTTGATTAAAAAAAATCATAAGAAGTTTAAAAGTTACAAAAAAAAGTAATAGCACACTTCACCAGAAGAAGATGAACATTTTGGTATCAGAACTTTTTTTGTAGCACAAAGTATGTGGAAGTAGTTAAGTGCCAAAAATGTGCAGTAGGATAACAAATGATTGTTATCCTACTGCACATTTTTGGCACTTAATGTGCAGTAGGATATGTGCAGTAGGATAACAAATGATTGTTATCCTACTGCACATTTTTGGCACTTAATGTGCAGTAGGATATGTGCAGTAGGATAACAAATGATTGTTATCCTACTGCACATTTTTGGCACTTAACTACTTCCACATACTTTGTGCTACAAAAAAAGTTCTGATACCAAAATGTTCAGCTTCTTCTGGTGAAGTGTGCTATTACTTTTTTTTGTAACTTTTAAACTGCTTAAGTGCTTAAGAGAAAGTTGGCAAATGGCGACACGGTGAATGAATACTGTGAATATAATTAGAAGGTGAATCAATAGAGAGTGTGCTTTGTATAGCACAGGATGATTACACTGTGAAATAGACGTCATCTATAAGTTTTCAGAAAACAGGTAACAGGAACAGAAAATGACACTTTACCGCAGTGAGAGCCAACACACTGAATCAATGGCAGTTTTTTCCTTTGACCTAAAACGGCCAAAATGAATGAAACACTGTGCTATCACACTAAAGAATAACATGTGCTTTAGCGTGATAAAACAATAAATAAACAGTAAATAAATAAAATTTAAAAAAGAAACAGAATTGAACTTACTTGACTCTTTTTTTTTTCTGTTGTATATGTTGCCAGACCTGGACCTGAGTCTGAGTCCCACTGGAGAGGTTGTGAAGAACGTTGGGGAAACCCTGTCTGTGAAGATAGAGAAGAGTACCTCAGGTGATGCTAAAGAGTTATGGAAAAAGGTAAGGACTGTGTCAATACATTGTTTTTCAGAAAAGAGGCATTTAAAATATTAAAATAAATGAAATTGTTTGCAAGAAAAGAAGACTTTTTCTAACTGCGTCTTTGTGTAATATGGCTGTATAAACTCCATGTTAGCTTCATGATATTGAATTTCCACTTAAGCTAACATTCCTGTGACCTTGAACAAGAGCAGTGGCTAAAGAGTAGAGAACTATTTGACATCATCTGATTTACATATCTATTACCTGTCCTTGGTAGGGCCACATGCAAAGGAAGCTGAATAAGTAAAACTTTACCAAATTTGGTGAAAAGCAAATGTATATTTTGCTGTTTCATTTACATTAGAGTTAAAGGTCCAGATTATTAAAACATTGACTGTATGTGATGCTGCTTTGCAGAATGGAAAGATGGTGAAGAGACCAGAGTTTAGTAATTTGACCTTTGCCGATGCTGGAGACTACGTCTGTGAAGTTTCACTGACTGGTCTGACACGACGTCAGAGCTTTCAACTAGTCATAGAAGGTGAGGAAGAATGCAGTCTTCACACACATTGATACTTGGCAGGACCACTTGGCTTCATATTTTAATACACAATACTGGGGTCGCTGTAGCTCAGGTAGTAGAGCAGGTCACCTACTAACTGGAGGGTTGGTGGTTCGATCCCAATCTGCTGTTGATGTTATTGTCACTGAACGTATAACCTTGAGGCTCCTTTCATAAATTCTCTTGAACTTTATACCCAATGCACCTTCACTGTAAGATTTACGAGGGCACAACAATTCAACAATGTTTAGTTTGGCTGTCTGAAAAAAAACTGTATGTTGTAATATTTTGTAAATTCAATGATGTTGCATGGTCTGATGCCAAAGATAATAATGTCAAAAAGAAAAATAATGTGCTTGTATCAGGAAAGCCTCGGATCACCAGCCTTACTAAATATCGTGCTGCTGATGGCAAAGACACAGTCCTAACCTGTGAAGCTGAAGGAGTACCAAAACCCCAGTTCCAGTGGAGCATCAATAACACAATAAAGGTAAGTGTTGTCATTGTGTTTTAGTACCTTAAACACATGTCCAGTTAGACAATGGGGAGGGTATCAGAGGGTGGGTCGATCCCTGGCTGCTCCAGTGTATGCAACTGTAAGATAAAAGGAATAGAAAAATAGCTTGTATGAACTCCTACCAGAATGATTTTGCAGGATGGGTTTACTGTCAAATGTATTTATATAGCACATTTCCAACAGCTTGTGCTGCACAAAGTGCTTTACAAACTAAAAAGGAACTAAATAAGGCACATGCATGACAATGATACAATAAAAATATAAGATAGAAAGAATAATACAATAAGATAATAAAAACAACTAAGAACAACAATGACTTGAGGCTATTAAAGCACACAAAAAAATGTTCAAGTAACATGTGCTAGAAGCCAGTCCATAAAAATGTGTCTTCAGTAGAGATTTAAAATTTTCCAGTGTTTGTGAGTCTGGGACCTGCCACAGAGAAGTCTCTGTTGCTACAAGATTTAAGTTTAGACCTTGAAGTGGATAACATGTAGTCAAAACACATTCAGAGACATTAGTTGGAAGGTATGGCTTTACCTTGGCTAGCTGTCTGAGATGGGGAAAGCTACTTGACTAGTGACTACTGCACTCAACTGCCTACACAGTTTAAAGGAACCGTGAAAGTACACATCAAGGTTTTTAACATTTGTCTTACAATGAGCAGATAAAGGGCCCAGAGTACTGTCAATATATTTACTAACAGAATTGTCAAAAATAACCATTTCTGTTTGGTTTTCATTTAGTTTTAAAAGATTTAAGGACATCCACTGTTTACCGTCTTTAAGGCAATTAGTCTCTTCAAGTCATCTGCAAAACAGTGAAATAAAAGGTTATACTATGAAAAAATAGACCCCAGTGGCAACATACACAGTCAAACAAGGCTGGACCCAAAATTGACCCTTAATTCACCCATAATTAAGAGGGGCTATTTTTGAGCCATGCTCACATAAAAGGTCCTTCCAAAGAAGTATGACTGAAACTACTGAAGAACAGATCCTTTAAGTTCAACACATGATTTCAGCCGTGATAGGAGGATATCATGGTCAACTGTGTCAAAGGCTGCTGCTGCCAGGTCCAACCACAAGAGGGCAGCAGGGCTGCCAGAATCCACAGTTAATAGAATATCATTAAAAACCCCTAAAAGTGCTGTCTCAGTGCCGTGTAGTAATCTAAAACCAGATTGAAAAATTTCAGAGATCCCATTAAGATGAAGGTGTGCCTGCAACTGTGAGTAGACCTATTTCTCTAAAACTTTTGAAAGAAAGGGGTGCTTTGAAATTGGCCTGTAGTTAGCCAGAACAGTTGGGTCCAGACTGTTTTTTAAAAAGGGGCTCATCTATAGCCTCTTTAAAACATGATAGGGAACAACCTGTAACAAGGCATGTGTTAATTAATCTCTGGATATAAGGGCCAGGAATATCAAAAATATTTTTAGTACACTTAAAAATTAATTTAAAATATCAGAAAGTCCTTTCACAGCTTAAGTTAATTATCCCAGGATCAAGAAATGTGACACAAAATTGACATACTATTAAACCATTAGGTGCTCGTCTTTTAGGTGCTGTTCAACTTAAGAAAAGTTCCGGTCATAAAATCTAAAAACTCTTGGATAAAGTGGTTATAATTGTGCAAAGGCACAGGACTGTTCAGGTGTAGCTCAAAAAGCTGGAGTTCGAAACTTGAGAATGAATAATCCTGCACTGCTTTATGGCTACGAAAATGGGTGTTGAACACTGTAGCTAAACCAGCACCACTACCTGAGGTCTGAGGGAGGCTGAAGAATGAGCTGGAGGAAGAAAAAGTAACAGACTTGTCACATAGAAGCCAAGTTTCTGTCAAAAATGGAAAATCCAGCTGCTGCGACTTGAAGAAGTCATTTAATACAAACATCTTGTTTGCTAGTGAGCTAGCATTTAATAGAGCCGGGAAGGGTGCAGACGTTAAAGTATGAAGCGCAGGCAAGGGTGCGAAGATTTGTGGGATACATGCTACATCCAGAGGACCGAAGCTGCTTAGGAAAACGCGACACAAAATTGACACACTATTAAATCGTAGTGTGGACCAGCTTATCCAATGGCGTGGGATCTCCAGGGGCAACAGGCAGGATCCATCTAATAGTGTACTCATCTGGTCTAGTCCAGCTTTCCCCGTTTCCTTGGGCGCTTCTTCCAGCGTGTGGCATGAGGACATGAGGATCCTAGGATATTTTGAGATATTATATATTGAAAGGAAGAGAACTATCATCATGACACCATTATGCAACTGACAAAGAACATAGAAAATACCCTGTAGAATAGTTAAGCCAATAAAATGTATGTCCTGTGTGCTTTCAGGAGGAGAGCTCCTACATCAATGGCAAAGTGATTCATAAAATCACCATAGTCCCCAAGGAGAACTTGACTGTCACTTGCAACGTCAGTAACCGCCTGGGACAACATGCCGAGACAATCAGTGTTTCCTCTGGTAAGTTGATGCTGTGAACTACTTAGTTGGTTGGCTTTATTTTATACAGACGTGAGGAGTGAGAGAGGTGTGATAATTCTGTGCAGTAGATAACTAAAGTCAAACAGGTTTGAACAGGCATCTTCTCAATATCTTTTAAATTCCAGTACTGTAATGCTGCTTGAAGATAATCTATTAGTCTGTACTAGCCTAATTAGGCAGCATTTATGATCCAATACCAGCTAAAATTCAGGCTGGTCCTGATCTCTTACTGATGTGTGATGTGCTTCTAAATCAAAAGTAGTGTATTTCAAACTATACCTGTGTAATGAATACAAGACATCAGATTTAATGTTCTTATTGTTTAATTATGAAGCTATATCATACAAGAAATAAAAGACCTGAAAAGTCAATAGATATATTCAATAAAATATTCGATTAACAATCAAAAGCAAATATGATTGATTGGAAAATATTAATACAGCTGCAAAACATTCAATGATTTTGTTATCTATCTTATGCATGAAATATTTAAAGTTGTATTTTTATTTGCACTACCCATGTCCTTCAATGTGAAACTTTAATGTTTTCCTTTCTTTGAGAGTATGGTCAATTTCTTTATTTAAATTTAAATTTCTACAAGTTATTTAGATCTGTTATCAACCGTAGTTATTTGCTGATTTAAACTACTACAGAATGTGTTTATGTAAAACTTACAATTAGTGGAAAAATCTTTGATTTCCTATTCTGAGACTACATTTGGCCAGCCCAGTCTCTGTTTACATCAGTGCAGAATTTTGTTTGGCTTTAAGAAGAGTGTTTAGACAAATGGTGTTGGTCTGTTTTATTTAATTTAATTTCTTTAATTTAGTTCTGATATATTCATTTTTCATTTCAGTTTTTAAGGAGGAAAAGAAAGGAAGAGGTAAGAGATTTTGATTTTCTGTGCTATTACTTAATTTGACTTTCTTGAAATTATGTTTATTTCACAAAAAATACATAAGAAATGATACATAATTGCAAGTTTAACTGCTCAATGTGGGTTTTGTGATTATGCCTGGGCCTGGGAACCATGCCCAGGAATGAGGAATCAGGAATGTGTTTTAAACATGTACATGAAACACTAAATTTATAAATGCTAATTTAACCCATTGAGACCTGCTCTAAAAAAAAAAAAAAACTGACTAGATGTAACACTGTCTGTGAAGCTATGGTCACAATTTTTAGAACAACCCCATTTTTCTAGTTACTTATTGCAATTCAAGTCGTTCAAGTCCAAAGAATACTGTGAAATGGTACAAAGGTAAGTGGTGAACTGCCAGAGGTTTAAAAAAAAAAGGTAAGGTTACCCTAAACTGATAAATAATGTACATTCCACACTTATAAAGCGAATATAATATAAAAAAAAAAAGAAAAAAAAAAAAGGTCAGTCTGCAGAAAAAACAGCTATGCTACACGTCTGTAACACAACAGAAATTATCTGGTGGGCAGTGACTGAATCCTTTATCAAACTGCTATATTAATCCACTTTTTCCAACTCATCCAATTTAGGGTCAAGGGGGTCCTTGTCACATCTATCATAGGGCAAAAGGTAAACAGGTGTCCAGTCAGTCACAGAAAGAGAGACAACCATTCATGCCTATGGCCAGTTTAAAATAGCAAATTAACTATCCCATCGCTTTTGGCTATGGCAGAAGGATTTGAATTCAGGGCCTACATGCTATGAGGCAACAGTGCTAACTGCTGCAGTGCTAACTACTGCACTGTGTTGCTGGTTATTTTATGAGATGCCTATTCTTTTCTGTTTATTATTCCCTTAATATATAATGCATCTTTAGGCTTTAGTGCTTTGGTGTTATGTAAATGCAACATTCCACTGTGCACTGCCAGTATTGCCGTCTTGCAATCTAAACAGATTGTTTCATGTCACTAAAGTAAATGTGAACAAATCTCAGAATTATAAGCATTGCATAAAACAGTAGACCTAGCTGATAAAATTGCATTGCTTGAGCAAAGAGGATCTCTGTAGTGCAAGAATCATTGTGAATATGCTAAAGAAGACACATTATGTAGTTTTATCACAGCTCAACTTGTTTGTGTGTGCATGTGAGCGTATGTGTGGGCATATGATAATCTTAAGCTGAAGCTGTTTGGTGCTGTGTTTACAGGATCTCCAGAAGATCAGGACCAAGCAAAGCTCATAGGGGGTGTTGTGGCAGGGCTCGTCCTAGTTGGTATTACAGTGGGACTCATCTGCTGGCTCTGCAGTAAGAAATCAAGGTATTGCCCACAGTGCAGTGACTCACAGGGCAAGATCAAAGTCATTCTGTAGGTGCATCATAATTTTATATTCCTATTTTCACCACAGACAAGGAACCTGGAAAACCAAGGAGGAGATGAATAGATCTCATGAAAACGAGAAACTAAAGCCCAGTGACTGTGTTTAAAAGGCACTAGCTGAAGAGGTAAGTATTTGGTTGTGAAAAGCACATGTGCAACCAGTTTTAAAGGTAAATGGTTAAATTAAAACCTAGTACAATTCCATTCCATGTCTCATTTCTTTAGCTTTCTCTAAGTTTGGCCATCTGCCCTATCATTTTATCTTAGGAAGTGGATGATGGACAAATAGCTTTTGAAAATTTCCCAAGTGCTGCTAAACTGAGCAAGGAATTTTAAACATGCTTTTGCAAACACCCTAGTTTTATTTTGGATGCTTACATATTTTACTTTTCATGAAAGTGAGAAACTACCAGGGTCAAAATTATTAGCCTCCCTTATGTTCATAGTTATGTCCTTTCTGACTGCTAACACCGTGCAGTCATTTGTAGTTTTCACCAAGTCTCACACATGTCTCCTGAGCAATCCCAGGCTGTTCTGCTTTGAATTTCTCAAGCTCCTCCACATTTGATGTTCTTCCGTAGCGGACCTTGGTTCAGACTTTTAATGGGATGGGAGTCTTCTGGATGTAGTTCTTCAGTAGGAGCGACGTATGATTTCAGTTGTTGTTGTGTTAGAAGAAAACCAATGACCAGGACCCAGTTTTGCTACTGACTGCTTTAGGTTTCTTTCAAAATGTTAACATATCCCTCTCTCTTGAAAATGAGATTTTCAATCTCAATGAGATTTTTTATCTAGATAAATAAAGGACTAATAAAATAAAAATTCCTCATGATTCCTTCCACCTTGATAAGATTAGCAGTTTTGTTTACATTATCAAGGACAAAGGATTAGAGATCCACTGCACAGCCAACTCCATTGAGAACTATGTGCTTGCTATGTGGTCTTGTATACATGTTCAGAGGTTTATATGTGAAGACCTATTCATATGGGTTAGTTGCTGTATCCCACCCTCCCAAGGTGTGTATCATAGGTGACATAAGTGAATTAGATATGGAATAAAATACATCATATATAGTCCTTACTGCCTTTTGCATTGCTAAGAAAACTGTCTTTGTGAACTGGGAAAAAAAGACAAACTTTACAAATGAACTTACAGACTACTTTAAGAGTACAGTTTAGAGTCAAATATTCAGTCTGTTACTGTTCTTATTGTCTTTCCTTAGGGATTAATAAATTAATCTGATTGCCTGTTCTGATTGGTGAAACACATTGGAGAAAATATCTGCTTCCTCAAAAATGATTAATCCCTAAGGACATTATGTGGTTACAGTTTCTTCAAGAAAATTAGACTGCATTAAATTAAATAATACAATATATTACAAAGTTATGAGAAATAGCTCTAATGTATGCAAATAGCTCAATTATAAATATCCAGAAAATTACAGAGATAAATATATATGATTGACATTTTATTTTCTTATTTTCACTGTAAAGAAAACGCATGTAACTATTGCACTGTGTACTGTGAATTAGATGGAGTCGCCGCTCAGTGGATTTGGGTAATCTCAGTCTCTCACTGAACATGCTCCTCTCTGACACTGCCTTAAGGGAGTCTGGAGAGACAAATGTTGCAGCTTTATTGTTGGACATGGTGCTTACTGGCTCCAAGGCAGCTACCTGGGCATGGTTGCTGGCCTGCTCCCTTTAGGGTTGTGGTCTGCGGTGGCCTCTTCGTGTTGCACTGGGGGCTCATTTAAAAAAAATAAATAAATAAAGTTACAATATTTACAATACATACTGAAAAATAACTAATCTAGCTCTTCTAGATGCAGAAAACTTGGTCACACAACAATACACAGTGCATATATCACAGCAGTGGCTTGTGCTATGGCTCAATAAAACATTTTTTTTAATCAGGAAGGATTAATAATTCTGACCTTAGTAATTTTTTTCTAAAATAATGCTGCTGTTGTGTGCCAATAGAAATACTTTCTTTTCTCAAGAAACTATTATTTTTAGATTTGCTATGTTGGCCTCATTTGTAGTTTAGATCTTGGTTCTAAATGTTTTTCTGACTGCTGAGTAGTTACAAAAAAAAAAGAGACTGAACTGATCAGAAGCATTTGAATATTTGTTTGCTTTTAGAGGTTAGATCTAATTCAGCAAAACAAAATAGTTATATAAATCTGGATTTGCTGAATCAGACCTATTCATCCTTGTGATATATTAAATTCAATTCAGTTTTTTTAAGTACTAACTAAAATAAATTGATATAATATTAAATAGATATTTAATATTCCCTGTATAAATATTACATTCAGATGAGTAAGGACTTTGGAAAAAGTGGGAAGGAAAAACTCCCTTTTAACAAGAAGGCATCTCCGGCAGAACCAGGCTCATGGAGGGGCGGTCTGCCATGATTGGTTGTGTCTCATATTGGAACTTCTGGTTTAGATAGCTCTAGGTCTGTGAGTCATTGTCCACGATAGGGATTTAAATCAAATCTGTTCACTGTTGTGCTCACTAAGTCTGTGAGTTTGGAAAAAGTGTTGGTAGCATTAGCATCCTGTGCCTAAGTGAGAAAAAGAGTGACAGGAAAGCTGCAGTAAAAAAATGATGTCTTACTGTGTGTCTGTATAAATCGGTTGGATATTCTTCTGTCAACTAAGCTTCTGTGTGTAAGCTTCTACTTTTTTTGTGGATCTGTGCAGACAAATATAAATTTTGATGTACCTCTACATCATTTGCAGTCATCATTAGTAAAATACATGTTTATCATATTTCAGTTTTGGCTGGCTTGACACGTTTCTCCCATTACTTTAGGTTATTGCTGCACGACACTACCAACTGGTCATCTGCTGTGAGCTTGAAACTTTGTTTCTACTATGAAACTATTTGTTTCTACCTACTTTTGTTTGAACAATTGAATTCTGACAACCAGCCCAACACCAACAGAACACCTGTTGGTGTCCTTCTGCTTTATGGATTTCTCCTTTGGTTGCTACCTACCCATAAATGGTTTCAGAAGGATTCCACTAAAGAGACCCGCTACAATCGACTGGCCCTGGATCTTTTTCAGCTCAGCCAGAAAATAGCCACGCTGGAAAGTCGGATTTCCATCGTTCACCAAAGATGGGAGAATGAACTGCTGCTGGACTCCCTGGAAAAACCCACCCTGTGTCAGTCCACCAATACTTCTGTCACTCCCTGCAATTGTTCATCTGTCAAAACAAAAACACAAATTAATTCATCAATAAGCGTCATGTCACCAGAGCTGATACATTCATCAGGGAATTTTCAAAGTGTACATTACCATTCCTGTTATCCTATGATGAATTGATGGACAACCTCTCTAATACAATTGCTCAAGTTATTGAGACTATTGCTCCAGTAAAAACTATTAATATACATGGTCCACCAAAAGCACCCTGGAAAAACAGTGAAAGATGGCAAAAAACACTGCAGGAGAGCTAAGAGAAAATAAACTACAAATTAATTAATTTAGAAATCTATAAAAATGCACTATACTGCTAGAATAATTAAATTAACCAGAGAATCCTATGTCTCCCAAGTGATCAACGATAACCAGTCTAATTCTGCTTTTTTTTTTCATCCACTGATGAGTATTTTATCCCTCCAAAACCATGCTAACTGAATTTCCTTCAGTAAATGAGTGTGATGAAATTAAATCATTTTCTAAATATGATTAACGGCTCTCTCCACTCTGGCAAGCAAGCGTTCTGGTGACAGTGGGAAGGAAAAACTACCTTTTTAACATTCAGAAACCTCCAGCAGAACCAGGCTCAGGGAGGGGCGACCATCTGCTACAACTGGTTGGGGGTGAAGGGAGGCGACAGGATAAATGCTATGAAGAGAGCCAGAGATTAATAATAACTAAAACTTAAATGCAGAGTTGTGTATTAACACACAGTGAATAAAAAAGGTGACTGAAGAGGAAACACTATGTGCATAATGAATTCCCCAGCAACCTAGACCTATTGCAGTCTAACTAAGTGAGGCCTCAGATCCAGCCCTAACTATATGCTTTACAAAAAGGAAAAGCCTAATCTTAAAAGTAGAGATAGCATCTGTCTCCTGAATCCAAACTGGAAGCTGGTTCCATAGAAGAGGGGCCTGAAAACTGAAGGCTCTGCCTTTCATTCTACTTTTAAATACTCTAAGAACCACATCCACATTCTGAAGGCCATTACACACTGAATGTGCTGCATAAAAACAACAGAAAATTCAGGTTTTTCTGGATCTGAATTTGTTGTGGAACCTTGGCATCATTTTGGATAGTGATCTCAATTTTGATAATGCCATGAATAAGGTTACTATTCATGTGATTACTTAATTATTCTATTACTTCACAAAGCTCTCAGTGGTTTGGGCATCCAGTATATCTCTAACCCAGTCAGACCTCTTAGATCTGATTCTGGAAACAGTTAAATGATCTGAACCTGGTGACCTGAGTATGCTTAAGGTGCTTTTAGGTACTGGGGTCCTCTTCTCTGGAACAAGCTACCTGCTGACCTGATGAGTTACATCTGTGTGTAAATTCAAAAACAGACTTAAAACCTCTTTATTTACACAGGCCTACAATGATTAAGTCTTATTTTGTTTTGCTTCATTCAGTTTTGTTTTATTCTGTTTTGCCAATTTATTTATTTTTTTACTGTGTGAAGGCATTGTAAACCTACTGTTTAATGTGTCCTTATTTTCTGTGTTAAGCAAATAGTTCATATAATGAAATGTAGCAGCCTGAGATCGAACCATAAGTCTTCCAATTAGGAGATGACCTACTTCCACAGACACCCCAAAGTATGCTTTTAGTTTGAATAAGCCTATTTTTTGAAGACTTGGACCCAATTGGGTCTTGGCTCAAATCAGAACAGATTTGGACTGAAGATGGGGACAGCAACTGAACACTGGAGGGGGAAAAGATGAGAACTACAGCCAAATGCAGCCTCAGACTTCACTGCCTCAGCAGTCTGGGCTAGACCCAGCTCACTCATCTTGCATGTACTTCCTTAACTTTTTTCTTCTTCTATGTTTATAATTATTTTTATTTTCACTTAGTTCAGTTATTTATATTTAGTTATATATATTTTCCCATTTGAAGTGAACTAGCAAGTAAGAATTTCATTGCTCAGCGTAACCCCTGTTTTGCAGTGTATGTGACAATAAACTATTAATTCTTGATGGAGGAGGATTTTAATTTGTTTAACTGACTGACTTGACTTCTTCTGGCTTTGCAGATTTCAGTCCATCTTCTTGTAGTGTCCTTCCATGCAATGTCAGTTTTCTTCCCACATCTTTGCAAATTTGAAAGTTGACATTGCACCACAAATCATTTGCCCTATACCCCTTGTTTTTGTTCAAAACCAGGATACAAAATGAACAATGAATTTTCACGTAATATATCACTTCCTACTGATTTTACAAAAATGTACAAATTACATTAAAAAGAGAGTGTTGCTTTAGAAAAGTACAGTGGTCCCTCGTTTATCGCGGGAGTTACGTTCTAAAAATAACCCGCGATAGGTGACATCCGTGAAGTAGCCAACTTTATATTTTACAATTATTTTGTATAATTATTATGTTTTAAGGCTGTAAAACCCCTCACTACACACTTTTTGCGCTTTTCTCAGACAGGCATGAACATTTTCACACTTTTCTCTCTTGTTTAAACATTCTCAAAGTTCAAACCTTCGTAGAAAAATAAGTCCAGTATTATAGAATGAAACCAGGGGCGATTCTAGGATCAGAGCTTTGGGGGTGCTGAGCACCCAGAGAGCTGCCCAGCCAGGCAAGATAAACTTTACTTGTCACGATGAGAGTTCTTCCCTGTATCTGTCAGTCCCTGTATTCCTAAATGTCTCCAGTTGTCCCGAATTCTCTCCAACTGTCTCCTTGGTGCATTTAAACACCTGTTCCTTCCTGGAATAAAAAAACATACATATCCTAACCTTAACTTTTGTGTTGTCCTTGGGTCATTTTTGACCCGAAAAGAAATCTTTTGCCATCAAAAATGTGTTTTTTTTATTCATCAAATGGTCTGAAAATAACAGGAGTTATTCAGTACTATGCTATGCATGATTGGAATAAGTTTTAAGTAATTTGATTTATTTATGGGGTTTTTATTGGATTTACTAACACCTGTTGTCCTCAGGGGTCAAAAATGACCCCAAAGTACAAAGTGTTGCAAAGGGCCACATTGTCACTGCTTTCAAACATCTTTGATCTTGGATCATTGATGTGTGGGGTCAAGCAATGGTCATAACAACCACAACAACAACAAAACAGGCAGCACAACTTCCGCTTCCAGCCAATGGAGTAAGTAGCAGCGAAAGGCAGCTCCACCAAGTTTTTTGATTATCCAAACCTCCTGGGACACATATTCAAAGATTTTGATCAAGACACAGCTGTACAAACTCCTCCTGAAGAAAACTAGTCATGAAGAGTAGTTGGAAATACACACAAAAAACTTTGTCAATTTCTGCTACACCTGGCGGCGAAGAGCAACAACATGACATGGCGGACGAGAATTCACCAATCTCCGTGAGGATCCTTCGGAGCGAATTGCAAGCCTACCACGATGGTATGATGAATGATATCAAAACGCAGATAGAGAATATGCATGAAAACATACGCAAGGACATTTCCTCGCTAAGAGAAGAAGCTAAAGCGGACACCAATAAGCTTCGACATGAGCTCTCACAGAAAATAGAGACACTGCACGAAATTCATGCAGAAACAGCAAGTATACAGAAGGAAATGGAACGGGCCCTCTGCGACACTACAGACAGATTAACAGCCTTAGAAAAAGATCATGAGACCCTAAAGAAAGATTACAACAAACTATACGACAAATGCCTGGATTTAGAAAACAGAAGCCGCAGAAAAAATCTGCGTGTGGTGGGCATTAATGAGGACGCAGAGGGGGGAAACCTCAGCCGTTTCATGGCAGAATTTTTCTCAGAAGTGCTCGGGAAAGAAAACGGTGACTCGCTTACTATAATAGACCGAGCCCCCAGGACTCTCGCCCCGAAACCACGGATAGGAGAGCGCCAAAGAGCCATGATAGTCCGCCTGCACTACTACACTGACAGAGAGAAGATTCTGCAATTGTCCAGGGAAAAAGGCCGCCTCTTCTACAAAGGATCACCTGTACACATCTTCCCTGACATGAACCCCGAAGTCAGCAAACTTCGTGCAACATTCAACCCCGCGAAAGGGAAACTGCAGAATACTGGCATCCCGTACAGTCTGTACTACCCCGCGAAGCTGACTATAACGGTGAACAACACCAAGCACTCATTCACAGATCCACGCGAAGCAGAGAAGTTCATCAGTATTCACATCCAGAGCCCAGCCACATCTACCGACAAGGAGGGGTAGTGGGTGCCATCTCTACAAACAACATGACCCAGGAGGGAATAGTATGTAATAGCAGACAATCTTAAGGAGTTTAGTGGTAAGTCTGATGTCTACAGCCCATAAAAAGCTGGACAAAAATTGTTTTTCTCTTCTTTTCTTTTCCATTTGCAGCTCAGTTTCACTGAAAATAAAGAAGGGGTTCAGGTTTGAGTTCAAGGGGATGTTCTTTAGTTTAGTTCAAGAAAGTTGTGAATTTCAGAGGATCACATCTAGAAAGCTCAGAGTAAGATCCATTAACCAGTCAGTAACAGTTAATAACTATTGGCACCTCTACTGAAGGAGCGCCACAAAATCTTGTCAAATTTGTAACATGGAACTGTAGGGGACTCAGAGGGAACATTTTAGCCCACTTAAAAAAAGTAAATGCGGATATAATCTTTTTGCAAGAAACGCATCTAAAAGTACAAGACCACAACAGATTAAGTTGCAAATGGATAGAACAAATATTTCACTCTACGTTTAATGCAGGAAGCAGAGGCACAGCTATACTGATCAAAAAAACAGTACCATTTACTGCAGCAAAAATATTACCAGACGCTCAGGGTAGATATATTATTTTAACTGGCAAACTTCATGGTCATTTAGTTACATTAGTAAACATTTACGCTCCAAATGTGGACGACGAGCAATTTATACGGTCAATAATATCAAAGTTACCAGATATCGATACTCACCAATTAATCATAGGAGGTGATTTTAACTTGGTGTTGAATACAGACCTTGATAGATCATCAAGTAGACCAGCCAAAATATCTAAATCGGCAAAAGCCATCCAGGAATTTATGGGAAATTATGGGATAATTGACCCCTGGAGAGTTCAAAATCCTAATGTGCGATAATATTCGTTTTATTCTCCAGCCCACCAGACATATACCAGGATAGACTTCTTTTTAATTGATTCTAAATTTCTACCGTCAGTAAAACACTGTGAATATAGCACAATAATGTTACCGGATCACAGCCCCCTTCTCTTGCAATTAGCCCTTGGGTACAATCATACAACAAAGATATGGAGATTTGATAATAGTCTATTATCAAATAAACAAGGGAAAGACGAAATTAAGAATCAAATAGATTTTTACCTGTCAATTAATAACACTCCAGATATCACAAGGTCCACCTTGTGGGAAGAGCTAAATGCGTATATTCGGGGGCAGTTGGTTTCATGGAAGAGTTTGCTAAATAAACAACAAAGGGAAGAAGAAAGTCGTATAAAAGACAAAATACAGGAAGTAGACAGACAACACTTGGTGCTGCCCTCAACAGTCTTGCACAAGAACAAACTGGAAACTGGAAAGAGCAGTCAAGCTTCTAACCAAGACAAAATATAAATATTATGAACAGGGGGAAAGAATGAGTAAAGTTCTAGCACAACAAATCAAGAAACAAGCAGCAACAAGATTGATTACAGAAATTCGTACCAATACGGGACAAATAACGAGGGACCCAAAGGAGATAAATAGCACATTCAAAAGTTTCTATGCAGACTTATACACCTCAGAATCAAAAAAGAACCCTGCACTTTTTGAGATGTTCTGTAACAAGTTTAATGTACCTACGATCAACTCAGAAAAAGTAGAACAACTCGAAAAACCCATAACTACACAAGAGATAGAGCAAGCAATAAATAATTTGCAAAACTCCAAGGCTCCTGGACCAGACTTTTACAAGGCCTTTAAAGACCATATCTCACCCCTGTTGCTAGAAGTATATAATGAGGCGCTGAACAAAAAAGTCCTACCGCCAACTCTATATCAGGCAAGCATCTCTTTGATCTATAATAAAGAAAAAGATCCTTTAGGCCCGGCTTCATATAGACTGATCAGTTTAATTAATGTAGATAATAAGATACTTGCAAAGATTTTAGCAACACGCCTGGAAACAGTTCTGCCAACAATTATATCTCAAGACCAAACAGGATTTCTTAAAGACAGGCAGTTGTTTGTTAATATTAGAAGACTACTAAACATTATCTATACGCAAGACAAGCATAATCCAAACCCTGAAATTTTACTTTCTTTGGATGCGGAGAAGGTCTTCGACAGGGTCGAGTGGGATTATCTCTTCTCGACCCTGTCGAGGTTCGGATTTGGCCCTGAATTTATTTCTCTGGTTAAACTACTATACGTCCAACCAAAAGTGTCGGTACAAACAAACAATGTCCACTCCGACTATTTCGATCTGAATCGCTCAACAAGACAAGGCTGTCCCCTCTCACCTCTGCTTTTTGCATTGAACCTTTAGCTCTTCTACTGCGCTCAACAGATGAATATACAGGGATTAGAAGGGGAAAAGCAGAACATAAAGTTTCGCTATATGCAGATGATTTACTACTGTATATCTCTAACCCTGCAAAATCAGTCCCAGTCATCATGGAGATTTTGCAAAACTTTGGAGAAGTGTCAGGGTACAAATTGAATTTATCCAAAAGTGTGCTGTTCCCAGTCAACTCTAAAGCAATAGGAAACCCAAGTAGCTTCAACACCTTACCATTTAGAGTTTCTAATCAGTTCCAATATCTTGGAATTAATATCACTCAGGATTATTATGGCTTATTTAAACATAATCTTTCTAAATTAGATGATGAAACCAAAAAGAACATAGACAAATGGATTAATCTACTAATTTCACTAGCAGGAAGAATAAACATTGTTAGAATGAATATTCTTCCCAAATTCTTATTTTTATTTCAGTGTATCCCTATTGTGATTAATAAAACCTTTTTCAATAAATTTGACTCCTTAATATTCTATTTCATATGGAACAGAAAGAACTCAAGAATCAAGAAGGGCTACCTGCAGAGACCGACACGTCAGGGAGGGATGGGGTTACCGTGCTTCCGTCTTTATTATTGGTCATATAATGTTCGTTCCATGTCGTTTTGGTTGTGCACTAAGGGGGGCCGACTGGACAATGATGGAAAGTGAAAGTTGTTATCCCTCCTCATTAGACGCTATGATCTATTCAGCTCTCCCTATCCCTAAACACGACCTTAAGAAACCTGTAGTCTCTCATACAATTAAAATCTGGACTCAGATAAGGAAATATTACGGGTGGAAGGAAGCCTCCATACTAACTCCACTTATGAATAACGCAACATTCACACCATCACTTTCAAACATCTCATTTCTCCAATGGAACCTCAAGGGGCTGCACTCAATAAAGGATTTATTTATCAGCAAGGTTTTTCCCACATTCCAGCAATTGCAAGAAAAATTTAACTTGCACAGTAATGACTTTTTCAAATACTTACAAATCAGAAGCTTTGTAAGGAGTCATTTTCCATCCTTTCCAGATCGACCCCCAGACTCTACCGTAGATAACTTATTCCAGTTTGATCCACTCAAAAAAGGACTAATAACAAAAGTTCACAATGCATTGTCACAACTGGATGGAACTACCACGCTTGATCATCTGAAAGAGGTCTGGCAGAATGACCTTGGTATGAGAATCACAGACAGTCAATGGACAAAAGCCTAAGAAAATGTACACTCTTCCTCTGTTTGTATTCGTCATGGACTTTTACAGTTTAAAGTGTTACATAGACTCCATTTATCAAAGTTGAAACTGTCAAAAATGTTCCCCAATGTAAACTCGTCCTGCGAAAGATGTAAACAGCAACCTGCTTCACTGGCGCATATGTTTTGGAATTGTCCCTGTATAACAACATACTGGAATAATGTCTTTCAAACCTTGTCTAAGATTCTAAAAAAAACCACTTAAGCCAGACCCAATCTGTGCTTTATTTGGAGTGAAGCCGGTTGTTGTAGATTTGTCACCCAAAATAATGTAATACGTTTTGTGACGCTGCTAGCACGCCGCTTAATTTTACTAAACTGGAAACAAAAAGTTCCTCCTACATCAGCGTTAATACAATGAGACATTTGCAGCTGGAAATAATTAAACTCCTACTAAGAGGGAGGTTGGAAGAATTCCATTCAACCTGGCAACCTTTTATAGATCTCTTCAATACAGCACAGATATAAACGATCACTGAGCCTCATTGGTAGTCTGATAAATAACATCCTCTGTCCAACTTTCTTTTGTTGTTTGTTGTATTTTATTCTGTTCAATTTTTACCGTATATATGTAATCAGTTATATTTGAATCTTTGTCATCTTTATGGAAAAGAAAACTGGAAAACCAAATAAAGAGATTTGGAGGAAAAAAACAAACAAACAGGCCGCACAATGAGGAGGCAGGTGCTCTACATTCAGTTCAATTCAATTTTATTTATATAGCGCCAAATCACAACAACAGTCGCCTCAAGGTGCTTTATATTGTAAGGTAGACCCTACAATAATACATACACAGAAAGTATGAAAAAAGTAATTTTTTTTTTACCATGTTGTGGAAAGGAATGACCAGTAGAACAATGCACATATTGTCCTCTATTATGAGTAGGGATGGGTATCGTTTAGGTTTTATCCGATTCCGGTGCCAAACCGGTACTTTTGAAACGGTGCCGGTGCTTAAACGGTGCTCGAACCGGTGCTTAAAGAATGGAGAACACAAATTGTGTCCAAAAACCTGTTATGTTTTTATTTTTAGAAGTCTCTTTTTTTCTGCAAAATGATAACCAAGTTAGCCTTTTCTGTGGATACAACATACCTCCTTTGGTTGGAGCCGGTGCTTAAACAATGGAAAACACAAACTTTGTCCTAAAACCTCTCATGTTAGCTGTTTTTTTTGTAAAAAGATAACAATGT
Organism: Pelmatolapia mariae; assembly: GCF_036321145.2. Taxonomy (NCBI): domain Eukaryota; kingdom Metazoa; phylum Chordata; class Actinopteri; order Cichliformes; family Cichlidae; genus Pelmatolapia; species Pelmatolapia mariae. The sequence goes on from NC_086236.1 coordinate 28,507,646, forward strand.
TAGCCTTTTTTGCAGCTATAGGGCATATATGGTATCACTTTATCAAACAAGAAGACAGCCGCATGTAACTACGACGGTGTTTGGTAGTTTACCTTACGTGCATTAATTTAATAACGTGGTTAGCCTACTCAGCGTAAATTACACACAAACAACATTAAGCTACTCACGCAGAGAAGAACGGCTGCTGCTGCCATCATCATCCGTCATCATTTCTGCTACACTGGCAGGGCTAGGGGCCAGGACTCTACTCTTCGGGTTCTTGGGGGATGTTGCTAACTCCAGGTCCGATAACAGGCACCACACCCGTAGTAGATGTGCTCGGTGCTCGGTCTTGCAGCAAGCTATCAAATACGGTGCATTTCTCGGCTTTTAAAAAAACGCTATGCGTTGCCAGGTGTTTCATCAGATTTGAGGTGTTACCTCCTTTGCACAGTATCACCTTAAAGCACTTGCTGCAGGCTGCTGAGTTTGCATCTTTTGCTGTGAAATACAGCCAGACTGTGACCGCTTCGCCTTGGGCATTTTTAATCTGTAGCTCTGCTCTAAAAGAACGTACGTACCTGGGCCCGCCTACTATCCTTGGAAAGGTAAAATGATTGGCTAAAATCCAAAGTGTATGACATCTCAGGAAAAAAAAGCACCGAAATAAAGCACCGAAATGTGCGCTGCTTTTCGGTCTGGTTACTACCGTTTATGTCAGAACCGGTGCCATAATGGCACCGGATACCGGTACCCATCCCTAATAATGAGGAGGAAGAATCAACGATCAGGAGGATCCAGGATTAGAAGATAAAGAAAATATAGCCAATATTTAGACCACATGCTACCCTTTCTCTGAAGAAGCCACCCGCAGAAGTGTAAGAAGGGTATGAAGTGAAGGAAAGTGATGAAGATGATGATGAGGAAGAATCTGAACTATGTTCAAGTAGGTTCTCAGGCATCCAGGACATGGTAGTCTAAGGAGCTTGGAAAGAAAGTGAGTGGGCTTCTTGAAGTTTCTTGAATTTTCAGAATGTGTCAGAGGACTGCACATCTTCCATTTCAATTATGATGAAGACAAAGAATCAAGCAAGAAAGAGGAGTCAGCTGAGACATAGAAATATTTGCAGTAATGTGAGGAAACACTGATCTGGTCTTCTATCCTTCCCAGTGACAGACAATGCATGACTCTCTCATGCGTCACAGAGAAAGACAATCTACCATGGTCCAAGCACATATACCAGGTCCCATACTCCTTCGATTGCTTTTCTACTCGAGCACTGAAAGCATTATACACCATGCATTCTGCTTGTATTATGCTTTTTAACTTTCACATGCCAATGGATGCATCAGAGACCAAGTTGGGGTTCAGTAACTTGCCCAAGGACACCTTGGTAAGAACTCCAGACTACAGCACACAGAGATTGAACCAACAACCATCCAATTAGTAGATGACCTGCTCTACAGCCAACTCAATGACAAGCAAGGAGGGACAACATCAAATGAAGAATAATGGATCGAATGCAGCTGTAGGCATATGTGGGTATGTTGATTCTTACTGCCGTGCATCTATCCAGTAAAGTAGCTACGGCCAGTTTATGACATCCTGAGTCCGGTAGGGCAGTTTTCATGCTACCGTGACTAACACAAGATTAATCATAGAATCCCAAAAGTGATATCATTTCATGATAAAGACACAATAGAAGATCGTCGTTCATGACACAAACGTGCTCCCATGAGGTGTATGGTACAAGTGGGTGTTTCTCCTGCTGTGATGTAAGATCCAGGTACTGATGTGACTGTGTATGAGTGCCTAGTCCCCTTCAGAGGACTCTGTCCATTCCAACAGAACATCCCAAGTAAACCGGGGAACTATGAGATAAAAACATGGGTAGTATGTTATGCCAGGTGTACATGGAACATGCTAGTGTACGATGGCAAACTATCTGGCCTGCAGTCAGGGCACGTAAGTCAGGGCACGTAAGTTGTCCCTAACATTACAGAAGGTTACCAAAAGAAAACAATCACCTGTAACAACTTGTTTACTTCATATGCCCTTGGCCTGCAACTGCAGAAAAGAAAGCTGTCCATGATGGGACCAGTACATAGGAATAAACCTGAGCTTCCTTCTGCACTTGTGTCAAATATGGACACGCCTTTGTTCTCATGAAAGTTTGCCTTCACTAAGACCCATGCCCTGGTGTCCTACCATGCCAAAACATAGAAAAATGTCAGGTAATGAGTTGGAATAAAGTTGACTAAAACCTTGAAACACAGAGATGGATGATATTTTATACCTTTCCTTTATAAATAGTCAAACCAGACGGGGTCATTTTTGAGCCCAGGGGACAACAGATGTGATTATTCGTTGCCAGTAAAAAACTTGAAGTAGTTTAAAAACAGCTTTCTAAATTAACTTTGACATCTACCTGTCTGTGATAATCTGTTAAAGCAACCGACTCTGGTTGTGAAATGATAATCACAATAACTGATCATTTAATTTATTTTTTACCCAAAAACAAAGAAAAAGTTCATTTAAATGAGGTTTTATCAGACTTAAATTTGAAATGGAATAAAGAAATAGTGTCAAAATGTTTGAATTAAGTTTAAATTAAAACTGGATGAAAAATCCACTTCATATTAATTAAGTATCAATCAAACCAAATGGGGTCATTTTTGACCCCTGAGGACAACAGGTGTGATTATGTGCTGCCATTTAAAATTTGTAAATGATTAAAAAAAAACCCATTCTCACTAAAGTTCAACATACAGCACTCTGTGGTTAGTCAAATAGTCAAAATAATCTAAACATTTAAATATTTTTGTCATGGTCCTGAGTCTGAGGACTCAGTGTTTTGTGCTTCCTTATGCTTTTGTTCATTCCGAGTATGTATTCTGTTGTGAATTGCCATTTGTTAGGTTTCTGTTCTTTGCCTGCCTGCCCCCACTTCTGTGTTCCCTCCGTCTGTCTATGGTGTCACGGTCCTGGGTCGGTTCGACCCAGCATTTTGAGTTTCTTATGTTTTAGTTTATTTTCTGCATTATGGATTGTTCTTTATCCTCTGGTGCTTTGATTGTAATTGTGTTCTGTTCCTTTGCCGATCATGATGAGTATTCTGGTTTGGGGTTTTGTTAGCTTGCCCTCATGTTTAGTTTAGGTGGCCTGTGTTTGGTCTTCTCTGTCTGTCCGTGATGTTATTGTGCTTGCTTATGAGTCTGCGTCTGTGTCTCTGTCTGTCGTGTGCTTCCTGTTTTATTCTGAAGGTCCCCGTCTCATGTGAGTGTGTTCAGTTTACGTTTCCCCTGTCCCGTCAGCTCTGATTTCTCCCAGGTGTGTTCCCCTCCTGTCTCTCATCCCTTGATTACTGCCATGTGTATATAAGCCCTGTGTTTCCTTTGTTCTCTGTCGCGTCGTTAACGTCTTCTGCCCTCACTCCCTGTGTGTTCTGTTCGTCATGCCAGTCTAGTTGTTTTTCAGTATAGTTAGTTTTCTGTTCGGTAACCCCTGCAATAAAGCTGTTTGTTCGGAATTCACTTTCGCTTCCGTGAGTCCTGCATCTTGGGTCCTTCCTCTCTGCCTGCCTGCACACAGCCAAGACATGACAGAACGACGCGACCACAACCTGGACCCAGCGGGCTCGTCCCGGGAGTGTGATATCTCCCGCATTCAATGTCTGGTTAAGCGGATTTCCCATACAACGGACGCTAAGGTGATGGCGATTGGAATTAACGCTATCAAGGCGATCCTGGAGGGGAATCCTCATTTGCATCAGCTCAGAGAATACATGGCCTTGATGGACCAGCTGCATGAAACTCATGAGGTGTTACAAGCTCGGGAGCTTGCAGCCTTTGCCCGCGCCCAGTATTCTTCGCCGAAGCCGTCGCATCGACAGCTGCCACAACATACGGAGCTCTCTGCGGAGTCGTCTGCCACACAGCAGCAATCGTCACGGGGGAGAGGCATTTCCGCACCGCGGCCACAGAGCTCCACTACTTGCAGCTCAGTGCTTAATTCACCTGCCTCCTGCTTGGCGGCGATGTGGTCGCAGGATGAGGACGAGGACGTCTTTTTTCCATCATCACCAGTTTCTCCTGTCGCCTCAGCCCCTGCCGCCAGGAGGAAGCGGCGCCGCCGCCGTCATTCCTCACTACAACCGGAGCCCAATCACTCGTCAGAACTGCAGGCAATGGTGAGTGACGTTGACTGTACCCCTATTGCTTCACCTGCGAATAGTAATGGGGACTGTTTTCCTCTCATGGCTAAGAGTAGTGAGGTGAAGGCAGTTTGTTCCATGGACATTCACCCCGGCCCTGTAGAAAGAAAAGACTCCCTGACTGATTACGTTGATGTTTGTTCCGCTGAAGAATCGGAATGTACAGGCAAAACTCTGATTGTGCACCCTCTGTTGGAGCCAACTAAGAACTTTTTTGTCGATACCAAGCCAACCCCGGACAGTTTGAATTCAGTTTTGACATATACTGCTGAACCTATTAATAATGCTGTGGGTTCTCAATCCAAGAATGGAGAGGGAGACTTAACGGGCTGTTTCCGCCCTGTGCTCTTAGAGCCGAGAAGCCTAAGCAGAACTGTTTCTTCTGAACTCGTTCAGCTGGTTAAACCGAGCCCTAGAGGCTCAGGGGAGCCAATACCACCCCCTGCATTACGTTCACTACAAACACCACTTCAACCGTTAGCTCATTCAGCAGCCCAGCTAGCTATTCAGCTGCCCTCAGCTCAGTCAGCTGCCCAGTTAGCTACTCCGTTACCTATAGCTCAAGCATCTGCTCCTTCACTAGTTTCATTCACACCACAACTGTCACTTCAGCCTTTATCGACCCAGTCTCCTGCTGAGCAGCCCTCTTTTCTCACCCGTGTTAAGCAGACAGACATGCCCAACAGGGCTGTAAACATTCCTCAAGAGCTGGCCAGTTCTGAGACTGAGATACACTCCAGGGCCTCCCCAGAGGCTGGGTTTCAGCCCCCAGCAGACTCTGGACCCCTGGAGGTTAAGAAGCCAGCTGAGGACTGCACCCGGCCGTTGCTGCCTGAGCAGAATCAATGCTCTGTGCAGCTGCAGTCTGCTGTGTGTTTGCCAGAGGCCCGTGTGCCTGCTGGTTCTGTTCCGTCCCTGCCAGAGGCCCGTGAGCCTGCTGGTTCTGTTCTGTCCCTGCCAGAGGCCCGTGCGCCTGCTGGTTCTGACCTGTTCCTGCCAGAGGCCCGTGCGCCTGCTGGTTCTGACCTGTTCCTGCCAGAGGCCCACGTGCCTGCTGGTTCTGACCTGTTCCTGCCAGAGGCCCACGTGCCTGCTGGTTCTGCTCTGTGTTATCCAGAGGCCCACGTGCCTGCTGGTTCTGCTCTGTGTTATCCAGAGGCCCACGTGCCTGCTGGTTCTGCTCTGTGTTATTCAGAGGCCCACGTGCCTGCTGGTTCAGCCCTGCGTGTGTTAGGGGCCCCTGTGCCCACTGGTTTTTGGACTGTTTTTGCTGGGGGGCCCGAGGAGCCCGTCCAGCCTTTTGCCTCGTCCGCTGGAGGGCCCGAGGAGCCCATCCAGCCCCAAGACTCGTCGGCTGGAGGTTCAGGAGAACCTAGCCAGCCTTCTGCCTCGTCAGCTGGAGGGCCTGAGGAGCCCGTCCAGCCTTTTGCCTCGTCAGCTGGAGGGCCTGAGGAGCCCGTCCAGCCTTTTGCCTCGTCAGCTGGAGGGCCTGAGGAGCCCGTCCAGCCTTCTGCCTCGTCGGCTGGAGGTTCTGGAGAACCTAGCCAGCTTCCTGCTTCATCATCCTCATCAGCTACATCCACGCCGCCTACAGCCGTCTCCTCATCTGCTTCGGCGCCGCCTGCAGCCGTCTCCTCATCTGCTTCGGCGCCGCCTGCAGCCGTCTCCTCATCTGCTTCGGCGCCGCCTGCAGCCGTCTCCTCATCTGCTTCGGCGTCGCCTGCAGCCCCCTCATCCACGGCGTCGCCAGCTGCAGCAGCAGCCTCCTCATCCACGGCGTCGCCAGCTGCAGCAGCAGCCTCCTCATCCACGGCGTCGCCAGCTGCAGCAGCAGCCTCCTCATCCACGGCGTCGCCAGCTGCAGCAGCAGCCTCCTCATCCACGGCGTCGCCAGCTGCAGCAGCAGCCTCCTCATCCACGGCGTCGCCAGCTGCAGCAGCAGCCTCCTCATCCACGCCGTCGCCCGCTGCAGCAGCAGCCTCCTCATCCACGCCGTCGCCCGCTGCAGCAGCAGCCTCCTCATCCACGCCGTCGCCCGCTGCAGCAGCAGCCTCCTCATCCACGCCGTCGCCCGCTGCAGCAGCAGCCTCCTCATCCACGCCGTCGCCCGCTGCAGCGTCTCCGGCTTCCACGAGGTCGCCCGCTGCAGCGTCTCCGGCTTCCACGAGGTCGCCCGCTGCAGCGTCTCCGGCTTCCACGCCGTCGCCAGCTGCAGCCTCAGGGTCTTCATCTTCGCCAGCTGCAGCCTCAGAGTCTTCATCCTCGCCGTCGTCCGGCCCAGCTTCAGCTTCACCCATGCCGTCGCCCGGCCCAGCCCCCTCATCGGCTTCACCCACGCCGTCGCCCGGTCCGGCTTCAGCATCTTCATCATCGTCTGGTCCAGCTCCTGCATCAGCTGCCTTGTCTGGTCCAGCCTCCGCCTCGGGCCACGCAGCCTTCAGGTCCCCGACTGCCGCCTCTACATCGTCGGTCATCTGCCAGGCCGCTTGTTGGGCATCTTCGCCACTGTGGACGACCTCCTGAACGCCGCCACTGTCTTCCGCGTGGCCGGCCAATGGACTTGAATTGCCGCCACCGTTGCCGCCCGCACGGTCGGCCCCCTGAACTGCTTTCTCGCCGCCGCCGTTGCCGCCCGCACGGTCGGCCCCCTGAACTGCTTTCTCGCCGCCACAGCCTTCCGCGTGGCCGGCCTCCGGACTTGCTCTCTTGCCGCCGCCGTTGCCGTCCACACGGTCGGCCCCCAGAACTGTTCCGGCGCCACTGTCTACTGCGTGGCCGGCCTCCGGACCTGCCCCGCTGCCTTTCACACGGTCGGCCTCCGGGACTGCACTGTTTTGGCCTCCTGCACTGTCGGCCTCCGGGTCGGCCTCCTGAACTTGACCATCTGGGTCTTTCTGGGTTCCGTCCCTCCTTCCTGGACCCCCGCCGCCCGCCCTGGTTGGGTTGTTTTCTGTTTTTTGGCCGGTTTTTGTGTTTCTGTTGGGCTGTCTGGAGCCAGCCCTTGAGGGGGGGGTACTGTCATGGTCCTGAGTCTGAGGACTCAGTGTTTTGTGCTTCCTTATGCTTTTGTTCATTCCGAGTATGTATTCTGTTGTGAATTGCCATTTGTTAGGTTTCTGTTCTTTGCCTGCCTGCCCCCACTTCTGTGTTCCCTCCGTCTGTCTATGGTGTCACGGTCCTGGGTCGGTTCGACCCAGCATTTTGAGTTTCTTATGTTTTAGTTTATTTTCTGCATTATGGATTGTTCTTTATCCTCTGGTGCTTTGATTGTAATTGTGTTCTGTTCCTTTGCCGATCATGATGAGTATTCTGGTTTGGGGTTTTGTTAGCTTGCCCTCATGTTTAGTTTAGGTGGCCTGTGTTTGGTCTTCTCTGTCTGTCCGTGATGTTATTGTGCTTGCTTATGAGTCTGCGTCTGTGTCTCTGTCTGTCGTGTGCTTCCTGTTTTATTCTGAAGGTCCCCGTCTCATGTGAGTGTGTTCAGTTTACGTTTCCCCTGTCCCGTCAGCTCTGATTTCTCCCAGGTGTGTTCCCCTCCTGTCTCTCATCCCTTGATTACTGCCATGTGTATATAAGCCCTGTGTTTCCTTTGTTCTCTGTCGCGTCGTTAACGTCTTCTGCCCTCACTCCCTGTGTGTTCTGTTCGTCATGCCAGTCTAGTTGTTTTTCAGTATAGTTAGTTTTCTGTTCGGTAACCCCTGCAATAAAGCTGTTTGTTCGGAATTCACTTTCGCTTCCGTGAGTCCTGCATCTTGGGTCCTTCCTCTCTGCCTGCCTGCACACAGCCGAGACATGACAATTTTATTGTCTCATTTTATTTTTGCTCAAAAATAGACTATACTTTATGTAAACAAGGTCTGGTGGCCCTAAATTGCAAAATGAAAGGTAAATTTTGTGTTAATGTGTTAATCTTAAGTAAAACTAAGGTGTACCACTGAATTGATTGACAATTTGTACTTTGTACTTGTAAAAACACTCAAATGACGTTGGGTCATTTTTGACCCCTGAGGACAACAGGTGTATGGAAATCGGGAGGACATTATGAGGGTTAATTACTGGGGGAAAATAATGAATGATGCTCAGAGTGAGTAAAAAGCAAACTGAGTGCATTTTTTTATGGACAGAGATTCACTTTTAATGTGTATGTATATTATAATAAAGATACTTAAAAAATACACTCCAAAAATAGAAGAGTCCTTGAAATGTACAAATGTACAAAATATTAATAAAAAAAATGTATAAAAATGGAGGCAACTTTGCCTATCGTACAATGTACAGCTCCTCATTCCACCAGGGCATGAGGAGCTTGGCATTTTCTGAGAGTGCACAAATGTGGTGCATGTACTGCAGTAGTCATACAGACAACTAGATGGTCCAAAAGTTGGCCTACCTATTATTGGCTGAGGTTTTAGTAGAGTTGTGGCTAACCCACATAACAATATATCATTAATTTTAATCTCCCCAATCAATGACAATGTTATGTTGGAATGTTGTTAAAGAGGTTCAAAAAATGTTTCAACAAGGCAGAACAGAACTTCCAGATTGTATGAGTAAAATTAAGGTTTTTTTTCTTTGTCAGTTTAACAGTTTCTGTTTTGCCTGTCACTATTCCCTGTCTGTTTTCTTACCTGGTTCTTCCTGACCTTGTACTTTCGCCTCACGTTCCCCTCTTTCCTCTCTCCTTCTTTGGATTGACAATCATACACAAATAGATTGTATTTAATTAAATAAAAAAATTACATTAATATGAAAAAAATACTATTAAGATCAATAATAAAAAAGTCCTCTCTCAGTGTACTTTCAACCAAAAGGCAAATAACCAAACCATGTGTACATAAAAGATAGAAATATTGAAACACTGATCCAACATTATTCTTAATTGACGGATCATTTGATCTTACACTTTTACCTAAATGTGGCTCCTTTTTTTGAAAAAACTTCCTTATATCCATTATATCCACACACACACACACACACACACAACAGGAGTTATAAGGTTAATGGGACTTATAAGGTTATAAGTCAGTTAGCTAGTTAGTACCTTAGGTTTAATATCGGCACATGCACATATGACAAAATAACCGGCTTCTCTCATTCCATTTCAAACAGGACAATGGTAACAACCAGAGGTGGAGCCAGACATTTTATACACCTGGGGCTTAGCCCTAAAGTTTATATAACTATTTAGCCTTGTTGTGCAAACAAGCCTGCATAACTTAATAAATATAGAATTTGAAAAATAACAAACCTAAAAAGATACACTAGGTACTAAATACATGTTTTGATGAGTTTTGGCAAACAACCACTTGACTAACATGTCTGTCTCACCTGGCTCTTGTTCTATCTCTGTTCTGTCCTCATGATCCTCTCCATCTCACTCTCTGTTCCTTTCTCTCCCTCTTTGTGCTAACAATCAAGCCAAACACCAACATCATCAAATATACAGTTGAAACCAGATATTTACATACTCTTCAGATAAAAACACAAACACTTTTTTAATTGTAAAACATCAAATCAGACTAAATGTTTATTTTTTTGATTGATAAATATAAAAAACTTATTTGTTAAATTTAAGAATAAAGAGAGTAATTGTATGCATTTCTTAATTGCAAATGGCAACCAAATTGTATTCAAAATTAAGCCACACTTATGGAGGTCCACAATTCTTTTCCTGGTGTTTTGGTTGATATCTCTTGATTTTCCCATGACAAAGAAACAGGCTCTGTATTTTTGGGGTGCCTTATATGCATCCACAGGTGTGCCACCAATTTACTCAAATGGACTCAACTTACCTATCAGAAGCTTCTTAAGCTTAGAATGGAATCGTCTGGAGTTTTCTTATTAATTGAAGTTTTTCTTATTAATTAAAGACACAATAAACTTAGTGTATATATACTCCTAAATTTATTTCAATATTTATTTATCTAAAACAAAAAAGTTTACTCTAAATTGATGTTTAACAGTAAAAAAAAATGTTCTTGTTTTTCCCTAAAGTGTATGTAAGTATCTGGTTTCAACTGTGAATATACTGCTATGTACTGAAATTCCTCTTGTTTTGCATAGAAATATATTGAATAACATACAAAGCATAATATATAAAATAACATTTACCTGAGTTTTCTCTTTGAAATAAGCTCCTTATGTCCATTGTTGTGTACATTAGTACATAACTGAAACCGATTTAGAGTGTTTTAGGAGGGAGCAACTGAAAATATGAAACACACATGTAAGCTAAGACTCTCTAAAAAAAACCCCAGCATTGTTGTTCGGCTTTTCATTTCGCCATTTGTTGATTCACTCGAAGAGCAAGTAACGTAATATGGGTCATGCGATCAGTTTGATATCAATCTTTTGTGATACACTGTCATATTTACATTGTTTGTATAGTACGAATGATTTGCTTTGGTACCTGGTCAAACTTAAGCTCTCCTCTGTCTGCCTGTCTGCACTTCTCCGACAAACTCGCAGGCAGCAGCTTCTCCCCCCTCGCTCACATGCGTAAGTGCTGTGCTCAGTCACCTAGTGTCCGAGCTCAGATCATACCAAAAATAGGGGGTTTTTGCAACGTGCGCTATGTGCTTCGAATATTGTGTGTAGTTTTTGTTTTATACAGTTGTCAGTCAGGCATCTAACTATGAAACAAATTACACTACAAAAGACCGTACGGTTACGGTGAAACCCTAGTTCTCTTAGTGAGAGACTATCTCTCCACACTGTTACATATTCCATATGTACAGGGTATGACCCCCCTTGGTTGTGGCTTGTGGCTACTTCTTTAAGACAGTCCAGCTCGCCCGGCCACAGCTCACGTATAAAACAGCTGTGCAGATGTGACACCGATGATAGTTTGATCGGAACGCGTCTCCAAGCGGCCTGATGGTGGAGAGATAGTCACTCACTAAGAGAACCAAGGTTACACCGTACCCGTACGTTCTCTAGCACATCGCTACTATCTCTCCACACCGTTACATATTTACGGGGTAACTCTGTAAGACACCCCGCGAGGAGACAGTGCAACCGAACCGCCGAGAGTGAAGGTGCCGGGAGTCAATGACAACGCACCAATAGACACACCACCCTGGTCAGGGCTTCGCAGACGCGAAGGCCGAGCCAGGGGGATGAGGCAGCAGTCTGCAGATGCCAGGCTGGCCCAAACCGGTCATGCAGGACTCAGGACCGCAAGTGATCGGCCGCTCAAGGTCAGCCCAGGAAAGGCGAGGCAGACCGCCAGGGAGCGCAGCACACCGAGCTGCCAAGTAGCATCCCGCTGGTGGCATAGGCCTACGACAAGCAGGCAATGCCAGACAGAGAATTGGTGCTACAGGCTGGAGAACTCTCACCCGCCACACCGAGGTCCAAGTCGGCGAAGCGGGCAACACGCCAGGGGAACACAGCCAGCATCCGCAGGACAAGCTAGGGATGTGACCTGTCTATCCTCAAAGCCGAAGCCGCCCCAAGCTGTTGACAGACAGGGAGGGGGGCTGGCAGCCTAGCCTGCTGAAGTAGGGGGCTGAGCAAGGCGATGACCTGAAGGTCCACCCCCAGCACCGTCACCACGTGCTTGTCCGCAGACAGAGGAGCCTCAAGAGTGAACTCGCAAACGAGACGCTCAAGGTCAGACGCAAAGTCCCAGCTCACTGGGCGTTCCCGTGCTGGCCATGTAATAATAAGAATAATAATGGATTGCATTTATATAGCACTTTTTGAGACCCTCAAAGTGCTTCACAATTCCACTATTCATTCACTCTCACACACTGGTGGAGGCAAGCTACAGCAGACTGACAGAAGCGAGGCTGCCATATCGCGCCATCGGCCCCTCTGGCCAACACCAGTAGGAGGTAGGGTAAAGTGTCTTGCCCAAGGACACAACGACTAAGACAGACAAAGCTGGGGATCGAACCGGCAATCTTCCGGTTACAAGATGAGCCTCCTAATCCCCTGAACCACGGTCGCCCCAAGTGTGACACACAGGCAAAACACCAGACAGGGAGCCAGCATAGCAGGCTGGGGAGCTCTCACTCACTGGCCGAAGTGTCAGACACAGCGAGGTCTGACAAGCTCAAAACCACGGCATGCGGTTAGAGTGACGGAAACGCCAGAAGCACGGGCGGTCAGCTAGGACGAGCCCGTGTGCAAGGATCCCCAGCTGGAGCCTAGGGAGCCCAGGGCCCAAACCTGGAAACCTGGAATCCCATGAGCAGAGTGAGGAGAGGAAGCGTAGCTCACCGAGCCGCTGAGTGGGGACCCCACTGGCCGCACAACCCTGCAAGAGGCGGGCAACGCCAGACAGGAAGTAACCCTCACGCCCCTGTTAGGGCATGCTGCCCTGCCCAGGGAAGGCCCAAAGGGGCAACTAGGGATCAGGGGTGGGGCTATCGGGGGAGGAGCCAAAAACAACTACTCTCGCCAGCATGGCAGCAACCATCTGTGGGCAGGGAACCACAAATGCTGGGAGGCAGGGCACTCAACTGCCTGCCACCAGACCAATCAGGCAGGAGCGGCACCTGAGATAGGAGGCACTGAGGCCGTGTGACATCAACCTCGAGGTCCACTCTACTAGATGGGACCTCAGGAAGGGCTAGTTCCCACACCCGGCATTCTCCAATCAAGAGCTGAAGGGACCCATCCCGACACTGTGCCTGGGGACCAGCAGGGGGCAGCCCAGGGACAGGTGGGCAACACCGGAGGAGAGGATGGAAGTTTCTTCAACATCCGCCACCTGATAGTCAATCTCCACCGGCCCAGGCCTCACAGAGGCGGAGCCATGGGAGGGACACTGTGGGAGGGGCCAGCAGTGAATCAGCAACAGGTGTGGGAGGGGACCCAGCCCATGGCCTTCCTATCTGGTGTCCACAGCAGTGGCAGCCATTGTCCCCATAGTATCCTGCTTTCTTTTTTGGAGGCATGAGATGGGGGAGGGCGAGCCATTTAAATGCTTTCAGAAAACCAAGCACGGTCTCCCTAGTTCGTGCTGGCAACAAAGCAGTCCATGCAAGCGTCAGCTTCTGTAGCCAGCACAATATGCTCTGGGCTGCTATAGTGTAGTTATTTATTTCCCTTTTCGCTCAGGCACAGCAACACTGCTTGTGTCTATCGTCAAAAGGCAAAAATGCCATACACAGACATGTTTGGGACGTGTGGGCTGCCATACTTCTGCTACCAAGCAAGGGGGCGGGGCCACATGCTAACCAAGAAGTGCTAACAGGTGGCCGGCACCAGCCGCAACCTGAATTCCCCTTTCACTGTTCATTCACTTCTGCCTCACAGTGCTGACAGGTGACAGCGTATGCTTGGAACTCTGACACCTTTCCTCAATGTAGCCAAGCTGCGAGTGGAGCCCTGCTGGCCGCGTTAACCCGCGAGCTGCGGGCGATACGCCAGACAGGCTAACAGGCTGGAATGCTACTCACCGGCCAGCTAATGGTTAGCCGGCACGAACTGTAGCCTAATTCCCCCTTCCACTGTTTATTCCCCACAGTGTTAAGCAGGGCAACAGCGAACTCTTGGAACGCTGAAGCTGGATCCCCTCTGCGTTTACATACATCCCAGCCGAGCTGCACAGTACCCAGGCGACAGCGTATGCTTGAACGCTGAAGCCGTGCCCCTGCTGTGTTTGCTCACCTAGTCGGTGTGACAAACCATCCTACTTTGGCAAAACATCCTATTTCTGCTGTCACAGAGTAATTCCAGCACAAATTTAAGTAGGTATGATGGTTTGCCACTTAACTTTGCCCATCAGAGTATGCTTGTAGCTCATATTCATAAAGCCAGGACGGTTTGCCACTTCATTTCACCCGTTAAAGTATACTTGTAGGTAAAATTCACAAAGGTAGCATGGTTTGACAGATGCACATACATACAACACTCTCAAGTAGAGATGTGTGAATCATGAACAAATCGTTCAATACTCGAGAATCACTTTACTGACTCGTGAACAAGCCCAACTGACTCATTCAACGACTCATCCCTGTTGCTGTTAGCAAACTAATTTCATTAGTAGAAATATATCTAGCTTATAATTAAAATTGTGGGGGGAAAAACAACAGCCAGTTTCCTAACAGAAACATTTCTGCTCTGAACTGGAAGAAAAAACCCTGAGTAGAAAGCTCACATCAAGACAATAGCTCCTCAGTTCACAGTGGCATCGCTCTGCTAACTTGCTAACAGCACATTTGAGATGAATGAATCACTCACTCACTTACTCACTCACTCACCCCCTCACTTGCTGTGCTGAATCGTAGCATGAACGAATCACTCACTCACTCACTCATTCACTCACCCCCTCCCTCCTGGTCCACAGCTTCTTCTTTTTCTTCTTGGCTGGCAACCAATGTTAAGGCGCATTACCGCCCCCTGGCTCACAGCTCAGTGGACATTTAGATGAGAAAATATATATTTGACACATTTGAGGAAAATACTAATAAAATAAAATAAAATAAAAATAAATAAAATAAATGTTCCTTTTAGAAATCTTAATTTTTTTTGCTCTTTTTTGCTCTATAAAATAGTTGTTTTTCATCTTAGCAATAGTATGGAGGCATGTGACACACGACACAGGAGCTCTGGTTTTACACTCCAACTTTATTCACCTCCAAACATGAACTGAGCATATTGCGCCCAAACACAGCAGAACCCTTCCTCCCAGCTTGGGTGTGAGTGGAGCCCTCTAGTGGGTTGCCACAGTATGCATGAAAAGCGAAACAAAGTAAGTTTGAGTGAAAATGTACATTTTTTGCACTCTCTGGGCAACTGACTCAGTGACTCAAATGACTCAAAAAAACCGATTCATTTTGGTGAGTGACTCACTCAAACTCGATTCAGTAAAAAGAATCGAATTTACCATCACTACTCTCAAGGCACTCACACACACAACACAAGTGGAGATCAAACGATCACTGGTGTCATGTCTGCACAGCTGTTTTATAGGTGAGCTGTGGGGCGTGGCCGGGCGAGCCGGAGTGTCTTAAAAAAGTATCCACACGCCACGACCAAGGGGGGTCGTACCCGTACATATGGAATAGAGCTGGGCGATATATCGAGTTTTTTTAAAAATATCGATATATTTTTATACGAGATATAAGATGTGACAATATCCTTTATATCGATATAGTCTATGTTACGTTATAATTATAGTTGTGGAGCCGCAAGTTTGCCTCTCTTTCGTCCACTTTTGTCTTTACGCAACGTTACTCGACCTCGCTTCTCCTTCACTGAACACAACTCCCCCTCCTCCCCCATCGCTTCACCTGCAGGCAGCGACAAGATGGACACGGCAAATCTCCGTTAACAAGTTACTGCGCATCGCCCCGTTCGTGGGGCTGGACGGCGTCAACGTGTTAACGAGCTAGCCACGCTAACGCCTAACTGCACGGCCTGAAATCCTTTCATTTTCTCAAAAGTTGACTGCGCGCCTTTTGTATGAATTCTGGTTGTGCTTGATGACCGCGAACCGATTTTATGTGGTACGCGGCGCTCAGCAATCTCTCAAAAAATGTTTTAGTTCGACTTTGGTAAGCTACAGAGCTGCACTGCTTGATGGATTGTCGAAGCATTACGGCTACCGAGGAGCCTCGCGGAGTAATACGTACTGTGCTTCAACATAATATTACGGTACTGTGTGTGTATAAGGACCATAAATGGCACCTGTTCAGAGACATGGTTACGAAGCGGATTTCAAACTCCAGGCTGTCAGTCACGCAGTAGAAGTTGGGAACAGAGCAGCTGTGAAATCTGTCTGTTATTATGCTCAGCGTCTTTTAGTTTACATTTTGACTGCACAATTGTGAGCTCTTTGTTATGCACAAAACAACATAGTTTTCTTTTATTTATAGAGCATCATTATTTAATATTTGCTCATAATTTATTTTTGAGTAGTTTTTTCATGTACATCTATGCTGTATGTTAATAAAAGTGCCTGTGTATCATCTGGGACACAGCTTTGACTAAGAACTCTCTTTTTGTTCTTACTTTATGGCTTTAAAAAAATATCGAGATATATATCTTATATCGTCATCCAGCTAAAAAATATCGAGATATGAATTTTGGGTCATATCGCCCAGCTCTAATATGGAATATGTAAAGGTGTGGAGTGATAGTTTCGATATGCTAGAGAACCCGGGCTTCTGGAAAAACACCCTCCCCCCGCTCTGCTGATGGTAACAACAGTAGGCTATGGACAACTTTAAGTTTTCGATTTTAAATAGGCTATATAAATTTCAATGGGAGCAACAGGATGGTTGGTTTCTTATCCTATTCTACATTAGACATGCTAATTCATGTATGGTTTTTGTCATTTTGATATGTCATGTATTTAATAATAATGAGAAAATTCTATAAATTTCATAGAAAATCTGTTTTTTTTTCTTTACAGTGTACACATTATCCCCCATTATTCCCCCAAAACAGTAAAGAAAGAACTAGATAGTATCTACATCTACACCAAAGAGTAAAATAGCAAAATGTGGATCATTAACATTAGGTCTCTCTCTTCTAAGTCCCTGTTAGTACATGAATTAATAATTGATCAACAAATTGCCTTACAGAAACCTGGTTTACAACATGATGATTATGTTAGTATGACTCAGGGGTGTTGATTCATTTAAACTAATTGTCAGAATCAGAATTCTTTGACTATGTTCTGATCTCAGTCATCTCAGCCGATGGCTGCCGCTCTCTGAGCCTGGTTCTGCCAGAGGTTTCTTCCCCTTAAAATGGCATATTTCCTTCCTACTGTCACCAAAGGATTCTATAATTGGTGCAATTTTCTCTGTAATATTGTATGTTTTTTTTCCTTTTATAGATTCTGGCATCCTCAGGTGAAAGTAGGCTGGTCTTGTTTTTGGATTTTGCCTGCTGGTGGGAACCCGTGTCGGCTGGACCATTTATACTACCCTTATCTGTATATCTCAGTATATCCGTACATTTGCCCATAGTACATCTGTATATTTGCTCTCTACGTAACTTATCTGTATATAATTGCTCTTATTGCACTTACAATTTGCATCTAATCAGAAGTGCAAGAGTAGATTCGTTACCCTCTATGTGTAATGACAATAGTTGAATCCTAATCCTTTTGCTTATTTTTACATTAATGACCTCTTGACCAGGTTGTTGTTGTATGTAGTGAGCTATCTGTATCACTGTTTGGAGACTACCTGTTTTGGTTGGTACTCACCTGCGATTCTGGGCTTGTCAGCTCCTTCAATGAAAGAATATGCACTGACCTTCTGAGACACATCTGTCCATCCTCCACTGTCACCTGGGCAATTAACTCAGTTTTATCCAAATTTTATCCAAGAGCCACAGCACCCAGCAGCCACAACCGGTTGGGGGTTGTCCAGATCTTTGTTTTTATGTCCTGTAGTTTAAATAATTATTGTGTGTCATCTGACCTAACAGATAGACAAGACCGGGTATCATCTGCATCACAATGAAAATGTTTTGTATCCTTTCTAACGATGACACCTAAGGAAGTAATGCCATCATGGCAAACCTGGCAGTCATATTTCTGAGAGATGAACAATGACTGCAGTTTTTTTTTTTAGTTGAACAAGTCTCTAATGAGTCTCTAATGAAATCCAGTTGCATTATTCAAATGCTGTTTCCTATGCTAACCCTCGCTACAGGAAAACTATGTGCACAAAAGAGTTAACATGGTCACTGCCACCAACCTATTTCTGTCTGATTCCTGAATTAGTGCAAATTGTGAAACATTTATTCTTAATTTTACATGAAACAAGGTTATATTAAAAAGTAATTTTGATTGCTATAATGAACATGTAGTTTTTCTTCACTAAGACTTGAACTGGCAGATGTCGAGCAGTTTGCAGCTCCATACCGAGACAGTCTCCTCTATGGAGACCACAGATAATGCACAAACACATCATTCAACTACAGAAAAGGAAGGAAAAAAAACACAGTTTGATGCATAACTTTCAACATTCCTTTAAATCGTGTACCTCCAATCACTTTCAAACACCTTCCTCCTGATCTGACTTGAGTAGCTTGTGGTCAGAGGGAAGTTCTGTGTCATAATTACTGATGACATAGCTTTGTTGCTCTATAGTAGTTGGGAGAGGCTCCAGCCCCAGGAGCCTGAATTGAATAAGCACAAGAGGATGGATACCTTTGTTTTTACTGTTGCATTTTCACTAGAAGCCACTGGCTAAAAGAGTGTATTTTAAACACAAGCTGTCAGAAAAGGGTTGTGAAAGGGCATGCACACATCAGATTTAGGGTTAATAACCTTGGCATACACGAACACAAACCATTTAATAGGTAACTGTGACTGTTTATTATTGATTTAAAAAAATCAACCAATCAAGAAAAAGCATGAATAACATAAATATAAACATACAATGCACATTATGCATGACATATTATCAATACATTTCTTTCACTAGAGCACATTAATATGTAAATGAATTCAGAACATTAAAATTGCCCTTTGCAACCAAAGGTTATTTAAGCCCATCACAAGGGTGTCCAAACAGAATGGACAATACTGAGCTTAGGAAAGATGGTTGCTATACAAAAGAACCACTGCAAAAGTAAACCATCGAGTTAAGGGGGAATGCCACTAAATGGCATATCAGAATGTGGAATATCAGTGTTGTGGTTCCAGATATGTGTAAACTCCCTGTCTCCATTAATACATGAACGAGGCTGGGGTAGAGCCACATTCACATTTTTGCATGTTAATCTGGTAGAAATGTGAATCTGTTGAACTTTATCATGGAGAAGCCTGTTAAAAACCTTGGCTTGTTCCAAAACATGAACTAAATACTCAAGTAAAAAAAAAAGGCCTTCATGCTGGGGATCACACTCACACTATAAATACAACTGAACCATTTAAAGACTAACACACAAAGCCAGTGAGCTGTGTTAGTAGATCTGTGAATATCATTTTCTTGTATATACGGTATAACAAAGTTTTGACTGAACTGTTTTATTTCCATTTGAAAAGCCTCAATCAGAGTGGGCTCTGTGAAAAACAAACAAACAATGAAACACTATCACTTATCAACTCAGATTATTTTGATAGTCTAACAGTGAATGACCATAAAATTGGAATGTGGAAGTGAAAACAGGAAAATAGGACCTAGTTTAATCTAGGCAGCATGCTGTCTGCGAATGTTATGTAAGCAAACATGCAAGCAAAGTTTAAACGTATAAAAACGACAGTTTATCTACTATTTAATCTAAGGACAGTTCAACTTTTTGACCTCGGTTGTTTGTTTTTGTAATAGGGAGTCTTGATTTATTGACTTAAAAACTCAGAACAAAGGATAAATTGTTCATATGATAAGACACGATTTCAACAAATCCGCAGGTTTGACAAATGCATGAAAGCAATTACAGAAAAATATCAAAATAGGTCTTAAAAAACAGAAATCACCTAGATAAACGATTTACAACGTGTCACATCACCTGAGAGCTTGTTTTCTTCAAAGAAATTGTTCAGGAAATCTCAAAAATTACTTTGGAAAGTAAATTTTTATCACAGTCTCAAATTATGAGGTGAAATTATTATGGAATTCCAGATATTTGACATATTAAAGGAACAAATATTAACACCTGACTGGATTCTGTGAATATGTGTAATTGTTAGGTTCAATTAGTCCCCCTGAAGGGAAAGGTCACTGCAGACCATACAATTTTGATTTTATGGTCTGCATACTCAGTATAAAAGCTGTCTTCAGTTGCTCCCTTATCACAAAGGGATCACCACAGTAGGTAGCACAAGATGTTTGATTTGAGTTTTACACCACATATCTTTTAAGATGCAACCCCATGTCTTTGGCTAAAATTGTAACTTTTGAAAAACAGAATGGGCAGCAGATCATTCAGTTTGGATTCAGGAGACAGGCACTGCACTTTCAAGATTAGGCTTTAAACTTTTCTTTGTGATAAAGAAACCCTGAAACACTGCTTAGCCTCAGGGCGCCGAGGGACATCCCATGATAAGTTTCTTTATTATGACACTATTGTGTCTTTTCTTGGTTTAGGCTTTAACCTGTCGTTGTTTTGGTTGATTAACATTGAAGTTGTTGTAGCAGTTTGTGAAGCACATGGTGCTTCACAAACTTGGTAAGTTTTTATGCTGTTTTTCCTGTAGCAGATGCCATATTGTGAGGTAAGGGTTTTTAAGATTACAATGACCGTGCATATAACTGGTCTTGTGTTTTGAAACCTCTGCAGTATTTTGTTCTTCTCCATTGTGTTCACATGCAAGCTATCAAGTCACACTCTCTCAAAATCAGGCTGAGAGTGCTTCCTCCATCATGTGTGGATGTGAACATTTTCAGTGTGAGATGGGAGACAGGTGGCTGTGGATCGTCTCATCTCTGAGATCTAACAGATATGTATGTTTTATGGAACTGCACCCGTTCCTGTCATTTCTTTAAACTTGGCTTTAGACACAGACAAATCAAACATCCACAAACATTAAACACACCATCACTTAAAGAAAAAAACTAGGCCTGAGGGAATGAAAAAAGGTAAAGGTCACTTATGGAGAACAAATACATTCCTAGGCTTGCTGCCCAAAGATGAAAAACATAATAATAAACACCCCCCCGGTGTAGGAACAGAAGTGAGGAGCAAAATTAGCCCTCCCATGCTTCTCCTCTGCTTTTCTTGTCCAAATAAAGTATTTATTCCTCTACACGTAGTACAATTACTATGTCAAACTCTGGGCAAAAAATGGAGTATTCTGAAAAACACATACGGGAAGAGGAGGAGGAAGTAAAACAGAAGGCACTAAAGAGAGGAGAGGGTGGAAAGCAGCTAGAGAAGAAACATCTTGGAGAAAGGCTCACCCCACTGGTTATGAAAACTGACCCTCTGACAACGTGTAGCTGAAACTGTTTTGCTATTATAAGAATCTTTCAGCTCTGAGTAATGTGAAAGGACAGTAGCAGCAGTAGCATGATCTGGTCCACGCACCCAGACACACAGAAGAATTAAAACCAGAGGCCAGCACTGGCAAAGTTCACTGTAAACATAACAAGCCTCTTCTTTTTTCACAGGTTTAATCATTCACAGCCATATCTTTCCCTTTTTTGATGCTCTGCAGTGATTTGGTTTTAGCCACTTTGTTGTGCATGTCATCTCTGTTTGGCAACAAAAACTAAGTCTCCCTTGAAATATTTCTGTTTCTTTCCCTCACCATTTTTCCCTAAAATTCTGAGACCAAAGAGAATAAAGAAGCCCTTTTTAGAGGCACGGCCTCATCGCTGTGCTCCACTTTCACAATCTGTTAGGACTAGAGGTTGAGTCTGGGGGCCACTAAGGCAAATTCTCGCAGGATGCTTCGGGCCACATCCACTTTGTACTGAGCAATCATCAGTGCTCGCTTCACATCGTCAAAAGCGAAACCCTCGCCCATCAGCTTGGCTATCTTTGCATCTTCACTCTCCAGCTCCAGGCTGTGTGGTTTTTCTGGTTGTATTTCTGGAGGACTCTTCCTGGGATATGGCTTGGGTGGCCTCGCTGGTGCCTGCAAACAGTCCAGTGATACTTCGAGGAAGAGGAGAGAAATGATGTCAGTGGAAAACTTAGGAAGGAGAAGACTAAACACTGCTTATCAGCGTACTGATCTTTTTCCTGCACCTTCAGATTTCAGACATTTTTCATGAAGTCATGAGATTCTAACCATGTAGAAATGTCCTAGATGTTCCCCTGCCTTTCTACTCCTCTGACTGAAAGGAATTAAGCCTATTTGTATAAAAGCAGTCTTACTGTCTTCATTGAAAAGTTGCTAGGGACATAAAGAAGAATCCATGTTGATGAGATTTCTCAAGTCAACACATGAAAAAATACCTTTTCTTCTCTGAACCTTTTAACCAAAAATTTCTCCTTTGGTTAACTGAAGGAGAAATTTTTGGTTCTGCACAATTTCAAAGGCATCTAGATCTTAAAATTTTGATCTTCCACTCCCAACATGAAAGGTCTGAAACCTATAAAACATGCAGTCATTTATACACCGACTGAGCACTATATTAAGATCCCCTGTTGCTTAGTCATGGAGTTTACCATCAACTGCATGAATCCACGCATCCAGCTTGCCCAGCACAGGGTGCTGCCTCTGTGACTTTATCTACAATTTGACAACTTTAATACTACTTACATATGTTTTCAGTATTACTAACTGCCCATGAGCTCAGTGAACACTCACTAAAGAGACAGGATGGTCTCTTTAGTGAGAGGTTGTACCTGGATGGTTGTACTCCAGGATGTCTCTGGAGCTTTTCACATTGTCCGTTTGCCTTTTGGCTGGATGCGAGGGAGCAGCACTGTTCACCATGCCAAAAACTGAGTCTGGACAACAGAGAAAGTCACGCACACAAGCCAACACGAGCAAAGTAATGTTGTAAATAATAAGTGTAACACTTATTACACTGAGAAATATAATGCCCTAAAACGATTTATTTAGCTTGTTTTTTTTTTAAAAAAACTTTACCTGGAGTTAACAGGGCATGCTCGTGTCCAGAGGGGGGCATGTGTAGTTGAGTGATAACAGAGTTGGATGATATGGAAGAGTTACAGGATGAGGATGATGAGGGCGGCTCAGTAAAGCTGTGTCTCACAGGTGGAGGAGGAGGAGGAGGCTGGGATGGAGGGCAGCTGTTTAAGGTGTCTTCAAATACTGTAAGGGAACACAAGCCAGATGCTAGAGTTCTGTTTTGGGGTTTTTTGCTCTGTCCTGATTGACAGTATATACTTATTCTATGAGGAGGTAGCTGACTAAGAATTCTAAACTATGTGCAGTCTTGCAGTCCTACGGATTACATACTAAAGGCATGCTGCCTTTCAGGAGAATGCTAAAAAAGGAAAAGTATTGAGGAAAAAAGGCTGAATTCGGCATGAATGTGTGACTCTTCTACACCCTGAGGTGGTGCTAAGACATCAAACATACAAAAATGATTATAATCAGTCAGATATATCTGAGTATTCAAATGAAGACCATATGAAGACCATATGTTGGAGTTCTGGAATGATATCATGACAGTTAAAGTAAAATGCCTGTATGTATGTATATATATATATATATATATATATATATATATATATATATATATATATATATATATATATATTTACATATATATGTATAACAGCAGGGTGCAAGATGCTAGCAGGCAAGGGCATACATGGAATGGCATAACCAAGTGGCATAGTGTACAGGAACATCTGTGCGGAGTATAACCTGGACGTCCCAAGGTCAAAATGGACGAGGCCCCCAGGGGTGGTGGAGAATGTCCGAGCTAAGATCCTGTGGGACTTCCAAATACAGACGGACAAAATGGTGGTGGCTAACCAACCGGACATAGTGGTGGTAGACAGAAGAAGACGGCCGTAGTGATCGATGTAGCAGTCCCGAATGACGGCAACATCAGGAAGAAGGAACACAAGAAGCTTGAGAAATACCAAGGGCTCTGAGAAGACCTCGGGAAGATGTGGAGGGTGAAGGTAACGGTGATCCCAGTGGTAATCGGAGCACTAGGTGCAGTGACTCCCAAGCTAGGCGAGTGCCTCCAGCAGATCCCAGGAACAACATCGGAGATCTCTGTCCAGAAGAGCGCAGTCCTAGGAACAGCTAAGATACTGCGCAGGACCCTCAAGCTTCCAGGCCTCTGGCAGAGGACCTGATCTTGAAGGATAGCCCGCCCGCAGGGGCGAGCGGGGAATTTTTTTTTAAATATAGATTTTGTGCGTGTGTGTTCGTGTCAGTGTATGTGTCTTTGTCACTTGAGAAGCCAAAATACGCCAGCTCCACCAGAGGCTGGTCACTAGCTGTAGTGGGCTGCCCAGGGCCCCAGGCTCCGGAGAACCACCCCCGCGCCAAATAAGCTAACCCCAATGAAGCAGATCAACAACCACGCCCGAACATCCAGCCACACGCCCTGGAACCAAAGGCAGGGCCACATCCTTGGGAACTGCAGCAATGTCCCAAAGGGACAGCGAGCCCCAAACACTGGGCTGTGCCCAGCTGTGCACACACACACACACACCCAGGCCATTCACTCACTCACACATACCCATCCATTCATGACACAAAGACATATGCACATGCATCCTGCTCATAATCAGATCATACTATAGCAGGGAGCTTATTAAATGGCTCCAATAATTAGTGTACCACACTTAACTTCATAGAATAAAATTGTGTAATTAAATATCGTGTTATATAGTAATCATCTGTGTTTACTGATGAGTTATACAACATTGTTCAAAGGGCACTTATAGTTAGCACAGCAAATGGCACAGATGCATTGTCATGTCTGCAGGAGGAACACAGACAGGACAGGCAGCATGAAACAGCTGACATGCACAGGAAGCTATGGCTGAGTGAGAGGAGGTACATGCACTGTTAGGGAGGGCTACCTGGTTGGGGAAGTAGAAAGTCATAGTCAGATGGTGTCTTTTGGATGTTGAAGGGGCAGAGGGTAGTATGTGCTGCCCCTGAGACTAACTCACCGATGGATTCTGAACATCCACCTGTGGAAGCAAAGAAAGGTTCAAACAGCCAGTCTGACACAATATTGCATCTTTTCTTTCTAAATTTTCTTTCTGTTCAAACTTTAACACACAGTCAAGAAAGTGGTGCAGTGGTTAACACTGCTACTTCACAGCAAGAAGGTCCTGGGTTTGACTCCACCATCTGACTTGGGCCTCTTCCTATGGGCGCTCTCTCCCACAGTCCAAAGACATGCACTTAACTGAGTTAGGTTAATTGGTTGATTGATTCTAAATTGTCCATAGTGAGAATGGTTGTTACCCCTGTGAAAGACTGGTGACCACAAAAATCGTCCTCTCAAAAGTGAGAAAGAAGTGATGCTGAAAGAAGCACTGATGGGCCAGTTTTGAGTTTATTTGACATAATAAAGTACTTGGAATGAGTGTCTCAACACTTCTTTTAAGATATTTCTCACTTGTCTAAAGTCTAGATATTTTTTCTTATTCCAAGATATCTTTTGAAGTGTAATTATCTTACAGCACTGAATGTTTCTTCTTCAATCACCTTTCTCACAATGTGTTTACACCTCTCTGGTGTTATAAACACACCTTACTTGTTATTAATCGCTGGCTCTCTTCCACAGCATGTCTTTTATCCTGTCTTCCTCTCACAACAATGTGGGATTCATTGTTTAATGGTTGTTATTGTTATATATAAATCCTAGCTGTTACGATTTTTCTTGTCATGTTAACTTTTCATAAAATGGGAGTAAATCATTATGCTTGTTATTTTTTCATGTCTCAGGTCAAACAGGATATTATGTGACAATAGATAAAATGTGTTTGCTAAAATGAAATGGAGCTCTATAAATAGACATAAATAAATAGACATACAAATTATTGTAGCCTTTAATTTCTCCATTGGTGAGTTTTAAAATCTGTTTTCTTGAGATGCTCCAGCTGTCAGTTCTTTCTTTTCCCAACTGGGATTGTCTAAAAAGCAGACCACACTACACTAAATGATAACCAACTATATATATATATATATATATATATATATATATATATATATATATATATATATATATATATATAATTTGAGTAGTGAATAAATCCATGAAGTCATATATATATATATATATATATATATATATATATATATATATATATATATATATATATATATATAATTACTGTTTTTTTAGACCCCATTCCTACTGCGCCTACTGTACTGCTCAAGAAGTCCTACCATTAATTAATGCTTCAATCTTAAATATGATGAACCTAGCTCTAATAATCAGCTATGTATCCCAGGCCTTCAAGCTGGCAGTAGTTAAACTGTTACTTAAAAAGCCATCTCTTGACCCAGCGGTCTTAGCTAATTATAGGCCAATCTCCAGCCTTCCTTTCATCTCAAAAATTCTTGAAAGAGTAGTTGTCAAACAGTTAACAGATCATCTGCAGAGAAATGGCTTAATTTGAAGAGTTTCAGTCAGGTTTCAGAGCTCATCACAGCACAGAAACCGCGTTACAAATGATCTTCTTATGGCTTCTGACAGTGGACTTATCTCTGTGCTTGTCCTGCTAGACCTCAGTGCAGCGTTCGATATGGTTGACTATAATATATTATTACAGCAATAAGTCACACATATATTTTCCCAGAAGTGTGTGATTAGTGAAATGTATAAAAAGGCTCAACAGGATCACCCTGACGAACACTTGCATAGACTTTGCTGTTGCTCCCTTGCAAGTAATGAAATAAGAAGTATGTTCAGGAAGTTGCACAACTTGTTTACTGACATAATGTGTAACCCGTTCCACAATCCTGGAGACACCATTCAGTCCAAGGCCTTCGATGGGATTGTTCCTGGAATGATGGTACAAACTGCCTGATATGTCTTTTACCCAGTCTGCTGATCCTCCACTGTACATAAACACCCTTTATTTTTTAAATATGTTAAACTTGCTGCTCTGTGTCTCACTTTATAAGACAATTTTTCTGACAGAAAACCTGGGTGCTCACAGTGAAGGTGAAGACCTGGGTGAGGGAGTACAAGCCAGCAGATGGACTTACGGCTGCTAAGCTTGTGGTACAGTATTGCAATGCTTGTAAAGGGGCTCTGGCTTCATGCTCCACTGGGCACCAAAAACAAGTGCTCCAGTCTTCTCTGCCAGGTCCAACAAAGACAGAGAGTAAACCAGAGCCACAAGAGAACCACTAAACTTACAAACCTCTGGTAAGGACCTTGTTTGTTATTATTGCCAGCAGCCAGGCCACAAAACTTCTGTGTGCCCCATCTGCAAAGCTAAGGTCACAGGGGATAGCTATGCACCCCAGCAGGAGATGGAGCCCACAGGGAAAGACAGTGGAAATGCAGCGCTTAGAAAATGGTAAATGTCAATAGTCAGCGAGTTACTGCTTTGTTGGAAATGTCTTTGGTTAACCATTGTATGGTACCAGTGAGCAATGTGGATTATAGCAGACAGGAGGAAATTTTGTGTGTACATGCTGATAAGCATCGTTACCCCAAAGCTGATGTGACAGTGACCATTAATGAACAGTCCTAGGTGTTGTCTTTTGGGGTGGTACAGAGCCTGCCTGTTGATGTTATCCCGGGAATGGAGTTGTAGGGAGGATGAGACATTGAAAAACTTGTTTGCTAAGGTTACTGAAGGGGAAAACGGAAAGTGAGAGGGGAAATGAAAAGTTCATTTTTAATAAGCATGTGTTATATGCAGTTGACTGTGACCACCAATATCTTGTGATCCCTGGTCCCTAGGCCCTTTATCATGTACCTAACACACACCCTCCCCTGGGCCAGAAACCTTCCCGCCAAAAAACATGTATCCAGTTCACAGTTCTTTTGGCCTTTAATGTATGCAGACATACAGAAATCCTGAAGTGCATGCTCCATATGCCAGAAAACATGTCTTTCAAGGAAGTCAGACCAAAACCTCCTGTAGTCACTGCCAGTCATCTACACTCATTTCTAAAAGACCAGGGAACCAACCCCCATGGCTGCCCTTCCTGCTGTTTGCATACAGAGAAGTTCCCCTACCTTTAACTGGGTTCTCCCCTTACAAGTTACTCTATGGCTGGGATGTACATGGGCCCTTGGATCTATACTCGAAGGGTTGGGAGTCTCCTTCCTCCACTCGGAGTGATAAAGGGGTCGTGCAATATGTACTCGAAATGAAGCACCATCTGGCAAGACATTGCAAGGAAGCTGGGGGAACATGTGCAAGGCTCATAAAACCCAGAAAACCTGGTATGGCCAGCAGGCAAGGCACTGTGAATTCCAGCACAGTCAAAAGGTTTTGTTATTCCTCCTTTCTGCTAACACTTCTGGCAAAATGGCAATGGCTGTACACTGAAGGCTCAACAAAATGAACAGGTCCGTTTTAAACTCTAGCATCTGGCTTGTGTTGCCTTGATTTTTCCTCCAAGTGTGAAATCATGCAAAGCAATTCTGTTACACTAATGCAGACGTTTCTGACACATGAGTATGTTGAGAGATTGTTCAAAGTTTTGATCGTATACCCTGCAAAACCACTTGGGAAAGTCATTTACTATTTTTACTGCTTGGAATTCAATCACAGAGGAAGTCCACACATACGAGGTGCACCTGTGTTTGAAGACTCTGATATTGTATTGAGCAATTTTGTGAACAGATATAGATACAGCTGAACCTCTGATCCAAATTCATATCCAGACAGTGGCAGAAGTTCAAGTGAGCAGCAAGGATATTTGGCATATTATTATAGTAATCAAGAATTCTATCTATAATTTCAATGATTAATTGAGTAATTGGCTAAGAAATACTTTGTCTTATGAATGAGCAATAATAAAGATTCAAAAGGAAAAAAACAGATCTTTCAAAAGGAACTGCTCATTGGGTTATATTTCAGAAATGGCAGGTTTTATAAGTTTAACTTGTTGGGATTAAATAATTTACAATGCCTCAATAATGCTATGATTTTTATTAATAAGTGTTATAAAGTTATATAGTATAGCATTAAGTGGACACAGCCCTGAAAAATAAAGGAATTAGACCATGTGTCCTTGGGGAGTAGAAAGCTGCAGACTCTCGCTACACTTGCCTGGGAAAAAGTAGATAAGAGGGGACCATCTCTAATGGAAAGTTACTGAGACACTGTTGTTTAGACTAAAATGAGAGAGCTTCTGTAATAAAATTGTTAGGGGCACACCACCATTTTGAGATACGCGGCAACGTGTCATGCAGGACGCATCTCCCTTCTAGAAGTAATGTGAAAGAGAAATAAAGTGTTAAATGGTCTGCTGAGCAGTGTTTTGTCTTCCATCGGATGCCTCTGAGGAATCAAAAGAACTCGGTGAAGTGTTGATATTAACAAACTGCGTAAAATATCTGTTAAAAAAAACCCCAAAAAAACCCTAGATTGTATTATGTGCCATATTAAATTGACTTTTTTTTAAAAGAAAACATATTCCTAAATGCAAAAATAAATAAAAAACTTCAAGTACAGTCAAAGGTCAAAGTGAAATAAATTAAGGTATATATGCCTTCTAAACTGAGGAATAAAGCTGCCTATTCTCTGTCTACGTAGAATGCTTTGTTTTTTTAACAGAAAGTAAAACGAGTTCTGACAATACATATCTTCTGGATGAGGTAGATGTGTGTTTATGTGTATCTATTTTTGTGCAAGTGAATGAGTGAGTTTGTGTGTCTGTAAGGGGTATGTGGTGGCTACAGTGAACACTGAAGTTTGGTCAAAGCAAAAAATTTATGATAATTTTTTTTATAATCAAGTTAATCAGAAATCTCAACGAATCATTGCAGCCCTAGTCAACACTGCAGTCTGCTCAAGTTACTGAGCAGTCTCAAACCAATGTTCCAAGTCCTTGGGAACACACAAGATGAGTTATCAAAAGATTGATTCTCCAAGGCTTTAAAGTTTATCTTTACCTAAACTGTTGCGAGATTTAAACAAATAAAAGTTACCACCTTTTGGACGGGCTAAACTGCTATATGTATTTGACTGACCTGGCGTGGAAACGTTTAGACCAGGGGTCGGCAAGGTTAACTGATGGCACGACCATAGCTGGACTGGCCATCTGGCATACTGGGCATTTGCTCGGTGGCCCGGTGACTTTTTTTTTCTTTGTAACGGTATAAACAATGAAAGGTGGTGGATTGGCCAGATGCTGGTCGGTGTGTAAAAATAACTCAGTTGTTTGGTGGTGGCTATGGCGGTGCTTCCTCAGATTCAGTAAAATTAGCAAGTGGTGGAGGCCAGCAGGTGGATGAGAGAAAGGGGAGGCAGGAGGAGAGCCTGGAGGTAGCCGCCGGTCCGAGTGTCAGGTGAACTGAACTTGAGGTAAGAAGTTATGACCTGCAATCTATCTGGGTCAGATATAAACCAAGTTTAGGTGTAGTTTATTTTCGTTGTGCTGACTTTTTACAGTCAGTTACAATAACTCGTACTGCGTACTAGCTAGCATGACGGAGTTTCTATACAGCTGGGTGGGTGCTTTGATGTTACCTATGTTGAACTTAATTTAATTCATAAGGTTAGTTAGTAGAGTTGCCAACCGTCCCGTAAAAAGACGGAATCGTCCTGCATTGAGAGAAAATATTACGCGTTTCGTGTTGAGGTGAAAAGGGACAGTTTGTCCCGTACTTCAGCTAGAATGGAAAAAGACACAAAGCTGGAGTTATTCTGTCGTTACGCTGCACAGCTGCCTCTTCTTCTCTCATTCTCTCCCCCTCCCTCTCCTGTTTCTTCTTCAATCATGAAACGGATCAATGATCAGCTGATCAGCTTTTCTCTCTTGTTTGTTTATCGCCCACTTTGCGCCAGAAAGAGGAAACCGGCGGATGTCGCGCTAAACAACAGCAGCACGTTTAAGCTTGATCAGCTGTTGTTAGAATGTATTTAATATTACTTTCTAGTATCAGCTGATGTTTGCTGGAGCTACAGCTGTAAAAGCTGCTGGTCATGATATCAGTTTGTATATCTGGTGAGAGGGAAACATGAAGATGGAACGAGTAGATGTCCTTACTGAATCATCAGAGCTGAACAGGTGATGGAGAAACAGGTTTACCTTTTAGGTGACATGAATGAGTTGAAGGGAAGTTATGAACTGTTTCTGAGAGACAAATAACACCAGGATCCTTTTTTTTTAGGTAGCTGACAGCTGGTAACTATGCAGGGGCGGGTCTAGCAAAGTTTTGCCAGGGGGCCAGGTAGGGCATTAACAGGGAAAGGGGGGCACAAAGAAATACTTTCTTATTCTCACTTAAAATGTCTCGCTTTTATTAAATAATTATCTGAAGCTTACAACCAAAGTTTTTATCTGACATAAAATGTATAGAAATCATACATATAACATCGAAGCAGCTGGAATCCATAGCTGTGCGTGTTCATGGAGCTTGCATTTTCACCTGCTGGACATCACTACCTGACAAGTTTAACTGTCTTCAGAACATTGCAGAGCCAAATACTTATTGACAGTATTTGGCTCTACATATCTGTGTGAGCAGATTTTCTCTCACATGAGTGTCCTCAGGTAGCCATCTGAATGCTGGACACTTGGAGACCTGTGTTTCTGAGTGGGAGACCAGAGATCAGAGTGTATTAACAAACATGCCATATTGGCCCAGTTTATTTTTCTTATCATTGTTGTGAGGACACCATAAATAGCATTTGCATTTTCTGTTGTACAGTTCATTTGCTGTTATGGTGTTCTTGTTTTTGTTTCAAAATAGCTGATAAGTATTCGCTGATAGCTGCCAACATCTGCGAACAAATATAATTCTATAAAATGGTTCTATATAGTGTGTAACCGTTAATATAGAGCGTTATTAAATTTATTGCTAATGCAATCATATGGCACACTGACTTCTGAGGAAATTTTAAATGACACTCCTCATCAGAAAGGTTGCCTACCCCTGGTTTAGACGTTCACAATTTACTGACATCAAAAGGATGATTTCTTTTGCTGAGATGCTGAACCACATCAGTGTCAAAGGCCTGATCCAATGTCCAAGGAAGACAGAGCTTTGCTTACAAGCTCTGTAAGCTCTGTAAAAGAGAACCACCAGACTGTCCAAAAGATATACGTGTATGTGACAAACAACAGGTTGATGAACACAGCCAGGAGTTGTTAATTCTGTTGCATTTTGACGTCACAAAAAAAGATGTACACAAATATCGGAAATACCATAAAACTGGCAGAATGGATGAGACAAGCCATGCCTTTCTTTGGAGTCAAGAATGTTAGAACCTGACATGTTAGAAATGCTTGTGCTACATAAATGTGCTATTGGGCCTGTGCACTAGAACATTTGCCAAAATTGTAAAAAAACAGTTAGTCAGCAGTGAAATGAATGGTGAGTCACACATCACTAAGCTTGGTTTAGAACTGGTAAATGGTAATGCAGAGAACAAAAACAGGCACAGTTGATAATGTAGTGTACATAGACAGAGACAAAGAAAGATACAAACAAAAATGAGTGGTAATTCCAGTACTTGTAGTTCCCCATTAAACTATGCATGTACTGTATACAAGGTTTAAGCAGTGTGCCACTCAGTCTATGTTAAATTCCATCTTTCATTGTAAAAAAAGGGTCATTGTTGCCCCAAAGGGAGGGAGTATGTAATCAGTTTGGTTTATCTGTTTGTCTGTCTATCTTTTTGTTAGCATTTTAGTGTCCACAATTATAGCTTTCAAATTTAATCTGATGGTAGCATTTGTTAAAAAAAAAATTCAAGAAAACATGTAAAGTGATATATGGTTTTCCTAGATCATTAGTGCTGCTGTCATCAGCAGAATAACATGCACCTCCCTCCCCCCCCAAAGGTGTGTGTCCCGGCGTAAAAGTAATGCAGCATTTCAGAAAAGGAACATCAACCAACAGTAAAATATAGGGGTCATAGTGTGATGGTCTGGGGCTGCTTTGTTTCTCAGTTTCCCATTATGATGCACATATGTCATTTTTAAAATGTCTGCCTCTTTTTTTAGTATGCCTGTTTTCACTTTACAGCAACAAGCTGTAGCAACAAGGTTTTTAGTGCCACCAATAGCCCCAGACCTAGTCTGCCAGTAGCAACAATCCCACCACAATTTCTACAGAAAGTTTTCTTGTACTCTTTTATTTTAAATATACAGAAGATAATTTCTGCCTCAACGGGTCCCTTAATCAAAACATGAAAAAACGATGTAGCCTGACCTGCTCATAGCAACAATATATGAGCCAAAAATGTAAATTAATTAACACTTGAAAGACTCACCAGGCTCAAGGGACCAGGGCCTCTCCTCCTCAAAGGACAGCTCTGGAGGGCTATTTTCCAAGGACCTGCATGAGCAACAAAATGTAACTGAATCACAGCACCCCAACTAAAACTCTAATGACATGCAGACAGAAAACTGTTGATGGCATACCAACCGGACATAGTAGTAGTGGACAAGCAGAGGAAGAAGGCCGTAATGATAGATGTAGCTATATAAAGTGATAGCTACATCAGGAAGAACAATGTGAAGAAGAACATGAGAAGCTGGATACATACTAAGGGCGGAGAGAGGAGCTGGAGAAGCAAGGTGAAAGGTGAAGACAAGTCTTGGGCAACTGCTCTGTCTACCAGTAGCTGATGTTTTGTCCCTCTGGTGTTTTGCCAATTCCTTTCTATGCCCCACTCATGAATTGAGACATATGCCCATTCATCTTAGCTGCTATGATTCCTGGCAGGAGCTTCCATGTGAAATTAAGGCAGGTTATTGGCCTGTAGTGGGATGGGACTATCCTACTATTCTGAGGATCCTTCGGGATAAGGACTGTCCAACCTTTAGTTAGCCATTCCAGGTGTGCCTAAAATATCTGCAGATTGTTCTTTTGTGTTGCCAAATGCTCAAGGAGTACAGTCAGCTTCTTGAGCACGTCAGGTCCTGGTGCTGTCCAATCTGCATACTGGAGACTACTGTGATGATTACTGGATCCTGTTCAGGGAGGTTACTGTGGTCTGCTCTTAAATCCACTAGCCAATAAGCATTACTATTATGGGTCGTGTCCTGTGTGATGCTGTTGTGGTAATATAGGCCAAAAACCCAGAGGAATGATTCCAATACACCGCTGAATCTATGTCATGAAAAATGACTGCTGTTCTAAAGGCAAAAATTGCTAAACATTTTTGTTAAAAGTCTTGAGTTACAGCTGAAAATCTGCACTTCAATCAATTTTATCTTTTTGAATGTTTCATTCACTGTGGTGGTGAATAGAGGCAAAACTACAAAAATTATGTCTTTCACCAACTACCTATGGAACTAACAATATACCATGTGTGTGAAGACCAATACCTGCTTGCTACAGTGATGCAGACAGGAGTCTGACTCAGGCACAGACTGGATGAAGGAATGTGATAGTTGCCCTCCGGTCCTTCCATTGCCCCTTGATGTTGTTCTAACACAGGGCTGCAAAAAGGGTTGGAGGATCTGCAAAGACGACATTTGATTTGTCAAAACAACCTTTGCCTACATTAGCTAGTTTGTCTAATGGTTAACTATAAGAGGGAATCTTATGCAAAAGCCATTTCTAACCCTTTTTCTGTCAGAGGTTTGCTCCTGTCAAAGGGGTGTATTTCTCTCAAAAATTGTACAAGATGTCTTATTATGTTGGTTAGGTTTGTCAGACCAAGGAAAGTTTAGATACAGTCGGAGAAATAATTATTTGAGCTACTTTGTAAGTTTGTAAGCCACTTTGTAAGTTTATTCATTTCCAAAACAATGAATAGTCTCTAATTGGATAGAGACAGAATTCAACCAAAAAAACAACCCAGAAAAACACAAGAGTTAAAAACCCCTCAAAAGTTATTATAAACAGATTTGCATGTCATTGAGTGAAATAAGTATTTGATCTTGGGGAGCAAAACCTAGTTTTAGGACTTGGTCAAGAATACTAACTTTCTTGGCATAATTTCTTATTATCAGGTTTTCATATCTCTCAGGTGGGATTTTGGTCTTTTAGGTTTCTTGGTTGCCTGGTTGGCAACTTCAAGCTTCAGCTCGCTATAGTACTGAGGTCAGGAGACTGACAAGGCCACTTCACAACCTTCTATAGCCACTCTATAGCTACAAGTCCCATACACCAGCGGTCCCCAACCCCCGGGCCACAGACCGGTACAGGTCCGTGAGTGGTCTGGTACCAGTCTACGAGAGTTGATGGTTGGGTTGAAGTTGGGTTGAGTTGATGGTTGAAATTTATGGTTTTCAGGGTTTTCAGGGTTTTTATTGTTAACTTTTCCCGTGTTGCAGTTGTGTGTCTTATTTTGAAAGAAATATTTAAGCATTACCATAGCGACCAGAGAGCATTAAGGGGCAGAGAGGAGGACACAATTACACAGTGAATTTGCGTTTATTACTATATTTACAAAATACCACAGTTTTTGTCTTAGTCGTATCATTTTATTTTGTTGTATTTATCTGCAACACCTTAAAGGCCGGTCCATGAAAATATTATCTGACATTAAAACGGTCCGTGGTGCAAAAAAGGTTGGGGACCGCTGCCATACACGGCCCATCTTTTGTGATTTGGTTGAGGGAAGGAGGTTCTCATCCAAAATTTTACTTTCTATAGTAAAAAGAAACATGGTCTGGTCCATTTCCCTGTCAATGTAGTGAAGTCATCCTCTACCCTTAGACAAACTGCCCCAAAGCATAATGTTTCCACATTATGCTTTGGGGAGTGGTGTTATTTGGGTCATACTCAGCATTTCTCTTCCTCCAAACACAGTGGTTTGAGTTGATGCCAAAGTACTCAATTTTGGTTTCAGTGGAAGGCAGACACCAACATTTGAAAGTATATGTACATCAATCACACAATATTTTTTCAGTTTGAGCCTCCCCTTTGGGTTAAAGCTTCATCAGAAGTATCAGCTCTATCTCCTGCCTCCAGTACATCTGGATACACAGAAATATCTAATCTAATTCTTACTGCAGCTAAAAGGCTATTATCATTCAGCCATTACTTTTGGCAGTTTCTAAACATCAGATTTGCCTTA
Organism: Pelmatolapia mariae; assembly: GCF_036321145.2. Taxonomy (NCBI): domain Eukaryota; kingdom Metazoa; phylum Chordata; class Actinopteri; order Cichliformes; family Cichlidae; genus Pelmatolapia; species Pelmatolapia mariae. Next base: position 28,543,333 of record NC_086236.1, read on the forward strand.
ACTTGTAGACATCATTGGTAAAAGATCTGAAACCACAGAGAAAACAAAAGAAGAGTTTCATATATACTCCCTGTTATGGAAAATTCTAGTTTATCCTCACATTTAGATTTATGTGTTTAGAATCTTAGTGTATGATTTTTGTATAACCTTTGCCTTGCTTAAGATGAAGCAAGTGTGTGTCAGTATGACCTCGTAAAGAACTGCTTAGCTAGGCCTAATGATGTTTCACTATGTTATCTGCTAACTGTTAGGGCGTAGAAGGACGAAACTCCCAAGATGACAGGTGCCAGGAGCTTCCTGGGAAAAGATGGTGGAAGTTGCTCTGCCCAGCCACTGCCCATGGGACAGAAACCTGTTGTAACTAAAAGATACAGAAAGTTGTGTGTGGGGAGGGGGTATAAAAGAGGAGCTGAGACACCCCAAGGGCAGAGCTGGCATGACTGTGAACTGTGATGTTTGATGTGTGTGTTGGCTCTCCTGCGCAGTAATAAATAGCTTGACAACAGCTCTTTCCGTGTTGCAGACTTTATTTACAAAATTCCATGACAAGCTTGGCGTCACGAACAGGATGCTCCGAGTGTGGGCGCTGAGGAATGACCCCAAAGACGGCTGATCACCCCGAGGGAAAAAGTCAATCCTTGGTCCCACTAAAGCTTCAAAAAGGGGGAGTTGTGTGGCGAGTCCTCAGCGACACACCGAGATCATCCAAAAGAACTAGGGGAGAATCTGCACTGGTGAGCTGTGTCCAACCTATGTCATATATGGATGTATAAGTCACTTGGGTTCTCTGTTTGGTCAGGCCAAAGGGTGGGTGAGTCGTGGCGCACCTCCGTGATATTTCACGGAGAAGTTGTGGGCTTAAGTACAGAGCAATTTCCTGATGTCTCAGCTAGACACAGGATCTAATGGCCCCTGGGGCAGTGGCTCATGGGAGCTCGGCCGAGTAGCTTAGAGTCTGCAGAAAAAACCCCTAGGCGCCGGGGGACTGGCGTTAGGCGGCGGTATTTTAGCACGTTTGGTCCGTAGAAGGCAAAAGGCTTCGCTAAGGACGCTTACCGAATAACATGGGATGACAGTCAGCACGGCCGAGTTAAGGGCTGGGGCGTGGACTGTTGCGCATGCTCCACCGGGTGACCAAGGAGAGAACTCAGTCTTTGACTCGATGGTAAAAAATGTAGAAAGAAGGCATGAAGTATGTTGTGAGAAAGAAAAAGAAATGCTGAAAAAGAAACTGGTTAAGTCAGTTGATGTGTATTGAATGAATGATGAAAGAGAAGTGTTTGAAAGTGTGGGTGGAGAGAAGAGAAAGCAGTTTTGAAAGGGAGAAAAAGTGGAAGAAAAAAATGTGAAAAAAATGTGAAAAAGGAGGAGAGAGGGAGAAAGCTGACACAGGACCTATGTCGGCTCCCTTCCCCTCTCCATAGAAAACAGCAAGCAACACATTTTCCTGTTCATACACCTCTACCTTTTTTTTGTGCTTATGCCCCACTACAGAAAGCCGAAGCTGACCTGGACTCCTGCTCTCCCCTCTCCCCTCTTCGACGTGAGAGCAACAGAATGCTGACCTCTATAACGCTGCATTAACACTGTACAAGGCTGTGGCAAACCAGCATGCAGGATTGGGCAGCAGAGGAAAAGGGCGTGGCAGAGGCAAAAGGAGCAATCGAGGTCAAAAGCCACCTCAAAACGGACAAAACACAGACCAAGATGTTTCACCTGCGCCCAGAATGGACACTGGAGAAAGGACTGCCCCAATCTGGGTCAGAACCAGGGTGGACAGCGCAGTGACCAGCAGCAGTGGTGGCTGCAAGCAGACTAAGAGGAGGAGGGCAGGACTCCAGGGGACGCTTCAGGCCGTGGTTTTCCCAAGACACCAGAACAGGGAAGTGACGCAAAAACACAAACCTACATATATACACACGATGATACAGTGAGGAGTGATACAAGAGCCACACACAAACACAGACGCACACACACATGCTGACGCAATGAAGAAGGCTTCGCTAACAAGTGCTACGGCAGGGGTCGGCAACCTGTGGCTCCGAAGCCGCATGCGGCTCTTTAGTCCTTATAGTGCGGCTCCGCGTGGTTTGGGAAAATAAATTAGAAGTATTTAGCTGAAGTGTATTTTATTTATGTTAGTTATTTTTTTTAACATGTAGTTCTAAATTGGAAGATTATTGTGATATTGAAATATAAAAAATAAAATTATATTTTATTATTTTTTCATCGCTCAAAATAAGCGTCACACTCGCGGAAACCGGTGTCCCCGCTTAAACGCCGTGCATTTATCGAGACTTTCAACCCCAGGTAGGCCAGTTATGGATCTTCGGATCCACATTATGTCAGCAGCTATTCTCCACTGTGAACTATGTTAAAAACAAACACCGCTCACGCCTCACAGATGACAGCTTACAGTCCTGCGTAAAGATGAAAGTGATTTCGTACAGTCCCGATTTGCAGACGCTGTGCACAGAGGTTCAGGAAGTCCCATTGTAAACATATCACGGCAGACCCGACGATGTTTCCATGAACATGCTTTTCAGCATCTCTTTATTGACCACTTTTCACACACGGTTGCTGTACGCATACAGCCGGCTGTAGTTTTTCAGCTCACAGCCTGACACAGACCAACACAAAAGCTGAGAGAGCACAGACGTTAAGGCGGCGAGGCGTGATTGCGGGTGCCGCTCAGGTGCGTCCGCCTCCCCTGCAGCGGTGCTGCAGACCACACCCCGCCACACACATTAACCTGGTAAAATACATATTTAGGCAGAATTTTGCAAATATCTATTTTTCATTTTTTAGCAGCATAGTGCTTTTTTTCCAATTATTTTTTTAAAAGTCAGGTCAAGGCTCCAAAAGTCCAAAGGCGATATAAGGGTGGTGGCTCACAACAGTTTTTGTTTGCTACATGGATCATTTTGGTTCAGCTGGGTGTCTTTCCTTTTGTTATATTTCTTTAAGAGTTCAAAATGTGTTAATTACATAAATAAAATGTAATTTTCTCTGTAGCACTTCACGGATTTCATAAGCAACACACCTTAGTTGTTCACACAAAGCATAAAGGTAAAAACAATATATACAGTGTTATCTTCATTTTAGATGTCAAAAAGTATTTGCGGCTCCCAGTGTTCTCTTTTGCGTGGAAACCGGGTCCAAGTGGCTCTTTGGGTCTTAAAGGTTGCTGACCCCTGTGCTACGGGAAAAAGTGCTCCACACACACACATACACAAACACACAGACTGTTGCAAGAAGCCATTGAACACTTAGAACACATTTCATGCCATCCAAAGGGCAAATATGTACATTTAACAAACAAAGCCTATAAATCTCTGCCTATGTATACAATGTCTGTGTGTGGTGAGAAGGTGGAATTTCTTGTAGACTACGGAGCCACTCTGTGTTACACTCTCACCCTCCCTGAAATTCCAGCCAACAGGTACACCCACACTGTCTCTGCAACAGGCCATGTTCAAAGAGATAATTTCACCATTCACCTGTCCTGTATTGACGGACAGGGTCAAAAGTTAAAACATAGTTTTCTATGGTCAGACTCATGTCCAGTAAACTTACTTAATGTGTAAATTAACCATAAATTTGATCTCCTGCCATGATGGCATTACAATCACACAGTCAGAATATGACTGTGCAATGGTGAAATACAGCCCTGTGACCCCTGCCTTCGTGTATGAATGGAGCCTGGGGGCAGGGCCGCTCACTGAAAGTTTTTTTTTTTTTTTTTACAAACAGCACGTGACTGCATGCCTCCAGATGCCTTTTTTGGCTGCTGATGGCCTGCACTTTACTTTTCACTGTGCTTCGCAGAGTCCTGATGAGGAGGAGTGGTAAAGAGTTGAAAATGATAAACTAACAGTGAAATGCTTATTTTCGAGCTTTACATTTGCTGCGCTTGCGATTTCACTCACTAAAGAACAAAAGGTTGTTTATAATGGATGCATCCACCCCACACATTTCCCTTGCTAGGTCTGCTGACTACAGGTGGGAAGACCTGGGCAGATTTGTGCACAATTGTAACAGAGCTTGTGATTGGCAAGTCAGGGAGGACCCAAAAGTGTTGTTCTCCCTAAAAATTGAATGCTTATAAAACAGTTATGCTGTCGATTGTTATACTGTTCACTGTTTGCTCAGTTGAACTGTTTGATCCCACTGTTGATCAGAGGTGCCTGACGGCCTGTGGGCCAAGTCTAAATATGATGTGGGACTGATTAAAGATTGCAAACCAGCTGTTATCAACTTTTCCTGTCAACTTAGTGGGTTATGAATTGATATGTAAATTAGTTGATTGTTATTAGATCAGGGAAACATCATTTAATTATAACACAAGTGAGCAGAATGTTGCAAATGAGTGGAGACTAACAGACTGGGTTTCCTGTTTCTGATGTATGTGAAGCTTGCGCCTAGACCAGGGGTCGGCAACCCTAGGCACGCGTGCCACAGTTGGCACGCGAACGGTTAACTGATGGCACGACCATAGCTGGACTGGCCATCCGGCATACTGGGCATTTGCTCGGTGGCCCGGTGACTTTTTTTTTCTTTGTAACGGTATAAACAATGAAAGGTGGTGGATTGGCCAGATGCTGGTCGGTGTGTAAAAATAACTCAGTTGTTTGGTGGTGGCTATGGCGGTGCTTCCTCAGATTCAGTAAAATTAGCAAGTGGTGGAGGCCAGCAGGTGGATGAGAGAAAGGGGAGGCAGGAGGAGAGCCCGGAGGTAGCCGCCGGTCCGAGTGTCAGGTGAACTGAACTTGAGGTAAGAAGTTATGACCTGCAATCTATCTGGGTCAGATATAAACCAAGTTTAGGTGTAGTTTATTTTCGTTGTGCTGACTTTTTACAGTCAGTTACAATAACTCGTACTGCGTACTAGCTAGCATGACGGAGTTTCTATACAGCTGGGTGGGTGCTTTGATGTTACCTATGTTGAACTTAATTTAATTCATAAGGTTAGTTAGTAGAGTTGCCAACCGTCCCGTAAAAAGACGGAATCGTCCTGCATTGAGAGAAAATATTACGCGTTTCGTGTTGAGGTGAAAAGGGACAGTTTGTCCCGTACTTCAGCTAGAATGGAAAAAGACACAAAGCTGGAGTTATTCTGTCGTTACGCTGCACAGCTGCCTCTTCTTCTCTCATTCTCTCCCCCTCCCTCTCCTGTTTCTTCTTCAATCATGAAACGGATCAATGATCAGCTGATCAGCTTTTCTCTCTTGTTTGTTTATCGCCCACTTTGCGCCAGAAAGAGGAAACCGGCGGATGTCGCGCTAAACAACAGCAGCACGTTTAAGCTTGATCAGCTGTTGTTAGAATGTATTTAATATTACTTTCTAGTATCAGCTGATGTTTGCTGGAGCTACAGCTGTAAAAGCTGCTGGTCATGATATCAGTTTGTATATCTGGTGAGAGGGAAACATGAAGATGGAACGAGTAGATGTCCTTACTGAATCATCAGAGCTGAACAGGTGATGGAGAAACAGGTTTACCTTTTAGGTGACATGAATGAGTTGAAGGGAAGTTATGAACTGTTTCTGAGAGACAAATAACACCAGGATCCTTTTTTTTTAGGTAGCTGACAGCTGGTAACTATGCAGGGGCGGGTCTAGCAAAGTTTTGCCAGGGGGCCAGGTAGGGTATTAACAGGGAAAGGGGGGCACAAAGAAATACTTTCTTATTCTCACTTAAAATGTCTCGCTTTTATTAAATAATTATCTGAAGCTTACAACCAAAGTTTTTATCTGACATAAAATGTATAGAAATCATACATATAACATCGAAGCAGCTGGAATCCATAGCTGTGCGTGTTCATGGAGCTTGCATTTTCACCTGCTGGACATCACTACCTGACAAGTTTAACTGTCTTCAGAACATTGCAGAGCCAAATACTTATTGACAGTATTTGGCTCTACATATCTGTGTGAGCAGATTTTCTCTCACATGAGTGTCCTCAGGTAGCCATCTGAATGCTGGACACTTGGAGACCTGTGTTTCTGAGTGGGAGACCAGAGATCAGAGTGTATTAACAAACATGCCATATTGGCCCAGTTTATTTTTCTTATCATTGTTGTGAGGACACCATAAATAGCATTTGCATTTTCTGTTGTACAGTTCATTTGCTGTTATGGTGTTCTTGTTTTTGTTTCAAAATAGCTGATAACTATTCGCTGATAGCTGCCAACATCTGCGAACAAATATAATTCTATAAAGTGGTTCTATATAGTGTGTAACCGTTAATATAGAGTGTTATTAAATTTATTGCTAATGCAATCATATGGCACACTGACTTCTGAGGAAATTTTAAATGGCACTCCTCATCAGAAAGGTTGCCTACCCCTGGCCTAGACATACACACAGGGGAACAAACTTGCTTTGTCAAGTGAAATATATGACATCATCTCACACATTTTTATTTTAAATGCTAAATAAAATGATTGGGTTTATGATTAGTGCAACAGTACAGACCTGAGGAAGAAACTCATATTCCAGGGATGAAACATTGCAATGAGGTGTTTAGGAAGCATCTGACAGTAAACATTAGTTTACTGACCTCAACCTGGGACTAAATGAAAAAATGGATAGGCTCAATACAGCAGGAACTCAGCGTAATTGGCAGTCCACAAATATAATCAAACAGTATATGAGCGACTTTGGTCTTTGGCGCTCCCTCCACCCCAACAGTAAGGAATATTCTTTCTTCTCACATGTTCATCACTCCTACTCTCGTCTGGATTATTTTCTGGTCAGCAGCTCACTGCTGAGGGACATTTCAGACACTGAGATTCATCCTATAGCTGTCAGCGATCATGCTCCTGTATCTTTAACACTAATGCAGAAGAATAATACCACACCAAGTAAAAACTGGAGATTTAATACATCGCTGCTCAAAGATGAAGAGTTTATCAAATACTAAAGAATAATAAAGAATGGACTTCATATTTAGACTTTAATGACATTCCTGGAACATCAGCATCTGTCCTCTGGGAAGCAGGGAAAGCCGTGATGAGAGGTAAAATAATCTCTTTCTCATCACATAAGAAGAAAGAAGAAAACAAAAATATTCAGGAACTAGAAAAAAACATCAAATCCTTAGAAAAAGCCTATGTATCACACCAAGATCAAGAAATATTAAACAAAATACGCAAAACAAAACTAGAATTAAATGAAATTATTAATAAAAAGACTAAATTCTTAGTACAAAGACTTCGCCTGCAAAATTATGAACACGGTAACAAATCCGGACAATTTCTTGCTAACCAGTTAAAAATCAATAAAGAAAAAACAACTATATGTGCTGTTCAAGATTCATCTGGGAACACAATATATGATCTTAAAAAAATAAACAAAATTTTTAGGGATTTCTATGAAACTTTATATACACCACAAATAAACCCATCTAAAAATGAAATTGATCAGTTTTTGGACAACATAACTCTTCCAAAATTATTAGACACCCAAGCAATGGCACTGGATTCGCCACTGACGCCAGGTGAACTCCAGGAAGCCCTGATAAGTATGCCCAATAATAAGGCTCCAGGTCCAGACGGCTTTCCTGCAGAATTCTACAAAGAATTCTGGACAATTCTAGCACCAGTTTTTCACAGAATGTTGCAGGAAATCAAAGAAAATGGTAGACTACCACCAAATATGAACTCTGCAAATATCAGTCTCTTACTAAAACCAGGCAAAGACCCTGTATTTGCCTCAAGCTATCGTCCAATATCCCTTATTAATGTAGACCTTAAAATAATCTGCAAAGCTCTCTCAAAGAGATCAGAGAAAATAACCCCCCTTTTAATTCATCCTGACCAAACTGGTTTCATAAAAGGTAGGCACTCATCTACAAATACACGTAGATTACTTAATTTAATAGACTACTCATGCAGTAAAAACATTGAAACCATAATAATGTCTCTTGATGCAGAAAAAGCATTTGACAGAGTTAACTGGAAATTTCTATTTGCAACTTTACACAAATTTGGTTTTGGAACCTCTTTCATAAACTGGTTAAAAATATTATATAATTCCCCAACAGCATGTGTCAGAACAAATGACCAAACATCCTCCAGCTTCTGTCTCCTGAGGGGCACCAGGCAGGGATGCCCACTCTCCCCTTCACTGTTTGCAATTTTTATTGAACCACTAGCAGCAGCAATTAGACAGAATTCAGTAATTAAGGGCATAAAATGTAAGAATGTAGAACATAAAATCAGCCTTTATGCGGATGATGTGTTACTTTTTCTCCAAAACTCACAAACCAATATCTCTGCGGTGACTGCATTGATAAATTCTTTCTCAAGAGTCTCAGATTATTCAATTAACTGGACAAAATCTACAGTTCTTCCGATTAATTGCTCCTTCCATAATTCTTCTCCTACACCACTGCAATCTGGAAATATAAAATATTTAGGTATTAATGTCTCTCCTAAGCTTTCAGAATTAACTAAATTAAACCACATCCCGCTTTTAAAGACAGTAGAAAGCGATCTGGCTAGATGGAAATCTTTACCCATATCACTCATGGGAAGGGTCGCCGCTATAAAAATGATGGTCTTGCCAAAAATAAACTATTTGTTTTCAATGATCCCAAATAAGCCATCACAAGATTGGTTCAGATCTCTAGACTCATATATTTCTAAATTCCTTTGGAAAGATAAACCCCCACGTATCAGCTTAAAAACAATACAAAGGACCAAGGATAAAGGAGGATTAGATCTGCCTAACTTTAATTACTATTTTTTAGCCAACAGGCTTCAGTTCATCTCTAGATGGTTTAAACACACCTTCTTAGATGAACCTTGGATAGATGTAGAACAGGCACTATGTAATAATCTAGAAATTTCAGACCTACCATTTATCAGTTCAAACATCAAACGACATGAATGCTTTAAAAGCATCAACATCAGCTCTTCTCTGACAGCATGGTGGGAGTTTCTAAAAATGACAGAGTCCTCATTAATCCCATGCAAACGTACACCTATCTGGAACAATCCGGACATGTTACAAAACAATAATATGATAAACTTTCCAGATTGGAGTTGCAAAGGAATTAAATACTTGGAACATATATTGGAAGGAACAGACTTTATTTCGTTTGACAGACTAGTTACACAATATGGGATCAACAAGAAACGATTTTTGGAATATCAACAAATTAAATCCATAGTAAAAAAGAAATTTAATCCCAGTGAAGCTGAATTACAAACACCACCAAGTGTGGTACATTTTTTTAATCTAAAACCCCCCAAATTATTGTCTAAAATATACAGAACGCTTTCTAAAATAGATGAATCAATATCACTTCCTATTGCAAAATGGGAAGCAGATTTATCAATCAGCTTAGACCAAAACCTTTGGTCTCAGATATGCTTAAAAACCTTTCAATGGATCAGAAATCCCAGTTTGCAATTAATACAATACAAAATATTACATAGAGTGCACTATACTGGTCATAGGATGTTCAAGATGGGCTATACGTCTTCCAACAACTGCTCACACTGTCTAGCAAATACACCGGACAATTACATCCACGCTCTTTGGTTCTGTCCACCAGTTCAGAAGTTTTGGCGTGAGATATGTGAAGACTTATCGAAGTGTCTGAAATGTAACATTCCAGCCTCCCCTTTAGTATGCTTGCTGAGCAACTTGGATGAGGTCACTGCAGAAATAAACACAGCCCACATTGTTTTTACAGCCCTATGCATTGCCAAGAAAACGGTCCTCCTTAACTGGAAAAATAAAAATAATCTTAATTCTAATCAATATAAAAACCATCTAATAGATCACATTAGTCTTGATACAGCCTCTGCCACCACATTTGATCAATCCCTTTGGGCTCCTTTGATCGGCTTCATCACCTAGTGGGGGTGGGGGGTCATGGTTTGGTCCTGCCTTCGCTATTATGGTTGATATGGGGGTAGTGACGGCCTTAGGGCGTCTGGGGAGTCCCTAGGGACGTTTTCCCTGGAGGGCCTAACCCGGGGGATGTGGCCATGACCTGGTTAGGGGCTCTGATGGCTCCTAGATGGTGTTTTCCTTGTGGCTGCGTACAGCGGAGATAGGGGAGGGTCTGTACTGGCGGACGTTGGTTACTGGCCTGGTGGCCTGGTTGCCCCTGGGTGGGTCCGGGACGGGCGTGGAGGCTTGGGGGTCTGGGGGTGCTCCGCCCCCGGTCTGGGGTGCTGGCGGGGCCTTGGGGGCTTGGGTCCTGGCTGTTGTGTCGCCGGGGCTGTGGGCGGGTGGGTGCAGGGGGGCTCAGCCCCAGTGCAGGGGACCTCTGGTGCATCAGCCCAACTAGGGGGCTCTCTAACTGGTGGGGAGGCTGTTATATCTTTGCAGGTGGTCTCCTCTCTACAGGAGCTCACTTTGCAGGTGGGGGAGAGATATAGGAGAGGTAGAGAATGAACTCAACCTGGGTGTCTATTGTCTTGTGTAGTTTGGGAGATGATTGGATGATGGGGTGGGTGCAGTTTTCTCTGCGGTGGAGTCGGGTGGGCTGCCCCGGACTCTGTAGGGCTGGGCGGTGCTGCTGCTGTGGGCCCCGGTCCGGATGGGCCTGGGCCCCCTTGCCCTGGTGGGTTCCAGAGTTGGGGGTGCCTACTGGGGTCAGCGGGGGAGCTGGCCCCAGGGAGGGGCCGCTTGCCCCTCCCTTTCTTCCCTCCCCATCCTCAGCTACCTCCCTCTTCCCGCTCTACCACACCCACCCACACACGCAGGGCTTGGGGTGCAGATATGCCACCAGGGTGCAGGGGAGGCACTCCCCCTCTGTCCCCTTCTGGCCACCTGTGCCTCAATTTTATTCTGCAACCTAGACATCCACATCACTCACACTCTCACATAACACATACATATAGGGCCTTGGGGGTGGGCACGTTTTACAGCATCCAGAGGATGGTCGGTGTATTCCAACCCACCTCTGGCGCTGGTGCCCTACCCTCAATTTTAATGCATATAGACACTGAGGGTTTTCGGGAGGAGCCGTGCTGCTCTCTGGCAGGATGCACCATGCCCTCCTGTGTTTTAAATGCACTTTAGAACAGCACACAGCAACACTACATATGAGCGGGCAGAGGGAGGTTTGGGGTCTTCACTCACCCCGGTTCTGTTAGCCGTCAGGGCTGGGGGGCTGGGAGGAGGTGCTGGCCGTCAGATTGGGGTCTGTGATGCTGGGCCTCCCTACTACTGCAGATAAGGAGGCGGTCCGCTTGCCTCCACCCCAGAGAGAAGGGTTACACCTCCTGGGTCTAGGTGCGGCTTGCCCCTCTGGGGGCGGGGGTACCTGGACCTGGGATATAGAGTATGTTTGGGGAGTGTGATTGTCTGTGCAGTGTCTATTTGTGTCTGTCTACATGTTGGGTAAGTGCCGAGTATTTGGTTGTGTATATGGGGGTGGGAATACACGTTTGAGTCTGCGTGCGCCTGTTCGTCTGTGTCTATATGTCAGATTGGGTCTTAGACTCCACCTCTCTGGGAACATCTCAGGCCCTCCAAAGTACGGAGGCCTATCTCCCCTCACCACACTCCCTGCTGGTGGCTGATGCCCTCAGACGTTGGTGTGCTGGTGGTTCTTGTCGACTGGGGCTGGGCACTCATGTATGTACCGGCTCACTCCTGGTGGCCGATTGGCGGGTCCTGGCGCCTGTGGCCCGGCTGGGCCCCTTCCGGGGGGTGGGGTGTCCTCAGGCCTCTGGCCTCTGGGCCTGAAGCTCGGTCCTCTCTGGCACAGCTGGCTGCCGGCAGAGCCCGCGGGCACGCCACTGCAACCCCCTCTGGCCTCTGCTCTGTGGCTGCTGGGTGACCTCTCGTTTGGGGCTCTACTCAGCTCTTCCCAGGAGGGTGGCACGGTTCCCCCCCCCTTTGGTGGTCCTCCTTGGGTCCTCGTACTCTGGGGCCTCTAGATGTCTGGGGCCTGGATCTCCTCCATACCTGCTTCATGCCCTGGGGGACGGGGCTATGGCTCCCCACACTCACTAGCAGATCGTTACATGGAGAAACCTTTGGAATACAAGCATGCTTATCCACACAGGTGTACACATGGGTGTTCACAGACACAAACTACACCTTTCTTGGCTGCTACCTCAAAGCACATTGTGCGCTGTCTATCTTGCGTGCTGCACAATAACATTTAATATTTAGTATCTACTGTTATCTACTGCTAGCTAGTTTATTGTGATGGTGCTGTATTTATTATGTTGCTGTTTTTTGTTTGTTTGTTTTCTCTTCTGTTTTTTTTTCTCCATGCAGGTGATCCAGGTGTTTTGTTTGTTTTCTCTTTCTTTCTTCTCCCCTTTCTCACCATCTCTTCTCCCCTCTATTTTTCTTTCTCCCCCTCTTTCTTTCATTCTTTCTCCCTGTCCTATCCCCCAGTCATGTCTGTCCCGACTGTAACAACCGAAAATAAAATAAATACATAATTATAATAAAGGTCAATCAAATGGACCAATATGGCAAGGCCATGATGATCCACTTGGTAAAGTAAATCCGCTTGGCATCTCTCTTGGCCTTAAGACAACAATTCTGATGGCTAAAGATCCAAACGGGACAGGGGGAAGAAAAAAAAAAGAAAAAAAACAAAACAAAAAAAAACATTAGTGTTGTGTGAACTGTGCAGCTGCTAACAAAAATTTCTATGTCTTTAGCAGGTGGAACTATGCCAGTTGACCCCAGACTCTCCAGAACTGCGTGACATCTCGGAGCACTTGTGGGCAACCAGTGGATATGATGTTGGGGAAATGAATGGGGGTAGTGACTCTTAAGTCTGAGTTCAGACCAAATAAGCATAAATAACAAATAAAGCCAGAAACAGTGAATGCACTACTGCATCTCATGGCACCTGAAGTTCTAATCCTCACACCATATTGTTCCACCAGAAAAACACATTTTTTCTGTGATTTATCTGGCTGACGTTTTTGTTTTGTTTTAGTGTTAGGCTGATCCTATAAGTCAGTTTGGGTCTGTTTTCTCTTTCTAAGAGAATGACAGCCTTATGCTTGGACATGTCCTAAAACTAGGCCTAATGTTTGAGGGGGTTTTTTGTAACAGTGCACTTAAATAAAACCTGTCAGGTGTCACCCCTCCAGGGCATGATATTTTGTGTGTTGATGATTTAACAATCAGCTCTCTTTTCAGCAGGCCTGCAAGATTGATACTAAAGCAATAGAAATATTCTTACTGGAAACATCTGCAAAGTGTGATTCTTCAGATTACAATGGGCTTTGGAGAAATTCACTTGTCTGGGACACGTGATCTCACGCAACAGTAAGTCCCTCTATGTAAAAGGGTTGTAGCGATTCAATCCATTCCAAAATCACAAAGAACTGTTTTTTCTTTTTTTGATATGACATCGTATTGCTATTAGTGGATACTCAAATATGTGCGCAAGGGGCTCCACTCTCAGAAATGACAAATATGAAGGGACTGACTGGACTCTGACAGACTTACAATGTAAATAAAGCTCTGACTGACTTGAAACTGAGATTAAAAACTGCACCAAGTTTAGGATTAGTAAATGCTGTTAAACAATTCACCGAAACAGTTAGAAAAGGGTGGATGTTTGTGCGTTGTTTGGTTTTGTTTTGCAGGAGCGGGCAGCGACCAGAGATCGGAAGACTTTCTAGGTCCACATAAGCTTGTGGGCCATGCAGACTCATCCCTTAACTGCCACTTTCTGTGTAACTGATTCTTGTAGAGAAATCTATGTATTTACTAGCTTTGTTGTTTATGGTGCCACAATGTATTGTTGGAAAATGCCAAATGTCACAGTTGAAGAATGTACTGTGTTAAACCCAGAATAACTTATTTCACAGGAGCAGATGGCTAACCACATGATTTTGTTGCAGCTATTTCTAGAATCGATTTGTCCAGATCTGATCTACAGGACGCATAACTGGCTAATGTTGTTTGTATCCTGAAGGTCTTTGTGGAGGATTTGGCATCACACAGATGGTGAAAATAAAGCAGGATGTGAAGTGATCACAGAACATCTTAGCGTTGGGCTAATTATAATATCAGTATTTATCTCAAGTTGCTGAGCTCATAACATTGAAACAAGTGAGTGACATTACTTAAGACGAGCCACTATACGTAATTCTGCATAAACACGGGATGATCCATGATTTGGGCATATTATGAGAACAATAACTTTTTTACTGATTCAGGAAAATGCATTGCACATGACAAACTTGTGGCTGCAGTGTGGATGCCTTATTACTCCTCTGACCTACAGTTGTTTGTAAATGTGAAGTTTATATTAACTCAAGATTCTGTTTTCTAGGCAATTACAGAGCAGATGCGGTGGCAAAACCAGTAGTTAAGCAGAATTAACATGAAAACCATGCTAATTTCATTTCCTAGCACAGGTTTACAGGCCCGGAGTGAAGCTACTCCAGAGGTGAAGCCCTGATACTGCCTAAGAAATAATGTACCTGACCTTTTTCTTTTCCTCATTCTCCTAATTATGGTAAATTGCCACATGGGAAGGACCATGTGTCAAAAGGAGGGATTCCAGGCTTACTCTAAAACTATTTCGTGTTATTTCTATGATTTTCAATTATTTGTTTCTATGATTTGTGTGACTAACAATTTACGTACAGGTATTAAAACTCTACAGGTGGTACAGATAAGCTTTTGATAACCCACATGTGAAGTGGGGTGTGACAAGCTCCAACTTAGTGACTTGCAGAGCGAGGCTCTGTGTCACCTACGAGGGGATCAGTGATGGAACGCAGAAAACACCTGATAAAACAGTCAGGCAGTTTTGCCTGAAAAGTTCAGTGTGTTTTTTAAGTTAAGGTGGTCATTGGTGTGACTTTTCTAATGACATAAATGACATAAATTTACATGACTTTCCAAACATCACAAACACAGGAAAGGTGTATATGAATTGCTGACTTTCAAACTTTTCTCTAGCCCTGATCTGATTAAAAGTAACTAGTGTAAACAGAGTATGCAAATTTCTCAGCCATTTGGCTAACGGTGCGTTCACACCGAACGCGATAGAGGCAGCCAGAGCGTCAGGTTTACATGTAAAGTCAATGGAAAGAGCGCGATGACACGCGATTGCGCGTCCGGCGAAAATTCCGAAGCAGATTTGCGTCGCGAAAATGCCAAAACGCCTGAAACGCGCGTCAGTGTAGCGCGTCAGTGTAGCGCGTCTGGCGCGTTTGACTTGCGAATAAAACCACGCGTGTCAGATCTTGTGTTGCATTTTGTGCACACGCCCGTTATTTTTCCACTGATGTACAAATACCTTTCCGCTAACAAGATAATGTGTTTATTCAGAGGACATCTGCAGCACAACACATCTGGCACAACTTCCTCCCACATTCCTCCCACATTTCCGGTTCACGCGCGTGAAAAGATGCAATTTTGCGACGCGATGGATTTTTCTTGGACACGCGTTGAGGTGCGAATGTGCACGCGTCAAATTAGGGGCGTTTGGGGCATTTTCGCTCACGCCTATCGCGTTCGGTGTGAACGCATCGTAACAATTCCTTGTGCACAATCTGCATGGCAGCAATACTGCTTTGTAGGGTGATGCCAGTCCCTGACACGTAAGAAAGCTGTGCATTAGATCCTAACTACCACAGTAAATATATCAACAACCGTTCGTTAAACAGTAAGCTTCAGTAAGCTTCTTTGGCACGCCTAAGTAGTCCTGACACATTATCTGACACCCTAAATAGCAATTTGGGGTCATTACACTTTAGGAAGGATTGTGGACTAAAAAACAGGCAGAGCCAGAGCAGGCGTACCATACCACAGACTTATGTTTGGAGATTTATTAGGTCAATGGGAACATTATAGTCTCAATATTTTACAAGATAATACGAAGAATATCTATAACTAAAAAGCCAAAATTTCAGAAGAAATTTTAAGTGTGCCTAATCAGTGTAGTTTGCCATTCATACAGCTACAGAGAGCAAAACTCAGAAGAGCAGCCATTCTCCACCATGAACTATGGTAAAAACAAACACCGCTCGCGCCTCACAGATGACAGCTTACAGTTTTGGGTAAAGATGAAGTGACTTTGTACAGCCCCGATTTGCAGACGCTGTGCACAGAGGTTCTTGAGCAGAAGTCCCATTGTACCACGGCAGACCCGACAATGTTTGCATGAACACGCTTTGAAGCATTACGTTATGGACCACTTTTCACACATGGTTGGTGTACCCACACAGCCGGCTGTAGCTTTTCAACTCACAGCCCGACACACACCCAAAAAACAGCCGAGAGAGCACAGACTACGTCCGAGAGGCGTGATTGCAGATGCCGCTCAGGTGGGTCCACCTCCCCTGCAGCGGCACTGCAGACCACGCCCCGCCACACACATCAAACACATAAAATAAATATTTATGCACTTTTGCATTCACTTTTTGTTTTTTGTTTTTTTTACACAGTGTTCTGAATGATTAACAATGGTCTACAGCCAATCTTGTGTATTATTATACAAACGTTGGTTGTAAGATGCAGATAACTATTTAATAAAAAGCTAAATATTTTATATGAGAGTAAGAAAGAAAAGTATATCTTTGTGTCTCCCTTGCCCTGTTAATGCCCTACCTGGCCCCCTGGCAAAAGCTTTGCTAGATCCGCCCCTGCACAGTTACCAGCTGTCAGCTGATCAGCAAACATCAGCTGATACTAGAAATTAAAATCAAATGAATTCTAACAACAGCTGATCAAGCTTAAACGTGCTGCTGTGTTTAGCGCGATAAACAAGAGCGAAAAGCCGATCGTTGATCAGTTTCACGATTGAAGTTGCAACAGGCCAGAGAATGACAGGGGAGGCTTCATAACGACAGAATAAATCGTAATATTTTCTCTGAATGTGGGACGATTCCGTTTGTACGACAACTCTACGGACTAACTCTTATGAATAAAATAAAGTTCAACGTCAGTAACTTAGCGCGCACACTGCTCTATAGAAACTCCTGTGCAATTCATAACTTCTTACCTGAAATTCAGTTCACCTCACGCTCCTGCCTTTGGTTTCCCTGATCCACGATCTACCACCGGTCGATCGGCGGTCCCCTCGCCGCCTCGTATGTCTCGTTCCCCGCATGTTTTTCTGACACACACCGGTAGATAGCTGCTCTCGGTTGTAGCTCCGGTTGTAGCTCCGCGTTAGCCAAGACCAAACAACTCAGTTATTTTTTCCACATCGACCAGCATCATCGGCCCATATAAACGAAAAATAAGTCCACCTAAGACAAAGTCTGTTGGCGAGCGATCAGGTGATGGTCAGCAGCCTCACTGAAGGCAAGCCCGGGTGCTCGAAGGGTCGCTAGCGGCGCTAGCTAGCGGCGCTAGCCACGCTAGCTAGTTAGCCGGCAACATCGTCAGATATAATATGGGATGTTTTGACAAAACGAGCAGATATTTGAAGTTTACACACCTACATTCTCGCCTGAAAATATCTTAAAAGTTTATTTTGTGACCTAGAAACACGAATAAAAGACATTTAAAACGAAGAGGTGTCCGCCATTGTTTAACTCGGCAGAGGCGTGCTATGGATTATGGGATATTGAGTGTAAAAACAAGCATACAGATTTTCGGCCGTACTACTCCGGTATACCACTAGAGAGAGCCAACCCACCACAAATAAAGTCTGTTTCTATGGAAATTGGCCTAAATTTGCAGTAAAATCAAAATATTTCAAAAAGTATAAAAGTCACGAACACCAAAAGTGTATACCATACTAGTCCAGCTCCAGCCGCACAAAATGAGGTAACATATATGAAGCTTGTCTCAAAACTGCGGGGTGAGATTCGCTGCAAAATTTCAGGCGGAAACTGAAGAATAATAATAACTAGAAAAAAATTTGCATTTCCTGCGAAAATGCTGTGTGGATGCCGGAACGCTGAAGCTGTCTGCTGAAAATGACTGAAAAAGATGAAAAGCTGCAAAAATTGTATGGCAGTAAAGAAACTGAAAAATTATGCTAAAAAAAAGTGAAAAAACAGAAACTTTTGCTGAAAAGAGGTGAAAAGGCAAAGATTCTGCTTTAAAGGGGTAGAGAAGTTCAAATTTGTACTGAAAAGAGGTGAAAGGGTTTCCTCTGAAATGAGCAGAAGATACTGAGATTTGTATTGATAGGTGAAAGGCTGAAAATTCTGCTTAAAATAGGTGAATCAGCAGAATTTCTACTGAAAAGAGGTAAAGAAGTAGAACGTTGCACTGAAAACAGGTGAATCAGCAGAATGTCTGCTAAAAAAGAAGTTTCTATTGAAAACACCTGAAAAAGCTGGGATTTGTGCTGAAAAGGGGTGAAAAAACTCACAATTCTGCTGAAACGGGGTGAAGAAGAGGTGTTGGGCTGTTGAGAAGAGTTAAACAAGTTGAACTGATATGTTTGGGTACAAATACTATGATTTGGCAAAAATACTGCGTTTTAGCACAACTACTGAGATTTGATTGAAATACTATGATTTAGAAGAAATATTATGACTTTGTACAAATACAATGTTTTGGCACAAATACTATGATTTGGTTCGAATGCTATGATTTGAAACAAATACTATGATTTGGCAGAAATACTATTATTTAGTAGAAATACTGTGATTTACCAGAGGTACGTTTCTGCAAAAATACTATGATTTTGCAGAAATACTATGCCTTAGTAGTAATACTATAACATCACAGATATATGATGATTTTGCAGACATTCTGGTTTTACACAAATACTATAATGTGGCAGTATACTATGTTTTAGCACAAATATTATGATTTGCTATAAATACTATGATTTGGCACATATACTATATTCAGCACATATACTATAACAAAACAGAAAGTCTACGACTTAGTAGTAATACTATAACATAACAGATATACTGTGATTTTGCAGACATTGTATGTTTTTGCACAAATACTACGATTTCGCTCAAATACTATGAAATTGCAGTAATACTATGATTTTGAAGGAATACTATGATTTGGTAGAAATACTATGCCTTAGTAGTAATACTATAACATAACAGATATAATGTGATTTCTGCAGACATAGTATGTTTTTGCACGAATACTACAATTTCGCTCAAATACTATGAAATTGCAGTAATACTATGATTTTGAAGGAATACTATGATTTGGTAGAAATACTATGATTTGGTAGTAATACTATAACATAACAGATATACTGTGACTTTGCAGACATAGTATGTTTTTGCACGAATACTACGATTTCGCTCAAATACTATGAAATTGCAGTAATACTATGATTTTGAAGGAATACTATGATTTGGTAGAAATACTACGCCTTAGTAGTAATACTATAACATAACATATATACTGTGATTTTTCAGACATAATATGTTTTTGCACAAATACTACGATTTTGCTCAAATACTATGAAATTGCAGAAATACTATGATTTTGAAGGAATACTATGATTTGGTAGAAATACTATGCCTTAGTAGTAATACTATAACATAACAGATATACTATGATTTTGCAGACATAGTATGTTTTTGCACAAATACTACGATTTCGCTCAAATACTATGAAATTGCAGTAATACTATGATTTTGAAGGAATACTATGATTTGGTAGAAATACTATGCCTTAGTAGTAATACTATAACATAACAGATATACTATGATTTTGCAGGCATTCTATGTTTTTGCACAAATACTACAATTTGGCAGAAATACTATGTTTTAGCACAAATACTATGGTTTGCTAAAAATACTATGATTTGGCACATATACTGTATCAGCAGATATACTTTAACAAAATAGAGAGTCTACGACTTAGTAGTAATACTATAACATAATAGATATACTATGATTTTGCAGGCATTCTATGTTTTTGCACAAATACTACAATTTGGCAGAAATACTATGTTTTAGCACAAATACTATGGTTTGCTAAAAATACTATGATTTGGCACATATACTGTATCAGCAGATATACTTTAACAAAATAGAGAGTCTACGACTTAGTAGTAATACTATAACATAATAGATATACTATGATTTTGCAGACAGTCTATGTTTTTCCACAACTAGCACAATGTGGCATAAATACTATGATTTGGCACAAGTACTATGATTTAGTAGAAATACTCTTATTGGCAGAAATACTATGTTTCAGTACAAATACTATGATTTGGCAATAATACTGCATTTCAGCACAACTACTGAGATTTGATTGAAATACTATGATTTAGAAGAAATACTATGACTTCGTAAAAATACTATGTTTTGGTTTGAATACTATGATTTGTAAAAAATACTATGATTTGGCACAAGTACCATGATTTGGTACAAATACTACGTATTGGCAGAAATACTGTGACTTAGTAGTAATACTTTAACATAACAGATATACTGTTATTTTGCAGACATAATATGTTTTTGCACAAATACTACAATTTCACTCAAATACTATGAAATTGCAGTAATACTATGATTTTGAAGGAATACTATGATTTGGTAGAAATACTATGCCTTTGTAGTAATACTATAACATAACAGATATACTGTGATTTTGCAGACATAGTATGTTTTTGCACGAATACTACGATTTCACTCAAATACTATGAAGGAATACTATGATTTGGTAGAAATACTATGCCTCAGTAGTAATACTATAACATGACAGATATACTATGATTTTGCAGACATTCTATGTTTATGTACAAATAGTATTTCTGCCAAATTGTAGTATGTTTGGGCACAAATACTATGATTTGGTATAAATACTATGATTTGGCACATATACTATAATCAGCAGATATACTATAACATAACAGAATTTTAATTGCTCACAAATAACATGATTTGGCACAAATAGCATGATTTGGCACAAATACGATGATATGACAGAAATACTATGATTGGGTACAAATACTATGATTTGGCACAAGTACTATGACTTACTACAAATACTATGATTTGGCACAAATATTATGATTTAGCAGAAATACTATGTTTTAACATAAATAAAATCTTTTGACAGAAATTTCTGCTAAAAGGTACTATTTCTACTTTTTAGCAGAAATACTGTAATTTTGCATAAGTACTATGATTTGGGATAAATACTATGATTTGGCAGATATACTATATTCAGCAAATATACTATAACATAACAGACATTCCTCCACTTAGTAGTAATACTATAACATAAAATAAATATTATGGTTTTGCCCCCAAACCATGATTTGGCACAAATACCATGATTTTTCAAAAATACTATGATTTAGCAGAAATACTATGATTGAGCAGAAGTACTAAGATGTAGTAGAAGTACTTTGATTTAGCACAAATACTATTATGGAGGAGTAATACTTTAACATGGGAGAAATATTGATACACACACATACACAGAGCCTAAAGTGTACAGTGGCTGTTGAGAGTCTGGGCTTGGTATATCTAGGTCAGTTAAATTGGCTGCACCTGCTGTAATCAGCACTTACACACACAGACACAGAGAGAGCTATGGGTTTTCTTCAGTGTATTTCTCAAATTCAGGATTCCCCTCGAACAAATGGCCATAATTTCGTAACCGTAGGAGCTAGAACGGTCATTCTGACACCGTTTTGTTCAGAAGAGATGGGGAAAACTTCAAGCCTTCATAATTCAGAGATAAAATATAAATTATTAAAGATATATGACTTTTAATACACTGTAACTTAGTAGAGGTGAAGCAAAACTGCAACGCTGAAGCTGTCTGCTGAAAATGACTGAAAAATTTGAAAAGTTGCAAAAATTGTATGGCATTAAAGAAATTGAAAAATTATGCTGAAAACAAGTGAAAAAACAGAAAGTTTTGCTGAAAAGGCAAATGTTCTGCTTCAAAGGGGTACAGAAGTTTAAATTTGTACTGAAAAGAGGTGAAAGGGTTTCCTCTGAAATGAGCAGAAGATACTGAGATTTGTATTGATAAGAGGTGAAAGTCTGAAAATTCTGCTTAAAATAGGTGAATCAGCAGAATTTCTACTGAAAAGAGGTAAAGAAGTAGAACGTTGCACTGAAAACAGGTGAATCAGCAGAATGTCTACTAAAAAAGAGATTTCTGTTGAAAACACCTGAAAAACCTGGGATTTGTGCTGAAAAGGGTTGAAAAAACTCACAGTTCTGCTGAAACGGGGTGAAAAAGAGGTGTTGGGCTGTTGAGAAGAGTTAAATAAGTTGAACTGATATGTTTGGGTACAAATACTATGATTTGGCAATAATACTGCGTTTTAGCACAAGTCCTGAGGTTTGATCGAAATACTATGATTTAGAAGAAATATTATGACTTTGTACAAACACAATGTTTTGGCACAAATACTATGATTTGGCAGAAATACTATTATTTAGTAGAAATACTATGATTTACCAAAAATACTATTATTTAGTAGAAATACTATGATTTACCAGAAGTACAATGTTTCTGCAAAAATACTATGATTTTGCAGAAATACTATGCCTTAGTAGTAATACTATAACATCACAGATATATGATGATTTTGCAGACATTCTGGTTTTACACAAATACTATAATGTGGCAGTATACGATGTTTTAGCACAAATACTATGATTTGGCACATATACTATATTCAGCACATATACTATAACAAAACAGAAAGTCTACGACTTAGTAGTAATACTATAACATAATAAATATACTATGATTTTGCAGACAGTCTGTTTTTGCACAACTAGCACAATATGGCAGAAATACTATGATTTGGCACAAGTACTATGATTTAGTACAAATACAATGATGTGGCAATAATACTGGGTTTTAGCACAACTACTGAGATTTGGGTGAAATACTATGATTTAGAAGAAATACTATGCCTTAGTAGTAATACTATAACATCACAGATATACTATGATTTTGCAGACAGTCTATGTTTTTGCACAACTAGCACAATATGGCAGATATACTATGATTTGGCACAAGTACCATGATTTAGTACAAATGCTACAATTTTGCTCAAATACTACTAAATTGCAGTATTACTATGATTTTGAAGGAATACTATCATTAGGTAGAAATACTATGCCTTAGTAGTAATACTATAACATAACAGATATACTGTGATTTTGCAGACATAGTATGTTTTAGCACAAATACTACAATTTTGCTCAAATACTATGAAACTGCAGTAATACTAAGATTTTGAAGGAATACTATGATTAGGCAGAAATACTATGCCTTAGTAGTAATACTATAACATAACAGATATACTGTGATTTTGCAGACATAGTATGTTTTAGCACAAATACTACAATTTTGCTCAAATACTATGAAACTGCAGTAATACTAAGATTTTGAAGGAATACTATGATTAGGTAGAAATACTATGCCTTAGTAGTAATACTATAACATAACAGATATACTGTGATTTTGCAGACATAGTACGTTTTTGCACAAATACTACGATTTTGCTGAAATACTATGAAATTGCAGTAATACTATGATTTTGAAGGAATACTATGATTTGGTAGAAATACTATGCCTTAGTAGTAATACTATAACATAGCAGATATAATGTGATTTTGCAGACATTGTATGTTTTTGCACAAATACTACAATTTGGCAGAAATACTATGTTTGGGCACAAATACTATGATTTGCTATAAATACTATGATTTGGCACATATACTATAATCAGCAGATATATTATAACATAACAGAAATTCTACGACTTAGTAGTAATACTATAACATAACAGAAATTTTAATTGGGCACAAATAACATGATTTGGCACAAATACCATGATTTGGCAAAAAAAATACCATGATTTGGCACAAATACGATGATATGGCAGAAATACTATGATTGGGTACAAATAATTTGATTTGGCACAAGTACTATAACTTAGTACAAATACGATGACTTGGCACAAATACTATGATTTAGCAGAAATACTATGTTTTAACATAAATAATATCTTTTGACAGAAAATTCTGCTAAAAGGTACTATTTCTCCTATTTAGCAGAAATACTGTAATTTTGCACAAATAGTATGATTTGCTATAAATACTATGATTTGCCACATATACTATAATCAGCAGATATATTATAACATAACAGAAATTCTACGACTTAGTAGTAATATTATAACATAACAGAAATTTTAATTGGCCACAAATATCATGATTTGGCACAAATACCATGATTTTTCAAAAAAATACCATGATTTGGCACAAATATGATAATATGGCAGAAATACTATGATTGGGTACAAATACTTTGATTTGGCACAAGTACTATAACTTAGTATTTCTGCTAAATCATAGTATTTGTACTATGTTTTAACATAAATAATATATTTTGACAGAAATTTCTGCTAAAAGGTACTATTTCTGCTATTTAGCAGAAATACTGTAATTTTGCATAAATACTATGATTTGGCAGATATACTATATTCAGCACATATACTATAACATAACAGACACTCCTCCACTTAGTAGTAATACTATAACATAAAGTAAATATTATGGTTTGGCCCCCAAACCATGATTTAGCAGAAATACTATGATTTAGCAGAAATACTATGATTGAGCAGAAGTACTAAGATGTACTAGAAGTACTTTGATTTAGCACAAATACTATTATGGAGGAGTAATACTTTAACATAGGAGAAATATTGACAGACACACACACACACATACACAGAGAGCAAAGTGTACAGGGGCTGTGAAGAGTCTGGGCTTGGTATATATAGGTCAGCTAAATTGGCTGCACCTGCTGTAATCAGCCCTTACACACACAGACACAGAGAGAGCTCTGAGTTTTCTTCAGTGTATTTCTCACATTCAGGATTCCCCTCGAACAAATGGCCATAATTTCCTAACCGTAGGGGCTAGAACGCTCATTCTGACACCGTTTTGTTCAGAAGAGATGGGGGAATCTGCAGGTCTTCATAATTCAGAGATAAAATATAGATTCTTGAAGATATATGACTTGTAATACACTGTAACTGAGTAGAGGCAAAGCAAAACTGCCTTGACTTGCCCTCAAACAACGTTTTGTAACTCTAAATCTATATGGAGCATCAAAATCATTCTTTCACCGTAAGAAACAGCAGGCTTTGGTGAACAGTCATGGGAATTTTCAGGTCTCTGTGGAAATCCATCAAAAAGATATGACGAGAGAAAAAAGTGCCTCATTTCCAGAGTTTGAAATCTGAAGAGATCTCAGCGAGAGACAAATTTCCTACCCTCAAACAAATGTAATTCATGGCCAAACGGTAATAGGTGAGGAAAATACTCTTGAATTGTGAGCATCAGGAGAGTCTGAAGATATATTGGCACAAGCCTCATGTCTCAACTTTGTTTCGTTAAGGAGATATGACGATTTGAAAATGCCTCTCATTAGAAAAATTCAGCGGTGATTTTGATTAAGCTCTCCATTGACTTTCTATGGAGAGTTTTCAGTCTTTGTGTTGCTCTGAGGAGATTTGCAAAAAATCTGTAAATCCCACAAGAATGATAGTGACATTTTCTGAAATCCAGCAAAAATACCTACATTTTGATGTATAATTTGTGGGGGTTGAGTGGAAATTGAGCGAGTAGCAAGAAGTTGTTCAGACATGAAGAGAAAATTCAGAAAGGACAAGTGCACACTCTGAGTTAATTGCATAGCAACCATAACAACGCATGTATTTTCTGAAAAATCACAATTTTGCAACTGAAAACTTAAAGAGGCATTAAATTAAAATGGTAGAAGATCTGAAAAAGCTGAATCATACAGGAATAGCCCAATAATCTGAGAACATTTTAAAGTTTGAATGGAGTTTCTAGGTGAAAGTATGAGGAAGTAGTTAAGTTTCAAAAACAAGCAAGTTTTAGCAGAATTTCAGAAGATTTCCATTCATTTCAATGGGACAAAAAAAAGGAAAAAAGTGTAATATTTTAAAAAGTATAATAGTAATAAACACCAAAAGTCATAGCACACATTAGCAGAAATAGCAGAACAGTTTAGAGTTTGAACTGAGAAAATCGGCTGAAAACTGAGGAAGTAGTTAAACGGCAAAAAACGTACGGAAGCAACCAGAACTAGAAAAATTTGCATTTCCTGCGAAAATGCTGTGTGGATGCCTTAACGCTGAAGCTGTCTGCTGAAAAGCTGAAAAAGATGAAAAGTTGCATAAAGTTGTATGGTGGTGAAAAAAAAAATGTCACCCTGAGAAGGATCCGAACCGGGGACTCCAGAGGTCAAGGCAGCTACTCATCTCACGGACCCAAACTCATTCTCACAAAGAAGAGGTGGAGAGATGGACAATTCTGCTGAAATGAGCAGAAGCTGCTGAGAATTGTGCTGGTAAGAGGTGAAAAGGCTGAAAATTTTGCAGAAAAGAGGTGAATCAGCAGAATTTCTGCTGAAAAGAGGTAAAGAAGCAGAAAGTTGCACTGAAAAGAGAAGAATCAGCAGAATTTCTGCTCAAAAGAGTTTTTTTCTGAAAACAGCTGAGATTTGCGCTAATAAGAGGTGAAAAGGCTGAACATTTTGCAGAATTTGGGCTGAAAAGAAGTGAAAATTCTGAAAATTCTGCTGAAAAGAGTTCAATCAGCAGAACTTCTGCTGAAAAGAGGTGAATGAGCAGAATTCTGCTGAAAAGAGTTCAATCAGCAGAACTTCTGAAAAGGGGTGAAGAAGCTAAAGTATACCAAATCAAAGTATTTGTGCCAAAACATAGTGTTTCTGCCATATTGTGGTACTACTACATTACAACATGAATACGGATTAAAGATGAAAGAAACTGGCAACAAATTCCTCCACTACAAACCAGTCTGATACCACTTCTTTGCAGTGTTCATGTTTAAGGCACTACCCAAAAGGCGCCACAAGAGGGCATTCCAACACAAGAGATGACCTATGTACACTGATGCACTTAGTAACAGTCTGCCTCCTTGAATTGGCAGAAATACTGTGATTTAGTAGAAATACTATAACATAACAGATATACTGTGATGTTGCAGACATAGTATGTTTTTGTACTACTCGTTTGTAGTGAAAAAAATTAGCAATATAAATTACAGGTCTGTGATAGTGTATAAATTTGTAGTGATAAAAAAATGTTGACCAAGGTGGGATTGAACCCACACCCTTTGAGCTGCAGAGCCGTGTCATTACTGATTGCGCCACCTGGAAAGGGGACGGGCGGCTGAAAGACAGAGACTTGAGCAGCAGTTGCTGAAAACAACTGAAAAGCAGAATTATCTGCTAAAATAGAGGTGTAGACGCAGACGTGCTTGATGAAGATGGTTTTATGTGTAAGGGTACACTGAAGAGTGTCAAGAAAGCAGAGTGCAAGCGGGGAAGATATGTAGCAACTGTCACAGGCAGGACTCGAACCTCAGCCACCGGGTCTCACGGAAGCTGCTCAACTCTCTGAGCCAAATGAGGTCTGCTCACAAACAAAGATATGATGAGAGGAAAAATGTGCGAAAGAGCAGAAGAGGCTGGAACTTTTCAGCTACTCATTGAGCCAAACTGGTTCTCACATAACTGAAAAAAGGTGAAAAAGCTGACAACTCTAATAAAAACAGCAGAAAAGGCTGGGATTGAACCCACGACCTGTGAGCTGCAGACCCGTGTCATTACTGATTGCGCCACCTGGGAAGGGGGCGGGGGTCTAAAACACAGAGACTTGAGCAGTCAGAATCAGATCGCTGTGAGAGGCGAAAAACGCCGTTTTTTGGAGTTACAAAACGTCGTGTAACTCAAAAACTAGGAGGGCTAGCAGCATAATTCTTATACTGGGTGAATCAGCGGACTTTGGTGTATTTTGACTGCGATTTTCATAGCTCTTTGTACCTCCGTCGCGGAGATATGACGAGAGAAGAAACGGCTTCATTTTCCGAGTTTGAAAACTGAGAGGAGGACAGATTTCCACCCCTTAAACAAACGTAATTCATTGCTCAACGGTAAGATAACTGTAAAAACTGCTTCCACTGTGAGTGTCAGCAGTGTCTGAAGATATATTGGCACAAGCCTCATGTCCTAACTTTGCTTTATTAAGGAGATATGGCAATTTTAAAATGCCTCCCGTTACAGAATTTCAGCTCTGAATTTCAAAACCTCCCCATAGACTTTGAATGGGGAGTTAACACACCTTGTGTCACTTCGAGGCAAATTGCGAAAGAACGGTAAATCTCACAATAAAGATAGTGACATTGTCTGAAAGCCAGTAAAAATACCTACGTTTTGATGTATAATTTGTGGGGGTTGAGTGACAATTGAGCGAGTAGCAAGAAGTTGTTCAGACATGAAGAGAAAATTCAGAACAGACCAGCACACACTCTGAGTTAATTGCATAGCAACCATAGCAACGCATGTATTTTCTGAAAAATCACAACTTTGCAACTGAAAACTTAAAGAGAGATAAGATTAAAACGGTAGAAGGTCTGAAAAAGCTGAATCACACAGGAATAGCCCAATACTTTGAGAACATTTTAAAGTTTGAATGGAGTTTCTAGGTGAAAGTATGAGGAAGTAGTTAAGTTTCAAAACCAAGCAAGTTTTAGCAGAGTTGTGGAAGTTTTCCATTCATTTCAATGGGACAAATTAAAGGAAAAAAGTGTAATATTTTAAAAAGTATAATAGTAATAAACACCAAAAGTCATAGCTATCATTAGCAGAAATAGCAGAACAGTTTAGAGTTTGAACTGAGAAAATCGGCTGAAAACTGAGGGAGTAGTTCCACGGCAAAAAACGTACGGAAGCAACTAGAATAATAAAGAATAAAGAGAAACAGGAACTCAATAGTGTGGATGCCTTTGAGGGCATCCACACAATAAAGAGAAACAGGAACTCAATAGTGTGGAAGCCCTTTTAGGGCATCCACACAACTAGAAAAAATTTGCATTTCCTGCGAAAATGCTGTGTGGATGCCGGAACGCTGAAGCTGTCTGCTGAAAATGACTGAAAAAGTTGAAAAGCTGCAAAGATTGTATGGCAGTAAAGAAACTGTAAAATTATGCTGAAAACAAGTGAAGAAGCAGAATCTTTTGCTGAAAAGAGGTGAAAAGGCCAAATTCTGCTTAAAAGGGGTACAGAAGTTCAAATTTGTACTGAAAAGAGGTTAAAAGGTTCCTTCTGAAATGAGCAGAAGATACTGAGATTTGTATTGATAAGAGGTGAAAGGCTGAAAATTCTGCTTAAAATAGGTGAATCAACAGAATTTCTACTGAAAAGAGGTAAAGAAGTAGAACGTTGCACTGAAACAGGTGAATCAGCAGAATGTCTGCTAAAAAAGAGATTTCTGTTGAAAACACCTGAAAAAGCTGGGATTTGTGCTGAAAAGGGGTGAAAAAACTCACAATTCTGCTGAAACGGGGTGAAGAAGAGGTGTTGGGCCGTTGAGAAGAGTTAAATAAGTTGAACTGATATGCTTGGGTACAAATACGATGATTTGGCAATAATACTATGATTTAGAAGAAATATTATGACTTTGTATTTGTACAATGTTTTGGCACAAATACTATGATTGTATGATTTGGTTCGAATGCTATGCTTTGAAACAAATACTATGATTTGGCAGAAATACTATTATTTAGTAGAAATACTATGATTTACCAGAAGTACAATGTTTCTGCAAAAATACTATGATTTGGTAGAAATACTATGCCTTAGTAGTAATACTATAACATAGCAGATATAATGTGATTTTGCAGACATAGTATGTTTTTGCACGAATACTACGATTTCGCTCAAATACTATGAAATTGCAGTAATACTATGATTTTGAAGGAATACTATGATTTGGTAGAAATACTATGCCTTAGTAGTAATACTATAACATAGCAGATATAATGTGATTTCTGCAGACATAGTATGTTTTTGCACGAATACTACAATTTCGCTCAAATACTATGAAATTGCAGTAATACTATGATTTTGAAGGAATACTATGATTTGGTAGAAATACTATGATTTGGTAGTAATACTATAACATAACAGATATACTGTGACTTTGCAGACATAGTATGTTTTTGCACGAATACTACGATTTCGCTCAAATACTATGAAATTGCAGTAATACTATGATTTTGAAGGAATACTATGATTTGGTAGAAATACTACGCCTTAGTAGTAATACTATAACATAACATATATACTGTGATTTTTCAGACATAATATGTTTTTGCACAAATACTACGATTTTGCTCAAATACTATGAAATTGCAGAAATACTATGATTTTGAAGGAATACTATGATTTGGTAGAAATACTATGCCTTAGTAGTAATACTATAACATAACAGATATACTATGATTTTGCAGACATAGTATGTTTTTGCACAAATACTACGATTTCGCTCAAACACTATGAAATTGCAGTAATACTATGATTTTGAAGGAATACTATGATTTGGTAGAAATACTATGCCTTAGTAGTAATACTATAACATAACAGATATACTATGATTTTGCAGGCATTCTATGTTTTTGCACAAATACTACAATTTGGCAGAAATACTATGTTTTAGCACAAATTCTATGGTTTGCTAAAAATACTATGATTTGGCACATATACTGTATCAGCAGATATACTTTAACAAAATAGAGAGTCTACGACTTAGTAGTAATACTATAACATAATAGATATACTATGATTTTGCAGGCATTCTATGTTTTTGCACAAATACTACAATTTGGCAGAAATACTATGTTTTAGCACAAATACTATGGTTTGCTAAAAATACTATGATTTGGCACATATACTGTATCAGCAGATATACTTTAACAAAATAGAGAGTCTACGACTTAGTAGTAATACTATAACATAATAGATATACTATGATTTTGCAGACAGTCTATGTTTTTCCACAACTAGCACAATGTGGCATAAATACTATGATTTGGCACAAGTACTATGATTTAGTAGAAATACTCTTATTGGCAGAAATACTATGTTTCAGTACAAATACTATGATTTGGCAATAATACTGCATTTCAGCACAACTACTGAGATTTGATTGAAATACTATGATTTAGAAGAAATACTATGACTTCGTAAAAATACTATGTTTTGGTTTGAATACTATGATTTGTAAAAAATACTATGATTTGGCACAAGTACCATGATTTGGTACAAATACTACGTATTGGCAGAAATACTGTGACTTAGTAGTAATACTTTAACATAACAGATATACTGTTATTTTGCAGACATAATATGTTTTTGCACAAATACTACAATTTCACTCAAATACTATGAAATTGCAGTAATACTATGATTTTGAAGGAATACTATGATTTGGTAGAAATACTATGCCTTTGTAGTAATACTATAACATAACAGATATACTGTGATTTTGCAGACATAGTATGTTTTTGCACGAATACTACGATTTCACTCAAATACTATGAAGGAATACTATGATTTGGTAGAAATACTATGCCTCAGTAGTAATACTATAACATGACAGATATACTATGATTTTGCAGACATTCTATGTTTATGTACAAATAGTATTTCTGCCAAATTGTAGTATGTTTGGGCACAAATACTATGATTTGGTATAAATACTATGATTTGGCACATATACTATAATCAGCAGATATACTATAACATAACAGAATTTTAATTGCTCACAAATAACATGATTTGGCACAAATAGCATGATTTGGCACAAATACGATGATATGACAGAAATACTATGATTGGGTACAAATACTATGATTTGGCACAAGTACTATGACTTACTACAAATACTATGATTTGGCACAAATATTATGATTTAGCAGAAATACTATGTTTTAACATAAATAAAATCTTTTGACAGAAATTTCTGCTAAAAGGTACTATTTCTACTTTTTAGCAGAAATACTGTAATTTTGCATAAGTACTATGATTTGGGATAAATACTATGATTTGGCAGATATACTATATTCAGCAAATATACTATAACATAACAGACATTCCTCCACTTAGTAGTAATACTATAACATAAAATAAATATTATGGTTTTGCCCCCAAACCATGATTTGGCACAAATACCATGATTTTTCAAAAATACTATGATTTAGCAGAAATACTATGATTGAGCAGAAGTACTAAGATGTAGTAGAAGTACTTTGATTTAGCACAAATACTATTATGGAGGAGTAATACTTTAACATGGGAGAAATATTGATACACACACATACACAGAGCCTAAAGTGTACAGTGGCTGTTGAGAGTCTGGGCTTGGTATATCTAGGTCAGTTAAATTGGCTGCACCTGCTGTAATCAGCACTTACACACACAGACACAGAGAGAGCTATGGGTTTTCTTCAGTGTATTTCTCAAATTCAGGATTCCCCTCGAACAAATGGCCATAATTTCGTAACCGTAGGAGCTAGAACGGTCATTCTGACACCGTTTTGTTCAGAAGAGATGGGGAAAACTTCAAGCCTTCATAATTCAGAGATAAAATATAAATTATTAAAGATATATGACTTTTAATACACTGTAACTTAGTAGAGGTGAAGCAAAACTGCAACGCTGAAGCTGTCTGCTGAAAATGACTGAAAAATTTGAAAAGTTGCAAAAATTGTATGGCATTAAAGAAATTGAAAAATTATGCTGAAAACAAGTGAAAAAACAGAAAGTTTTGCTGAAAAGGCAAAGGTTCTGCTTCAAAGGGGTACAGAAGTTTAAATTTGTACTGAAAAGAGGTGAAAGGGTTTCCTCTGAAATGAGCAGAAGATACTGAGATTTGTATTGATAAGAGGTGAAAGTCTGAAAATTCTGCTTAAAATAGGTGAATCAGCAGAATTTCTACTGAAAAGAGGTAAAGAAGTAGAACGTTGCACTGAAAACAGGTGAATCAGCAGAATGTCTACTAAAAAAGAGATTTCTGTTGAAAACACCTGAAAAACCTGGGATTTGTGCTGAAAAGGGTTGAAAAAACTCACAGTTCTGCTGAAACGGGGTGAAAAAGAGGTGTTGGGCTGTTGAGAAGAGTTAAATAAGTTGAACTGATATGTTTGGGTACAAATACTATGATTTGGCAATAATACTGCGTTTTAGCACAAGTCCTGAGGTTTGATCGAAATACTATGATTTAGAAGAAATATTATGACTTTGTACAAACACAATGTTTTGGCACAAATACTATGATTTGGCAGAAATACTATTATTTAGTAGAAATACTATGATTTACCAAAAATACTATTATTTAGTAGAAATACTATGATTTACCAGAAGTACAATGTTTCTGCAAAAATACTATGATTTTGCAGAAATACTATGCCTTAGTAGTAATACTATAACATCACAGATATATGATGATTTTGCAGACATTCTGGTTTTACACAAATACTATAATGTGGCAGTATACGATGTTTTAGCACAAATACTATGATTTGGCACATATACTATATTCAGCACATATACTATAACAAAACAGAAAGTCTACGACTTAGTAGTAATACTATAACATAATAAATATACTATGATTTTGCAGACAGTCTGTTTTTGCACAACTAGCACAATATGGCAGAAATACTATGATTTGGCACAAGTACTATGATTTAGTACAAATACAATGATGTGGCAATAATACTGGGTTTTAGCACAACTACTGAGATTTGGGTGAAATACTATGATTTAGAAGAAATACTATGCCTTAGTAGTAATACTATAACATCACAGATATACTATGATTTTGCAGACAGTCTATGTTTTTGCACAACTAGCACAATATGGCAGATATACTATGATTTGGCACAAGTACCATGATTTAGTACAAATGCTACAATTTTGCTCAAATACTACTAAATTGCAGTATTACTATGATTTTGAAGGAATACTATCATTAGGTAGAAATACTATGCCTTAGTAGTAATACTATAACATAACAGATATACTGTGATTTTGCAGACATAGTATGTTTTAGCACAAATACTACAATTTTGCTCAAATACTATGAAACTGCAGTAATACTAAGATTTTGAAGGAATACTATGATTAGGCAGAAATACTATGCCTTAGTAGTAATACTATAACATAACAGATATACTGTGATTTTGCAGACATAGTATGTTTTAGCACAAATACTACAATTTTGCTCAAATACTATGAAACTGCAGTAATACTAAGATTTTGAAGGAATACTATGATTAGGTAGAAATACTATGCCTTAGTAGTAATACTATAACATAACAGATATACTGTGATTTTGCAGACATAGTACGTTTTTGCACAAATACTACGATTTTGCTGAAATACTATGAAATTGCAGTAATACTATGATTTTGAAGGAATACTATGATTTGGTAGAAATACTATGCCTTAGTAGTAATACTATAACATAGCAGATATAATGTGATTTTGCAGACATTGTATGTTTTTGCACAAATACTACAATTTGGCAGAAATACTATGTTTGGGCACAAATACTATGATTTGCTATAAATACTATGATTTGGCACATATACTATAATCAGCAGATATATTATAACATAACAGAAATTCTACGACTTAGTAGTAATACTATAACATAACAGAAATTTTAATTGGGCACAAATAACATGATTTGGCACAAATACCATGATTTGGCAAAAAAAATACCATGATTTGGCACAAATACGATGATATGGCAGAAATACTATGATTGGGTACAAATAATTTGATTTGGCACAAGTACTATAACTTAGTACAAATACGATGACTTGGCACAAATACTATGATTTAGCAGAAATACTATGTTTTAACATAAATAATATCTTTTGACAGAAAATTCTGCTAAAAGGTACTATTTCTCCTATTTAGCAGAAATACTGTAATTTTGCACAAATAGTATGATTTGCTATAAATACTATGATTTGCCACATATACTATAATCAGCAGATATATTATAACATAACAGAAATTCTACGACTTAGTAGTAATATTATAACATAACAGAAATTTTAATTGGCCACAAATATCATGATTTGGCACAAATACCATGATTTGGCAAAAAAATACCATGATTTGGCACAAATATGATAATATGGCAGAAATACTATGATTGGGTACAAATACTTTGATTTGGCACAAGTACTATAACTTAGTATTTCTGCTAAATCATAGTATTTGTACTATGTTTTAACATAAATAATATATTTTGACAGAAATTTCTGCTAAAAGGTACTATTTCTGCTATTTAGCAGAAATACTGTAATTTTGCATAAATACTATGATTTGGCAGATATACTATATTCAGCACATATACTATAACATAACAGACACTCCTCCACTTAGTAGTAATACTATAACATAAAGTAAATATTATGGTTTGGCCCCCAAACCATGATTTAGCAGAAATACTATGATTTAGCAGAAATACTATGATTGAGCAGAAGTACTAAGATGTACTAGAAGTACTTTGATTTAGCACAAATACTATTATGGAGGAGTAATACTTTAACATAGGAGAAATATTGACAGACACACATACACACATACACAGAGAGCAAAGTGTACAGGGGCTGTGAAGAGTCTGGGCTTGGTATATATAGGTCAGCTAAATTGGCTGCACCTGCTGTAATCAGCCCTTACACACACAGACACAGAGAGAGCTCTGAGTTTTCTTCAGTGTATTTCTCACATTCAGGATTCCCCTCGAACAAATGGCCATAATTTCCTAACCGTAGGGGCTAGAACGCTCATTCTGACACCGTTTTGTTCAGAAGAGATGGGGGAATCTGCAGGTCTTCATAATTCAGAGATAAAATATAGATTCTTGAAGATATATGACTTGTAATACACTGTAACTGAGTAGAGGCAAAGCAAAACTGCCTTGACTTGCCCTCAAACAACGTTTTGTAACTCTAAATCTATATGGAGCATCAAAATCATTCTTTCACCGTAAGAAACAGCAGGCTTTGGTGAACAGTCATGGGAATTTTCAGGTCTCTGTGGAAATCCATCAAAAAGATATGACGAGAGAAAAAAGTGCCTCATTTCCAGAGTTTGAAATCTGAAGAGATCTCAGCGAGAGACAAATTTCCTACCCTCAAACAAATGTAATTCATGGCCAAACGGTAATAGGTGAGGAAAATACTCTTGAATTGTGAGCATCAGGAGAGTCTGAAGATATATTGGCACAAGCCTCATGTCTCAACTTTGTTTCGTTAAGGAGATATGACGATTTGAAAATGCCTCTCATTAGAAAAATTCAGCGGTGATTTTGATTAAGCTCTCCATTGACTTTCTATGGAGAGTTTTCAGTCTTTGTGTTGCTCTGAGGAGATTTGCAAAAAATCTGTAAATCCCACAAGAATGATAGTGACATTTTCTGAAATCCAGCAAAAATACCTACATTTTGATGTATAATTTGTGGGGGTTGAGTGGAAATTGAGCGAGTAGCAAGAAGTTGTTCAGACATGAAGAGAAAATTCAGAAAGGACAAGTGCACACTCTGAGTTAATTGCATAGCAACCATAACAACGCATGTATTTTCTGAAAAATCACAATTTTGCAACTGAAAACTTAAAGAGGCATTAAATTAAAATGGTAGAAGATCTGAAAAAGCTGAATCATACAGGAATAGCCCAATAATCTGAGAACATTTTAAAGTTTGAATGGAGTTTCTAGGTGAAAGTATGAGGAAGTAGTTAAGTTTCAAAAACAAGCAAGTTTTAGCAGAATTTCAGAAGATTTCCATTCATTTCAATGGGACAAAAAAAAGGAAAAAAGTGTAATATTTTAAAAAGTATAATAGTAATAAACACCAAAAGTCATAGCACACATTAGCAGAAATAGCAGAACAGTTTAGAGTTTGAACTGAGAAAATCGGCTGAAAACTGAGGAAGTAGTTAAACGGCAAAAAACGTACGGAAGCAACCAGAACTAGAAAAATTTGCATTTCCTGCGAAAATGCTGTGTGGATGCCTTAACGCTGAAGCTGTCTGCTGAAAAGCTGAAAAAGATGAAAAGTTGCATAAAGTTGTATGGTGGTGAAAAAAAAAATGTCACCCTGAGAAGGATCCGAACCGGGGACTCCAGAGGTCAAGGCAGCTACTCATCTCACGGACCCAAACTCATTCTCACAAAGAAGAGGTGGAGAGACGGACAATTCTGCTGAAATGAGCAGAAGCTGCTGAGAATTGTGCTGGTAAGAGGTGAAAAGGCTGAAAATTTTGCAGAAAAGAGGTGAATCAGCAGAATTTCTGCTGAAAAGAGGTAAAGAAGCAGAAAGTTGCACTGAAAAGAGAAGAATCAGCAGAATTTCTGCTCAAAAGAGTTTTTTTCTGAAAACAGCTGAGATTTGCGCTAATAAGAGGTGAAAAGGCTGAACATTTTGCAGAATTTGGGCTGAAAAGAAGTGAAAATTCTGAAAATTCTGCTGAAAAGAGTTCAATCAGCAGAACTTCTGCTGAAAAGAGGTGAATGAGCAGAATTCTGCTGAAAAGAGTTCAATCAGCAGAACTTCTGAAAAGGGGTGAAGAAGCTAAAGTATACCAAATCAAAGTATTTGTGCCAAAACATAGTGTTTCTGCCATATTGTGGTACTACTACATTACAACATGAATACGGATTAAAGATGAAAGAAACTGGCAACAAATTCCTCCACTACAAACCAGTCTGATACCACTTCTTTGCAGTGTTCATGTTTAAGGCACTACCCAAAAGGCGCCACAAGAGGGCATTCCAACACAAGAGATGACCTATGTACACTGATGCACTTAGTAACAGTCTGCCTCCTTGAATTGGCAGAAATACTGTGATTTAGTAGAAATACTATAACATAACAGATATACTGTGATGTTGCAGACATAGTATGTTTTTGTACTACTCGTTTGTAGTGAAAAAAATTAGCAATATAAATTACAGGTCTGTGATAGTGTATAAATTTGTAGTGATAAAAAAATGTTGACCAAGGTGGGATTGAACCCACACCCTTTGAGCTGCAGAGCCGTGTCATTACTGATTGCGCCACCTGGAAAGGGGACGGGCGGCTGAAAGACAGAGACTTGAGCAGCAGTTGCTGAAAACAACTGAAAAGCAGAATTATCTGCTAAAATAGAGGTGTAGACGCAGACGTGCTTGATGAAGATGGTTTTATGTGTAAGGGTACACTGAAGAGTGTCAAGAAAGCAGAGTGCAAGCGGGGAAGATATGTAGCAACTGTCACAGGCAGGACTCGAACCTCAGCCACCGGGTCTCACGGAAGCTGCTCAACTCTCTGAGCCAAATGAGGTCTGCTCATAAACAAAGATATGATGAGAGGAAAAATGTGCGAAAGAGCAGAAGAGACTGGAACTTTTCAGCTACTCATTGAGCCAAACTGGTTCTCACATAACTGAAAAAAGGTGAAAAAGCTGACAACTCTAATAAAAACAGCAGAAAAGGCTGGGATTGAACCCACGACCTGTGAGCTGCAGACCCGTGTCATTACTGATTGCGCCACCTGGGAAGGGGGCGGGGGTCTAAAACACAGAGACTTGAGCAGTCAGAATCAGATCGCTGTGAGAGGCGAAAAACGCCGTTTTTTGGAGTTACAAAACGTCGTGTAACTCAAAAACTAGGAGGGCTAGCAGCATAATTCTTATACTGGGTGAATCAGCGGACTTTGGTGTATTTTGACTGCGATTTTCATAGCTCTTTGTACCTCCGTCGCGGAGATATGACGAGAGAAGAAACGGCTTCATTTTCCGAGTTTGAAAACTGAGAGGAGGACAGATTTCCACCCCTTAAACAAACGTAATTCATTGCTCAACGGTAAGATAACTGTAAAAACTGCTTCCACTGTGAGTGTCAGCAGTGTCTGAAGATATATTGGCACAAGCCTCATGTCCTAACTTTGCTTTATTAAGGAGATATGGCAATTTTAAAATGCCTCCCGTTACAGAATTTCAGCTCTGAATTTCAAAACCTCCCCATAGACTTTGAATGGGGAGTTAACACAGCTTGTGTCACTTCGAGGCAAATTGCGAAAGAACGGTAAATCTCACAATAAAGATAGTGACATTGTCTGAAAGCCAGTAAAAATACCTACGTTTTGATGTATAATTTGTGGGGGTTGAGTGACAATTGAGCGAGTAGCAAGAAGTTGTTCAGACATGAAGAGAAAATTCAGAACAGACCAGCACACACTCTGAGTTAATTGCATAGCAACCATAGCAACGCATGTATTTTCTGAAAAATCACAACTTTGCAACTGAAAACTTAAAGAGAGATAAGATTAAAACGGTAGAAGGTCTGAAAAAGCTGAATCACACAGGAATAGCCCAATACTTTGAGAACATTTTAAAGTTTGAATGGAGTTTCTAGGTGAAAGTATGAGGAAGTAGTTAAGTTTCAAAACCAAGCAAGTTTTAGCAGAGTTGTGGAAGTTTTCCATTCATTTCAATGGGACAAATTAAAGGAAAAAAGTGTAATATTTTAAAAAGTATAATAGTAATAAACACCAAAAGTCATAGCTATCATTAGCAGAAATAGCAGAACAGTTTAGAGTTTGAACTGAGAAAATCGGCTGAAAACTGAGGGAGTAGTTCCACGGCAAAAAACGTACGGAAGCAACTAGAATAATAAAGAATAAAGAGAAACAGGAACTCAATAGTGTGGATGCCTTTGAGGGCATCCACACAATAAAGAGAAACAGGAACTCAATAGTGTGGAAGCCCTTTTAGGGCATCCACACAACTAGAAAAAATTTGCATTTCCTGCGAAAATGCTGTGTGGATGCCGGAACGCTGAAGCTGTCTGCTGAAAATGACTGAAAAAGTTGAAAAGCTGCAAAGATTGTATGGCAGTAAAGAAACTGTAAAATTATGCTGAAAACAAGTGAAGAAGCAGAATCTTTTGCTGAAAAGAGGTGAAAAGGCCAAATTCTGCTTAAAAGGGGTACAGAAGTTCAAATTTGTACTGAAAAGAGGTTAAAAGGTTCCTTCTGAAATGAGCAGAAGATACTGAGATTTGTATTGATAAGAGGTGAAAGGCTGAAAATTCTGCTTAAAATAGGTGAATCAACAGAATTTCTACTGAAAAGAGGTAAAGAAGTAGAACGTTGCACTGAAACAGGTGAATCAGCAGAATGTCTGCTAAAAAAGAGATTTCTGTTGAAAACACCTGAAAAAGCTGGGATTTGTGCTGAAAAGGGGTGAAAAAACTCACAATTCTGCTGAAACGGGGTGAAGAAGAGGTGTTGGGCCGTTGAGAAGAGTTAAATAAGTTGAACTGATATGTTTGGGTACAAATACGATGATTTGGCAATAATACTATGATTTAGAAGAAATATTATGACTTTGTATTTGTACAATGTTTTGGCACAAATACTATGATTGTATGATTTGGTTCGAATGCTATGCTTTGAAACAAATACTATGATTTGGCAGAAATACTATTATTTAGTAGAAATACTATGATTTACCAGAAGTACAATGTTTCTGCAAAAATACTATGATTTGGTAGAAATACTATGCCTTAGTAGTAATACTATAACATAGCAGATATAATGTGATTTTGCAGACATAGTATGTTTTTGCACGAATACTACGATTTCGCTCAAATACTATGAAATTGCAGTAATACTATGATTTTGAAGGAATACTATGATTTGGTAGAAATACTATGCCTTAGTAGTAATACTATAACATAGCAGATATAATGTGATTTTGCAGACATAGTATGTTTTTGCACGAATACTACGATTTCGCTCAAATACTATGAAATTGCAGTAATACTATGATTTTGAAGGAATACTATGATTTGGTAGAAATACTATGCCTTAGTAGTAATACTATAACATAACAGATATACTGTGATTTTGCAGACATGGTATGTTTTAACACGAATACTAGGATTTCGTTCAAATACTATGAAATTACAGCAAAGAAGAGGTGGACAGACTGACAATTCTGCTGAAATTAGGAAAATCTGTTGAGAATTGTGCTGATAAGAGGCGAAAAGGATGAAAATTTTGCAGAAAAGAGGTGAATCACCAGAATTTCTGCAGAAAAGAGGCAAAGAAGCAGAACGTTGCGCTGAAAAGAGGTGAATCAGCAGAGTTTCTGCTGAAAAGAGTTCTTTTTTCTGAAAACAGCCAAAAAAAGCTGGAATTTGTGCTGAAAAAAAATGAAAATTTTGCTGAAAAGGGGTGAAGAAGCTAAAGTATACCAAATCCAAGTATGTGTGCCAAAACATAGTATTTCTGCCATATTGTGGTATTTGTGCCAAAAAAGTTACTACATTACAACATGAATACGGATTAAAGATGAAAGAAACTGGCAACAAATTCCTCCACTACAAACCAGTCTGATACCACTTCTTTGCAGTGTTCATATTTACTAAGGCACTACCCAAAAGGCGCCACAAGAGGGCACTCCAACACAAGAGATGACCTATGTACACTGATGCACTTGGTAACAGTCAGCCTCCGTGGATTGGCAGAAATACTGTGACATAACAGATATACTGTGATGTTGCAGACATAGTATGTTTTTGCACTACTCATTTGTAGTGAAAAAAAAATTAGCAATATAAATTACAGGTCTGTGATAGTGTATAAATTTGTAGTGAAAAAAAATGTTGACCAAGGTGGGATTGAACCCACGACCTTTGAGCTGCAGAGCCGTGTCATTACTGATTGCGCCACCTGGAAAGGGGGCGGGCGGCTGAAAAACAAAGAGATCAGCAATCAGAAATAGATCGCGGTGAGAGGCGAAGCGCGCCGTTTTTTGGAGTTACAAAACGTTGTGTAACTCAAAAACTAGGAGGGCTAGCAGCATAATTCTTGTACTGGGTGAATCAGCGGACTTTGGTGTATTTTGACTGCGATTTTCATAGCTCTTTGTACCTCCGTGGCGGAGATATGACGAGAGAAGAAACGGCTTCATTTCCAGAGTTTGACGACTGAGAGAAGGACAGATTTCCATTAGAAATGCTGCTAAAATCATAAAACTTTGCAGAATTGTAATAAATGAACAATATGACTTACTTGTCTTTGATAGTGTATTAATTTGTAGGGGGGGAAAAATGTTGACCAAGGTGGAATTAAACCGGTGATCTGTGGGGTGCCGACCGGCGTCATTACCAAGTGCGCCACTGGGAAACAGAGCTGCAGCTTGGAAAACAGAGCTGCAGCTTGGAAAACGGGGACATGAACTGTCAGATTTAGATCGCGGTGAGAGGCGTAAAACGCCGATTTTTGGAGTTACAAAACGTCGTGTAACTCAAAAACTAGGTGGGATAGAAGCATCATTCTTGTACTGGGTGAATCAGACTCGGACTTTGGTGTACTTTGACTGCGATTTTCATTGCTGTTTGTACCTCCGTCGCGGAGATATGACGAGAGAAGAAACGGCTTAATTTTCAGAATTTGAAAAGTGAGAGGAGGACAGATTTCCACCCCCCAAACAAACGTAATTTATGGCTCAACAATAAGATGACTGTAAAAACTGCTCCACTTTGATTCAACAGAAATACTATTATGAAGGAGTAATACTTTAACATGGGAGAAATATTGATACAGACACACAAACATACACATACACAGAGCCTAAAGGGAGCAGTGGCTGTTAAGAGTCTGGGCTTGGTATATCTAGGTCAGCTAAATTAGCTGCACCTGCTGTAATCAGCCCTTACACACACAGACACAGAGAGAGGTATGAGTTT
Organism: Pelmatolapia mariae; assembly: GCF_036321145.2. Classification (NCBI taxonomy): domain Eukaryota; kingdom Metazoa; phylum Chordata; class Actinopteri; order Cichliformes; family Cichlidae; genus Pelmatolapia; species Pelmatolapia mariae. The sequence continues at coordinate 28,585,879 of NC_086236.1, forward strand.
TCTTCAGTGTATTTCTCACATTCAGGATTCCCCTCGAACAAATGGCCATAATTTCTTAACCGTAGGGGCTAGAACGCTCATTCTGACACCATTTTGTTCAGAAGAGATGGGGGAATCTGCAGGTCTTCATAATTCAGAGATAAGATATAAATTATTGAAGATATATGACTTGTAATACACTGTAACTGAGTAGAGGCAAAGCAAAACTGCCTTGACTTGCCCTCAAACAACGTTTTGTAACTCTAAATCTATATGGAGCATCAAAATCATTCTTTCACCGTAAGAAACAGCAGGCTTTGGTGAACAGTCATGGGAATTTTCAGTTCTCTGTTGAAATCCATCAAAAAGATATGACGAGAGAAAAAAGTGCCTCATTTCCAGAGTTTGAAATCTGAAGAAATCTGAGCGAGGGACAAATTTCCTATCCTTAAACAAGTGTAATTCATGGCCAAACGGTAATAGGTGAGGAAAAAATTCTTGAATTGTGAGCATCAGGGATGTCTGAAGATATATTGGCACAAGCGTCATGTCTCAACTTTGTTTCGTTAAGGAGATATGACGATTTGAAAATGCCTCTCATTAGAGAATTCCAGCGCTGATTTTGAAGAAACTCTCCATTGAGTTTCTATAGAGAGTTTTCAAACTTTGTGTTACTCTGAGGAGATTTGCAAAAAATCTATAAGTCCCACAAGAATGATAGTGACATTTTCTGAAAGCCAGCAAAAATACCTACGTTTTGATGTATAATTTGTGGAAGTTGAGTGGAAATTGAGCGAGTAGCAAGAAGTTGTTCAGACATGAAGAGAAAATTCAGAAAGGACAAGTGCACAGTCTGAGTTAATTGCATAGCAACCATAACAACGCATGTATTTTCTGAAAAATCACAATTTTGCAACTGAAAACTTAAAGAGGTATAAAATTAAAACGGTAGAAGATCTGAAAAAGCTGAATCATACAGGAATAGCCCAATAATCTGAGAACATTTTAAAGTTTGAATGGAGTTTCTAGGTGAAAGTATGAGGAAGTAGTTAAGTTTCAAAAACAAGCAAGTTTTAGCAGAATTTCGGAAGAATTTTAGAACTTTCCCATTCATTCCAATGGGACAAAAAATTGCATAAAAAGCTTAATATTTTAAAAAGTATAATAGTTAAAAGTACAAAAAGATATAGCACAAATGAGCACAAATAGCTGAATATTGTGAAATTTGAACTGAGAAAATAGCACAAAAACTGCGGAAGTAGTTAAGCGGCGAAAAACGGAGCAACTTGAAGAATAAAGTATAAAGAATAAAGAGAAACAGGAACTCAATAGTGTGGAAGCCCTTGAGGGCATCCACACAACTAGAAAGCGAAAATTTCAGAAGAAATTTTAAGTGTGCCTATGCCGCTGGTAATCAGTGTAGTTTGCCATTCATACAGCTACAGAGAGCAAAACTCAGCAGAGCAGCCATTCTCCACCATGAACTATGGTAAAAACAAACACCGCTCGCGCCTCACAGATGACAGCTTACAGTTTTGGGTAAAGATGAAGTGACTTTGTACAGCCCCGATTTGCAGACGCTGTGCACATAGTTTCATGAGCAGAAGTCCCATTGTACCACGGCAGACCCGACAATGTTTGCATGAACACGCTTTGAAGCATTACGTTATGGACCACTTTTCACACATGGTTGGTGTACCCACACAGCCGGCTGTAGCTTTTCAACTCACAGCCCGACACACACCCAAAAAACAGCCGAGAGAGCACAGACTACGCCAGAGAGGCGTGATTGCAGATGCCGCTCAGGTGGGTCCACCTCCCCTGCAGCGGCACTGCAGACCACGCCCCGCCACACACATCAATCACGTAAAATAAATATTTATGCACTTTTGCATTCACTTTTTGTTTTTTGTTATTTTTACACAGTGTTCTGAATGATTAACAATGGTCTACAGCCAATCTTGTGTATTATCATACAAACTTTGGTTGTAAGATGCCCTACCTGGCCCCCTGGCAAAAGCTTTGCTAAATCCGCCCCTGCACAGTTACCAGCTGTCAGCTAAATAAAAAAGGAGCTTGGTGTTTATTTCTCTCAGAAACAGTTCATAACTTCCCTTCAACTCATTCATGTCACCTAAAAAAAAGGTAAACCTGTTTCTCCATCACCAGTTCAGCTCTGATGATTCGGTAAGGTCATCTCCTGGTTTCCACCAGCCGCTTCTACAGCTGTGGCTCCAGCAAACATCAGCTGATACTAGAAATTAAAATCAAATGAATTCTAACAACAGCTGATCAAGCTTAAACGTGCTGCTGTTGTTTAGCGCGATAAACAAACAAGAGAGAAAAGCCGATCATTGATCAGTTTCATGACTGAAGTTTGAACAGGCGAGAGAATGACAGGGGAGGCTGTCATAAAGTTCAACATCAGTAACTTAGCGCGCACACAGCTGTATAGAAACTCGTCAAAATAAACTACACCTAAACTCGGTTTATATCTGACCCAAATAGAGTGCAGTTCATAACTTCTTACCTGAAATTCAGTTCACCTCACGCTCTGACCGGCAGCCGCCTGCTTCTCCTGCCTTCGGTTTCCCTGATCCACGATCTACCACCGGCCGATCGGCGGTCGCCTCGCCGCCTCGTATGTCTCGTTTCCTGCATGCTCTGTCTGACTCCCACCGGTGGATAGCTGCCCTCGGTTGTAGCTCCGTGTCAGCGACCACCAAACAACTCAGTTATTTTTTCCACATCGACCAGCATCTGGACAATCCACCGCCTTTCACTGTTTGTACCGTTACTAAAAAAAACCCCTCATCGGCTCATAAAAACGAAAAATAAGTCCAGCTATGACCCTGAGTCAAAAAGACAGCCAACTCCGGTTAGCTAGCTAGCTGTCTAGCTCTTTGCAGGCACCGAACCCATCAGAGCTAATATGGGATGTCTTGGTAACACGAGCAGATATTTGAAGTTTACATCTGGCCAATCCACCACCTTTCACTGTTTATACCGTTACTAAAATGAATAAATAAATAAATCATCGGTCCATATAAACGAAAAATAAGTCCAGCTGTGACCACGAGACTTTACGAAGGACCGGGTGTGAAACCAGAGTAAGCCGCTCTCACTGTCATCCAGGCCGGCTGTAGCTTGTTAGCAAGCCGCGCTAGCCACACTAGCCAGCTAGCCTCAAGCAGAAACGACATCGTCAGAACATTGTCGCTAATATGGGATGTTTTGACAAAACGAGCAGATATTTGAAGTTTACACACCTATATTCTCGCCTGAAAATATCTTAAAAGTTTATTTTGTGACCTAGAAACAGTATTAAGAGGAAAATAAAAACTAAGTGATGGCCGCCATTGTTTGACTCAGCAGAGGCGTGCTATGAATTGTGGGATATTGAGTTTTCCACCAAGCATTACCGTAACTTTTGAATGATTTGCGCAACCTTAAAAATTCCAATGCCTCCTGAAAGCAGCGACGCTGTGCGCACCGTTGATATTGTCATCATTACGGTAATCCAAATAAGGGTAGACAGGCCGTACTACTCCCGGCATACCACTAGAGAGAGCCAACACACCACAAATGAAGTTTGAAATTTGTATCAGTGGGACCAAAAGATGGAGCCAACACACCACAAATGAAGTCTGTTTCTATGGCGCCAAAAGAAGAATCTTTCTAAATTTGCACTAAAATATTAATATTTAAAAAACTATAAAAGTCATAAACACCAAAAGTGTATACCATACTAGTCCAGCTCCAGCCACACAAAATGATCTAACATATGTAACCCTATTGTCAAAACTGTTTGGCAGAGAAGCGCGGGAAAATTTTCACTAAAATATTAATATTTAAAAAACTATAATAGTCATAGCACACCATTCCTGATCCAGCCGCACAAAATGAGGTAACATATATGAAGCTTGTCTCAAAACTGCGAGGCGAGATTCGCTGCAAAATTTCAGGCGGAAACTGAATAATAATAATAATAATAATAATAATAATAAATCCGACGAATAGTAATATGTGTGCCTCTTGGCATAGGCACACATAATAAATCCGAGCAATAGTAATATGTGTGCCTCTTGGCATAGGCACACATAATAATAATAAATCCGACGAATAGTAATATGTGTGCCTCTTGGCATAGGCACACATAATAAGTGAGTTGTGGGCTCAGATGCTTGATTTTCTTCCTCTGTTTTCCTTTTTCTTTAATGAGTAATATGTAATTGTAATTTGTATATTTATGTAAATTTTATATATATGTAATTTGTATACTTTAATAAAGTGTTTAACAAAAAAAAAAAGCAAAATAGAACAGCACAAAGGAGTGTGTGTATGTGATGTTTGGTGATGAATGTGTGTCTTAATCCCTAACAATACTGATGATAATGATTCTTTTACAGAAACAATCACAAATGGGAAACATTGCATGATAGGTTTTATGATGAGGTTTGATAAACATGTTTCAGCTTATCATGAATGAAGAAATTAATTTAACTAAAGAGTTAACGCTCTTTCTTTTCGCAGGTGAACAACTAATGCTTCTATATATTTCCATGTATAATTGGATATTCTTGGGAAGTTTTTCCTGAATATAATTACTTATATTTTGCATACAAATTTCAGACTCAGATGTAGAAGAGAGGATAGTGAGAGTAAGCATGACCACTAAGTATAAAATTTTACCTATAACACTGGAATGCTGCACATAGTGAACCTCTCTAAGTATGCAATGTTGTTGATATTATTGGTGTTGAATAACAACTTTTCTTTTGGTGATTCTTGTATGATTAAATAAAATAATCAAAGGGTTGGATGTTATGGAAAATTCTAGTTTATCATCACATTTAGATTTATGTGTTTAGAATGTTACTGTATGATTTTTATATAACCTTTGCCTGCTTAAGATGTAGCAATGACCTTGTAAAGAACTGCTTAGCTAGGCCTAACGATGTTTCAGTATGTTATCTGCTAACTGTTAGGGCGTAGAAGGACCAAACTCTCAAGATGACCGGTGCCAGGAGCTTCCTGGGAAAAGATAGTGGAAGTTGCTCTCTGCCCAGCCACAGTCCGTGGGACAGAAACCTGTTGTAACTAAAAGATACAGAGAGTTGTGTGTGGGGAGGGGTTATAAAAGAGGAGCTGAGACATCCCAAGGGCAGAGTTGGCATGACTGTGAACTGTGATGTTTGATGTGTGTGTTGGCTCTCCTGCCCAGTAATAAATAGCTTGACCACAGCTCTTTTCGTGTTGCAGACTTTATTTACAAAATTCCACGACATCCCCCAGCTCACTGACAAAAACCCATCAGAGGAGGTGATTGCAGAACACTGCTCCATGCACCATTACTTCTCCTACGAAAAATAAAAAGAATTATTTTGCATAAAATAAAAAGAATTATTTTGCATAGGAGAAGCCATACTTTTAGCCACTGTAAGAGTCAAGGAGATACTGTAGAGCTTGAGTAAAGCATCAGGAACGGATAACATGACACAAACCATGTATACCATCTGTTATTACGGGAAATCTCAGATCTTTCCCTAATACGATGGAAGCACTAAAGACACTGGCGAAGCTACAGTTGGGAGTACTGGCAGTGTAGGCTCATGTGCGTCACAGAGACATGGCTGAATGAGACTCACTCATCACTTTAGATGGCTTTCAGCTCATACAGGTGCATAGGACAGCATTGCAGAGTGGTAAGAGGAAGTGGGGAGGAATAGTGATGTCTGTCAACGAGAGGTGCTGAAATCCTGGACAGATCAGTGTTAAAGAGCAAGGCAAAGTTTTAATTCATTTGAAAGCCTGATGTTTAGCTTTGTAACAAGTCTGTGTTGATGATTAATTAATAAGCTGTTGTGGAAAATTGCTGCCACACTGCCCCCTCAGCCTGCACTTTGAGGATTCTGATAGTGTTAGTATGACTCGGGGGGTGTTGATTCATTTAAGCCAACATAATCATCCTGTCAGGTTTCTGTAAGACAGAGTAAATTGATTTATTGATCAATTATTAACTTATGTACCAACAGAGACTTGGAAGTGAGCGACCAAATGTTTAATAGTCCACACTTCACTGTTTTACTCTTTGGTGCTGTTGAGGATACTGTATTGTTCTTTCTTTGTGATCTTTTATGTTTAAGTCGTTTTTTGCTGGTTTTCAGTTAGATTTTTTTGTCTGTTTGGGAGCTGACAAAGTCTCTAAGGGGATAGGGTTTTGGGGAGATAACAGGAGGAGAGAAGCTACAGAGAGACGTGTAAGACTGCAACTCTGGTTCCTGTTCCCAACTCTGGATAGTCAGGTTTGTGGGGGTTTGATAAATTTGGCCAGATTCCTAGAAATAAGAGCTGCTCCATCCAAAATGGGATGGATGCCATCTCTCTTAACAAGACCAGGTTTCCTCCAGAAAGTTTCCCAATTATCTATAAAGCCCACATAATTTTTTTGGACACCACCCAGACACCAGAGGTTTAAGAAGAACATGCGGCTAAACATGTCACTCCTGTTCCGACTGGGGAGGGGACCAGAGAAAACTCTGCATATGATTTTCAATCTGTGCCTGATTCAGGTTTTCACATATCTCCTTTTCTGCACCAACAAAATTTGTACCATTATCACAACGTATGATTTCAATTTGGCCTCTTCTGCTTATAAGCCATTTGAGAGCATTGATGTAGGAGATGGTGTCAAGACTGTCTGCTACCTCTATGTGTACTGCTCTGATAGTGATGCTAGTAAACAACACACCACACCTTTTGAAAATTGCTCGGCCACGTTTTCAAATCCAAATTCAAATACACAACTGAGCAAAATACAACATTGTCAGAAAAGAGTATTGCACTTAGTGTTATTGCTATTGCACATGTGTAGATGCGTGTGTTTGGTCAGTTGAAGCAGTAGTTGTGATATCTTGTGGTTCTCCTGTAGTGTACTGCTTGCTGCAAGTAGTACAGCTTGTCTGCATCATTTCTCTGTTCAATGGCTGGCTCAAAAGCTTCCATAAAGGACATGTCGGTAAGTGGATCACCCTTGAAAACTGCCATCATCAGCTGCTTTATCATCTTTGCTTACTTTGCTTTCACTCAAGTAGTAATGATGGACAAGCAGAGGAAAAAGGTCGCAGTAACAGATTTAGCTATACTAGGAGTAACAACAAGAAGGAAGAAGGAACATGAGAAGCTGGAAACATACCAAGGACTGAAAGAGGAGCTAGAAAAGATGTGTAAGGTGAAGGCAACTGTCGTCCATGCAGTTGCCTACAGGGCAGTGACCCCCCCAAGCTGGGCGAGTGGTTCCAGCAGATGCCAAGAACAATATCCTAGTCATAGGAACAGCAAAGACACTGCACTAGACATCCCAGGCTTCTGGTAGAGGACCCAAACTTAAAGAATAAAAACAGCCCACGTGGCGAGTAGGGAGATTTTTTTTTATACATGTATTAGAGCACTCTTAATCTTACTGACCACTCAAGGCGTTTTACAGTTGTCCCATTTGTCCATGTATACAGTGTTTTACACTTTAAGCACTTTATCTACTTCAAATCCATACATGTAAAGCTCACTTGCTGAAACTAAGGTAAAACACAAGTCATGTAGTTTCTCAGATACAGCTGAGTATCCAAGAGGTCTATTTTTTTTAAAGCACACAATCTTGACTCAAAATCTGAGACACAGCCTTGTCAAAGGCTGGTTAATCTACAGTTTTAGAGCAGCATTAAAACTGACCTAAAAATGCAGATTAACCAGAAATTTCCAGGATATTTTCTGGGAATATTTGTTCATATCCAGCTAGAGCCAGCTAGATAAATATTTATGTGTGCGCGGGCGAGCTTGTGTGCATGCATGCCTGTGTGTGTGTGATGTGATACTCACTTGTGGCTACTACAAAGTTTGGACTGAGTTGGCAACTGCCGTGAGGGAACGATGTCGTACTCATCACTGACTTGCTCGCCATTACAGAAGGGCTGCACAGACACACAAAAGAGAAAATGGATGTGGTATCTGTGATGTGGCAATCAGAAATAAATCAAAATATCTTTCACGTAGAAGAACCCATCCTTAATGATGAAAAAAAAAACCTTTTATAAAAATATTGGCAGCTGCCATTGCAAGTAGATACATTTATGGTATAAATTTGAAAATCCAAGGTGACTTCCTTCTTGAGTTATATCATTCCCAAAATAGACCTTGATTCAAAATCCTCAGAGATTTTTAGTAGATTCACCTGTAGCATAAATGTCAAAATCATGTGTTGCTTACCCCATCAGCATTTTATTGCTATAGGGTAAAAACTGTTTTTTCAAATAATGTTTCCTGCAATCACTGAAAAACAGTGTTCTGAGAAAGATGAATTACTATTTGAGAATTATTATTATTACTTGCAATAATGTAAAAGCAGTGCCCCCTAGGACAGAAGAAATCTTTAAAACCAGAGAATTCAAAGACAAGTTCAGAAGCCTCTGCTGTCCCATTAATCTATTGATTTCTTCAGCATTACAGAAGTCGAATGTCAGTTGTCAGCGTTTCCACTTTTACACAGGAAACAATAGCTCCTAATAGTTAATTAACTTTATTTTCAAAATTGAAACAAATACGGTTTTTAAAACAGAGGTGCCATGCCAACTCAGTAGCAATCTCCCACTCCAGCTTATTAATCAACCACAAGGTCCTAGACAGACTTTTAATTAATTTAAAAAGCCTGATCCCTTGTCAACCCTAGCTAGAAAACTTATCAACAAATAATATTGGTTTTGATCTATCATCCACCCTGGGTCTTATTCAGAGTTTCTGTCTGAATTCTTAGACTTTTTACCTCATTATCTTGTTAATATTTTTACTTTTTCACTGCGTACAACTCTAGACACTGTAGCTCCTCTGAAAAAGAACGCATCAAATCAGAAGTAATTGAATCCCTGATGTATCTCTCAAACACACACGCTGAAAAACTAGTTCATGACCTTACAGTCAGTACAGTACCTTATCACCCCACTAGTACTCTTTACTAGCTACTGCAGGCTTACTTGGGGTTCCCAGAGAATTTAAAAGGAGAATAGGAGGCAGAGCCTTCAGCTTTCATCTGCTTCTTCTGTCAAAACAGCTGCCAGTTTGGATAGACACCCTTGGTTATTTTAAAGATTAGGCTTAAAATTTTCTTTTTTTAATAGTAGCTGAGTGTTCCGACATCCAGAGCAAACAAGTGCAATCACAACTAGGGACTGATGAGCTACAACACAAATGCTATGGCAAGGGAGAGGCCAAGATGTCAGGTCAGAGAGGAATATCATCATCCCCACCATCTGAGATTGGGCCTCAAGCTCCAAAAATAATTGGTGTGTTGAAGGCGTTGAGTTTTTGAAGAGCTGGCCTGAGAGAGGAGGAGACTTTGCAACCCATAACATCACTACTCAGTGGCTAGTGGATCTAAGAACAAACCATAGCAACCTCCCTATGGAGGGAGGATCCAGTGACGTCACAGTGACAGACATCCAGAGACTCAAGCATGAAGAGTTGGACAGCATCAGGCCCTAACATGATTCATGCCTACCGGCTAACTACACTCGGCAGCACAAATGAACCAGCTACCAATGGAATGGAATGGCTAACTGAAGGCTGGATAGTCCTGATCCCCAAGTCCTCAAGAAAAGATTTAACCAAATGTCAGAGTAACCTAGGGCTGCAGCTACCTATTATTTTAGTATAGAGTAATCTATCAATTATTCCATTGATTAACCGAGTAATTTTGCAAGAAGTACTTTTGTCTTATTAACGAGTAATAATAAATATTCAAACGAGAAAAAACACTGGTCTTTTAGAATGAAACCTAACCCTAACCCATTGGTTTCCATTTTAGAAATTGCAATGTATTAAAGTTTAGCTGCATACAATATCTGTCAAAAAACAACAACTAAATGCTGTGATTGTTTGTACGTGCCAAATTGAAATTTAAGTTTTTAAAGAAAACATTTTTTAAATGCAAAAATATATAAATAATCTAAAGTACAGTTAAAGGTCAAAGTCAAATAAAATAATATATATACAATCTAAACTAAGGCATAAAAAATAATCTTTCTTCTTGGAAGGCTTTCTGACATTAGGAGGCAAGTGTTGTGCTGCTGAAAACAGACGTTATGACATTGTAGTAATTAATTAATATTAATAATAATTCAATGTCCAACCTAACAACCCTCAGGTCAGTGGCTTAGAGTAAAATGGCCCATGTACATTTTTATTGGCTTGTGAAAAAAAGCTTTTATATTTGTATTTTTAAATATTAATATAATTTAATAATACAGTATTTGATATGATTTCCCTTTCGATCTAAAACATGTTACGAAAGCCTTGAAATCAATATGGCATTACCATATTATGGTCAGACTTTTTATTATACACCACTCCAAAATACACATATATTGAAGTTCTTTTTTTAGCTGCAAATTCAGTGAAATGCTCACATTTACATCGTTTAACACAGCGGTCCGCTACAGAGCCATGTAATCCTGTTAAGGTCTCCAAGGTGTACAGACTCGGGGAAGCTAAATGCAAACACCGGGAGGCAGGAAGGAGTTAACTGGAGGTGAGCCGTTTATTAAGGTTGATTGTCGAATGGTACAAAAATAAAAAAACAAAACGGAATGGGGAACTAAAACAGAGAAACTAAACCGTGACATGCTAGCAACAGAGCCCATGGAACCTGAAGAAACATGAGGGTAGATGAACAGACGCTTTGACAAAGGCCAGAGGAAAACAGTGACAATACAACACTGAGGGGAGATCAGGAGAGTGGAAACACATGAGAACACAGCAGGAACAAATCAGACATAACCAGATAGGGGAAGCAAAACAGAAAACAATACAAATGAGACAAGCACTACCAAAAGAAAACAGGAAGGAGCTCAAACACTAAGACTCAGACAAAATCACTCGAGCCTGACACTAAGACAGGGCTAAACAAACATGGAAACACATAACAAACTGGGGAGGCAAAGGATAAAATACAGAGAAGAACACGGGAACAGGTAAGGGAGACAGAACACCGAGGTCTGACTGGGATGAGAGAGAGACGAAGTGACACAGATGTACTGTAGATAGAGAGAGAAAGAGACACTGAAGGGTAATAAACAAGGACAGAGGGTAAGACAAAAGGGGAAATGCTAAAGAAAACTAAAAAATCCAAACTAACATGAATCCCCGAGGTAAAACATAATCAGAAACTCATAAGCACACGGAAACTAAACTAAGAAAAATAAATCAGTCTTTAAGAATACAACAGTGATAATAAGCAAGCTTCAAAAGTCCACACAAACAAAACATTGGGTCAAAGAACCATGACAAACCCATCCCACAGTTCTGGACACATCGAACCTCACGGGGCAGAATGAAGAGACTAAACAAAGTCACAGTCCAGTACTGGCTTATCATTTTAAATATTTAAAAGACACGTAATCTTTACCTTGGAGCTCTCTGAATTTCCTGCCCCGTCCAACCTTTGATGTAACCTCGCAAATTCCGCAGATGGACAACTGAGTGGTCTTCTGTTCAAGTGACAAGGCACAGTGGGTCCCAGCAGGAGTTGGTGTTCCCCTCCAGTCTTGTGTGCATCTGTCAAATGGCTGTCTTTGGAGCACCAACTCTCAGAGGAAATTTGGAATTCTGACAGCATGCCTGTAGAAGAAGAGGACATGTACGAGGAACTGGGGAGCGAAGAGTGGTGTGATTCAGGGGGGACAGGAGGAGGACGCTCGGGAGGAGGAGGTGGTGGTGGGTCCCTCTGTGGAGGAGGTGGGGCTGGAAGAGGCTTGTCTTGCTTCCTAGATCTGCCTGGTGAAGACTAAAGGGGTAGAAAGATAAAGTTGTTCAATAAAATGAGACAACTAATTTGATACTTGGATTTACATTTTTTTAAATTCTTTTAATTAATCTAGTCGTCCATCCATTCTCTTCACGGGGAGACTGGAGCCTCTCCCAGCTACCATAGGGCAACAGGAAGGGTACACCCTGAACAGATCGCAGGGCCAACACAGAGAGACAGATAACTATACACACTTTCAGGTGTGTGCTAACACAATGCCATAATCTTACCAGCAGTAAAAATCTCCATAAATTTACCTCTGTAAAATGCTCAGAGAAAATACAGAAAACCCAAGAGCCACATGTCAGACTCTACAGGACTCAGTTATTATTAGTTAAATGTTAAAGTTCAGTTTGCAAAAGACTGAACAAGTATGACTTGTTTAAAAGGGTTGCCAGGAAAAAAGCATTTTTCTACTTAAAAGAACATGGTTTAGGATTGCAAAACTGAATCTGAACAAATCACAAGACAGGGGTGTCAAACCAGAGATGGCCACTTGCACTCGCAACTTAGACTCGAGTCACAGTTAAGTTGCAAAAACCAAAGCCTTCAGACTTGAGACTTAGACTCAAGGTTTGGGGCTCGAGTCTTGAGAAACATTTTTTACCCATGTAAATACGGTAACTGTAGGTTATTTGGAGAGTAACGAGATGTACACAGCAATCTGTCTCTAATATTTAATAAAATGTTCTGAATATGCTAATAATTTGTGAATTTTTGTTTTAAATTTATCATTAATTATGTGAGGGTTGTAAAGAAGACATAAGTCCAAAGGTTTCATCATATTTCACTCTATAAATGAAGTGTTTCTTAAATCTTTGTTGTCCATACACATACTAAGATATTAAAGTGTCATTTTTTCAAACGATAACCAAGGAGAGATAGCAGCAACAATGTGGCAAAGACTATTAAAGAATTATACAGACCATTATAATTAAAATTACATCCAGCCCTGAACTCCTCATAGGTTACAAAAATATTCCTTTTCATAGGACTGACTCAAGCTACCGTGCTTGACAGCTGGAATGAGGTGTGTTTGCCAATATGCAGTGTTTGCTTTTGATCAGACATAGCACTGTAGATTATGGCAAAACATCTCCACTTTGGTTTTTGCTGTCCAAAGGATACTGCTCCAGAAATCTTGTGGCTTGTTCAGATGAACTTTTTTTTAAAAAAAAACCTAAGCTATGCTAACATGTTCTTTTTAGAGAGCAACTTTCCAAATAAGCCATATTTGTTCAGTTTTTTTTTTTCAAATTGTACTGTCAGTAAACTCTGGGTCTCCATAGCATTGTCATAACACATACCTTAATACTCAAGACTGCTACTTTTATAGAGATGGTAACAGTTGATAATCATGATCAGTGAGTGAATCAAGTGGATTTAATTAGCAGCATTTGGGGCACTTAGAGTAATTTGTGGATTGTCATGTACATTCTCTGCTGATCAGTAAACAACAGTGTAAAAACTGTGTAAATAAACTTAAACACTTGTGTGCCAGGTGAACGTATGAGGGGTTTCATAGTGGCAGTATGCTGAACTGTGACTGACCTTGGGGGAGCAGGTGGGACTGGCAGATGGGGAGCGAATGGCACCTTTGTTGATAAGGTCACGTCGTGGTGGGACAGGTGGGAGGCTGAGGTGCTGGACACATTGGCTGGAGTTTCCCCCATGGGCTTTTCTGTGTTGGCTGACAGGTGAAGAACTGGGCGACACCATTGGCGATTTCTGATGCTCGCCACATTGCTAAGGGAAAAAGTAAATAAACTTTTTTTTTTAAAAAAAAAATCTTAGTCGTTTATTACCAGTTCTATCCTGATTAGAGACTGCTAGAATCCACATTCTTTATAGGGGATAGATAGAAGCAAATCTACACCACTTTAAAATGTGGTAAAATGTTAATCAATTTCCTGTTTTGATTACCTGAGATTATGCTTATTTATGCTCTCGCCACTGCTCCAGAAGTGATGTATCATAGCTAACATAATGAGAAGGTTAGATATAACCTAGAGCTCAGTATTCTATTTTCAATAGTACTGTACTATCTATCATCAGCTGTCATGGGGCAAAAGGCAGAGTACAACCTGGACAGACTGCCAGTCTGTCAAAGGGTTAACACATAGAGACAGATAAACATTAACACTCATGTTACACATGCTTGGCCAGTGCTCTTTTTTGGACTGTGGAAGTAAGCCTTGGAATCTGCAGTTGTTTAGAAATGGCTCAAATGGCTCCACCATCCTAACTTCTGTAAATTTATAAGTCTCCTTCTTAGCGTTACTACCAATTGTAGTCAATGGTTATGACTAACAAGAAGTTAACAACACTTGGCTTTGATATAAGCGATATAATATATTACACTTATGATATACATCCTAAAGTGCTTCCAACCATAAGAAGATGTCATCAGATGGTGTCAAACCATCAGCAGGTTTTTTAACCATGGACCACAATGCTTTTAGGTCGGCTGGTCAACAATGACAGCCAGTCACTGCTCATCTTCTCCTGGTCCCCAGCTACCCTGCTCCTTCCTACTCCATAAGAGGCTTTCTCTGGCTCCCCCAACCTATGAAGGCTGCCTTCCTGGTAATCCAAACACCGTCAGTGTGTTCCAAACAGACTGTGCAGGGAACCCCTTGCATCCTACTTTGACTGGGAATAGCCAGGCATGCCACCCTCTGTTCTTCCAGTCTTGGACTAAATCCTGGTCGTTAGTGGCTTTCCTCTCTTCTGCTTCAGCACATCCATCCTCCCATAGGACGGTCAGTTCTAACAGGAAGATCTTCTTAGCCTTCTCTGACCAAAAAACGACGTCGAGCACTCAGGGAAGTTTGCACGACCTGGGGAAAGCGCAATTTCTATCCCAGATCCAACCTCATCTTCCATGAAGGTGCTGACGACAGTAGACTCTTCCTGGTCTTTTTGGAGGATGGAGGTTTCTTGAAATAAATGGGTAGTATTGGTCTTGTTTGAAATTTGAGTTTTCTCTGCTACTCCAAAATGTTGGATCTTGTCATGGTGTCATCTGTATCTTCCCAGTCTTACATCCTGTTAGAATCTGCACCATCATTCGTGTCTCCCTACATATCCTCCCTCATTTCCCACCTACACAGGTTTTTGGTGATGGAAGGTGTCATAGACTGAGTGGAGCCTTCCAGCATCGGAAAGGCTCCATGCTCCAAAGTCTGGGCCAGCAAGTCTTCTGCTTTGCAGGTCCCACTTTATCCAGGTTCCTTCTGAACCCAGTTCTGTGGCCCTGGACATGCTACCTTCCTCCTCTAACTGCCGGACCTCAGCTTGGACCATGTTTCTCCTCTGCCTTGGATAAGCTCTTGTGTCAGGCTCTTGTGGTGACTCCTGCACCTCTCACCTTGTTGTCAGTCTAAAGCAGCATCTCAACCCTGCACTTTGTCATCTTGAATTCCTCCACGAGGAATGATAAGGGATGATAAGGGAAGGTGCAGTTGACTGGACTTGGTGTAGAACCCCACTACTCACTACTCATGGAGGTGGGTTGTTTACTTGCCTTTTAATACCTTCTACAGTTGTCAACGGCATCCCATAAATCATCAGGAGCCACAAGAGTCTTGGCATCATACCACAGGAATAGGTAGACCTTGAATCTGCCTAATAGGCCTGAGCCCTCGATCTTATGTAGCCACTCTACAGCCTCCTTTTCTGCCCTATAGACGCTCTCTCTGTCATTGAGTAATGAATCATACCGCTTGCCTAGGCACTTAATTGGCCTATATGATATATATATATATATATATATATATATATATATATATATATATATATATATATATATATATATATATATATATACAGGGTGGGCCATATATATGGATACACCGTAATAACATGGGAATGGTTGGTGATATTAAAGTCCTGTTTGTGGCACATTAGCATATGTAAGGGGGCAAACTCCTCAAGATGGGTGGTGACCATGGTGGCCATTTAGAAGTCGGCCATCTTGGATACAACTTCTTTCAATAGGAAGAGGGCCATGTGACACATAAAATCTATTTCATAAAGCTACTGTGTTTTTCTAACGACAAGCCATGAATAAATCCTGAAATAAAGGTTATCCTCAAGGACAAGAAGAGAGTCTTTAGATCTGGAGACAAACAGGAGCTAAGACCTGTCCAGAAGAAGCTGAAATGGAAGATAAGGCAAGAGAAGGAAAACTACAGGAGGAAGATGGAAGAGCAGATGCTACAGGACAACATCAGAGGGGTTTGAAACAGCCTGAAGACAAAAATCAACCCCCCAGGCTGCAGGAGACTTGGGGTGGGTGAATGACCTAAATAAATATTTTAATAGGTTTGATCAAACACCCACCCCCCAGCATCATCCCCCCTGCTGCAATCTTCCTCATCTTTAGGGACTGCCTGTCTTTTATCTCAGGACTTCTCAGTTCCCATCCATCACACCCATCCCCGGCATCTGTGGACTCCAACTTACACCCCCTCCCCCAAAATCCACTCTTTCTATCTCAGCACTTCAAGTGAGGAACAAGCTTCGCAAGATCAAGGTGCGGAAGGTTGCAGGTCCAGATGGCATCAGCTCTAGGCTCCTGAGGTCCTGCGCAGATGAACTGTGTGGCATCCTAGGATATCTGTTCAACCTGAGCCTGTCACTGGGGAAAGTACCACAGCTGTGGAAGACCTCCTGTGTGGTACCGGTACCAAAGACCTACCATCCCAAGGACCTCAGCAGCTAAAGGCCAGTAGCCCTGACATCACATCTGATGAAGACCCTCGAGAGGTTGGTTCTAAACCATCTGGGCTCCCTGGTAAGGTCTTCATTGGATCCGCTGCAGTTCGCTTACCAGCCTGGCATCAGGGTGGAGGACACCATCATCTACCTCCTGCACAGAGCTCTGACTCACCTGGAGAAGCCAGGAAGCACTGTGAGGATAATGTTCTTTGATTTCTCCAGTGCTTTTAACACCATCCAGCCACGACTTCTGAGGGACAAGCTGGAGCTATCAGGAGTGGACCACCACATGTCCCAGTGGATACTGGACTACCTCACAGGACGCCCACGATATGTGAGGACACAGGGCTGTGTCTCTGATATGCTGGTCTGCAGTACGGGGGCCCCACAGGGAACTATGCTGGCACCGTTCCTCTTCACCCTCTACACTGCAGACTTCTCCATCAACTCCCCACGCTGCCACCTACAGAACTTCTCTGACGACTCTGCCATCACAGGTGAGGTTGACTCAGGCTATGTCCACACTAGCCTGGATAGATTTGAAAATGGCGTTTTCGTCTGAAAACACTCCACGTCCACAATTTCAGGCCGATAACGCTTACGTTCAAGTACTGCGCATGCGTGAAACGCAAGAAGATTTGGCCTGCCTCATTTCTGTCTGCCCTTTATTTACTTTCCGGCTCTTTGAAACGTTGTGGCAAAATGTCAAGGAAAAGCACCAAGTTTTTTAAATGGACTAACAATGAGGTGGAGTTGTTGCTGCAAGTAACACAAAAGTACAAAGTTGCAAAAGCGAGTGAGAATTAAAGAATTTGAAGAAAAGCTATCTGAAGCATGTACAAACTGATATTAATCTTTAATAGGGCTGTCAAAATTGAGAGCAAACAAAACAACTGCTGTATAATGCCCTCCGCTATCTTTGGTCACATGACTGCATCATATGACTAACATGCGTCATCGTTTTCGAAAGTCTCCGTTTTCGCTGTCCACACTGCGATGCAAAAGCACCGTCTTCAAATGTATTCGTTTTTGAGAGCGTTTTCAATACGATGCGTTTTCCTTCGGGGAAAACGCCGCCTCAGGCTATGTCCACACGTACCCGGGTATTTTTGAAAACGCAGATTTTTCTATGCGTTTGCACCTTTCGTCCACACGTAAACGGCGTTTTCGGTCACTGAAAACGGAGATTTCTAAAAACTCCGGCCAGGGTGGATATTTTCTAAAACTCCGTTTTTGCATTTACGTGTGGATGAGAAAAACGGAGAAAACGCAGCGTCAAAGGTGTGCGCCTTTTTTGTCACAGTGTGCGCCACGTTGTTGTTTCGGTGAAATGAATTTCTACAATACTGTTACTGTTAATTGTCCTCTCTGCAGTGTTTAAATGCTTACATATACACACACAGTTACTGTCCCTCCACACATACGACTCGGTTCTGCTTCTATGCCCCAGCTTTGTTTACCATTTCCCACCGAGGCTTCTAGACTTATGATTGGCCAACATTTCTACACGGTTAGGAATATAGCGCCACCTGCTGCTTTGGCATGCTCCTAACAGTGTTTTCCTTCATTTCTGCCTTTACGTGTGGACGGGATTATTTTTTAAAACGAAAACGGAAAATCTCCGTTTTCAAAAATACCCGTGTACGTGTGGACATAGCCTCAGTGTAGACGGGAGGCCAAAACGGAGAGAAAACGATGCGTTTTCAAACGTAAACGCATTAGTGTGGACGTAGCCTCAGAGTACAGACAGTGGACTTTGGACATTGTGGACTGGTGTCAGCATAACCACCTGCTGATCAACGCCGGGAAAACCAAGGAGTTAGTGGTGGACTTCCGGAGACGCAGACCCACCACACTGACACAGGTGAACATCCAGGGAGTGGACATTGAGATAGTGGACTCTTATCCACTATCACTGGGCGTTCACCTGAATAATAAACTGGACTGGAGCCACAACACTAATGCTCTTTACAGGAAGGGTCAGAGCAGACTCTACCTACTGAAGCTTCTAAAGACATTCTATGACTCTGTGGCATCCGTCATTTTTTACAGTGTTGTATGTTGGAGCAGCAGTTTATCGACAGCTGAGAGGAAGAGGTTGGATAAACTCATCAGGAAGGACAGCTCTGTTCTGGGATGCACCCTGGATCCAGTACAGGTGGTGGGAGACAGAAGGACTCTGGCCAAAATAACTTCTCTGATGGACAGAGTCTTCCACCCCATGCATGTAAATGTTGCTGAACTGCAGAGCTCCTTCAGTGACAGACTGCTGCATCCTAGATGGATGAAGGAGCATTTCCGCAGGTCCTTCCTCCCTGCAGCTGTCAGACTGTACAATCAAAACTGCTCCCAACAAACATAGATGTTTACATCAGTGCTGTAACAACTTCTACTGTTATAACTTGCACATTACTTTTCTCAGTTTATATATACACTAACTTATTGGAAGTTACATGTCTACTTTTTAATGCACAGGTACAATACACAATCTGCACTTTTCTAATTATTCTAAATATTCTTAACTATTTAACAATCTTTCAGTATCCTGCTCTGTTTGCACACTACAACCTGGGCTTGCCACTTATCTATACTCTAATTTTAATAACTGTACAGTACTCTGCTTTGGTAACTATTGTCCATGATGTAAATATGTAAAAATTGTGTTTCTGTTCTGCATCCTGTTCTGTTTGTATATGTGTGTTTTTGCTGCTGATACAACCAAATTTCCCCTTGTAGGACAATTAAAGGATTATTCTATTCTTCTATTCTATTCTATACTTTTGACCCTGTGTAAATTAGAGAGAATCCAAAATAAATTCAAACTTATACACTCAATCCTTGTTTTTTAAAAACATTAAAGACATTCATTCCACCCTGAAAAAGAACATTTCAAAGAAATCATTAGAAGCCAAAAATCCATGACATTCATGCCCATGATGAGTGCATGTATATTGAAAAATTGGACAAAAGTGCAAACAGTATACAGTACTGTGCAGCTGCTTTTCTTCTTTGTCTTTTACTTATTAATTAGAGTTTTAGTTTGTTAGTTTAGTGAGAAGGTCAATGAGATGGTCCACAAACTCAGGAGTTCGAAGCTGGTGAAGCATGTCGATGAGGATAGCTGCTTAAAGTCAAAGTGTGCTTTAAAAACAACAGCTAACCCCCCCGCCGTGATCAGAACATCTCAGAGCACTAAAATAAGTACAGCCAGCCGGCAGTAGTTCAGAAAAAATCAAATCAAATCAACTCAAATCATTGGGTAGAGTCCAAGTTTCAGGAAGAGGAAATTCAATGCATGGGAAGAAAAGAAATATTTTATTCTTTCTTTCCTCCATCCATCCATCTTCTTCCGCTTATCCGGGACCGGGTTGCGGGGGCAGCAGCCTAAGCAGAGAAGCCCAGGGCCTCCTCCCAGTGGGACATGCCCGGGACACCTCACCCAGGAGGCGCCCAGGAGGGATCCTTGTCAGATGCCCGAACCGCCTCAACTGGCTTCTTTCGATGTGGAGGAACAGCGGCTCTACTCTGAGCCCCTCCCGGATGGCTGAAATTCTCACCCAATCTCTAAGGGAGAGTCCAGCCACCCTTTGGAGGAAGCTCATTTCCGCCGCTTGTATCCGCAATCTTGTTCTTTCGGTCACTACCCACAGCTCGTGACCATAGGTGAGGGTAGGGACATAGATAAGACCGGTAAATTGAGAGCTTCACTTTTACGCTCAGCTCTCTCTTCAACATGATCGGTACAGCGTCCGCATCACTGCCACCCCAGCAGACCACACCATAAAAGATGGCATGGTCTCAGAAAGTCTTCAGGAGTGGGCCCTTCACTCCAAAAGACCTGAGTCTCCGCAGCAGGTACAACCTGCTCCGCCCTTTTCTGTATTATGAGTCCAGTCCAGTTTATTGTTCAAATAAACCCCAAGGTACCTGTAGCTATCCACAGCCTCAATGTCCATACCTTGAAAACTCCACCCTTTTCCGGCTGAGAACCATGGCTTTAGATTTGGAGGTGCTGATCCTCATTCCCGCTGCTTCAGATTCGGCTGCGAAGCGTTCCATTGCGAGCTGGAGGCCACCACCCGATGAAGCCAACAGAACCACATCATCCGCGAAAAGCAGAGATGAGATTCTGACACCACCTAAGTGAAAGCCTTCCACCACTTGGCTGCGCCTAAAAATTATGTTCATAAAAATTATGAACAGAATCGTTGACCTAGGGCAGCCCTGGCGGAGCCCAATACCCATCCGGGAACGAGTCCGACTATGCTGACCAAGCTCTTGCTACAGTTGTATAGGGATCAAATGGCCCGTAGCAATGGGCCAGACACCCCATACTCCCGCAGCACCTCAAACAGCACACCGAGGGACACGGTCGAATGGGGGTCACTCCCATAGGCCTTAAATCTGGGACTCTCCACCATTTGACCTTAGAACTGAAGACGCTTCTCGGATGAAACATCTTCAAGCAACTTAAAGAAGTCCAGACATTTTTCTTTCCAAGTTCCTTAGACATTATCTGTATATAATTTTTTGAGCGGTGTATTTAAGTCTGTATTTATACTTTTGACCCTGTGTAGATTACCTTCCTGATGTTGGCCAGTCCATTCATGACAAGACAGTCTTCTCGGTCTTCCTCATCATCCAGGTCCAGCAAGGGGGAGCTTTGTTGGTCCAGGAAGAAGCACTTGGAGCCCTCATTTCGTGGGTCAAAGGGATCCACAATAATGGGCTCTGTGCCTTTGATCTCACAGCGACAGAAAGGGCATCCTTGGCCATCTGATTCCTGAATAGATATAACAGGCTAGTCATACACAAACATACAAAAACACAGGTGGTGACATTTTAACAAAAAAATATTACTAAATGCCACATGTTGTTTCAGTAACATCAGGAAACTACTGTGCATTCATTGTAAAAGACCCTGTCAAAAACATAAAAAATAGCAGTATAACGTTTTAGAGCATCTATCTAACAAAGACAGAACAAAGCTATGCTTTTGGTAGCCATATAGTTGGGAACTTGACTGTGGACCTGTGGGAACTGATGTCTGTTAATAAAAAGCTTCACCTTTAGCCACATATGACACACATTCTAAGTTTTTTAAACTTTATTTTTGAGTGATCGTTTCATTCATAAGTCAACATTTCAGTAGCACACTGGGAGAATTCTGAGTCAAATGATTATTCTCTGTGGGCTTATTACCACACTACTATATCACTATTACCATTATCACACTTTAAAAAAAAATACAGGCCATGGCAGTTGTGTACATTACTTATTGTTTTCTTTGAATAAATAAACCTGCGGATTTTTATCATCCTTAGCTCTTGGACAACTCTTCTGATAATTCTTTTCACTCCTCTATCTTTCAGGGAGCACCTAGCTGTGGCCAGTTTATGGTGAAATTATGTTTTTTCCACTTCTGGATTATGACCCAAAGAGTGATCAGTTCTGCAACCAGTGCCATCAGTTTGTTTTGCAACAATAAGGTTGCAAAGGTGTTGAGAGAACTCATTGGTTTTACCAGTCATGAGATGTTTGTTGTGTGACACCTTGGTAATGACAGACCTTAATAGGCCACCAGCTGGGACTGAACCAGCTCATTTTAATTTGAACTAAGTGGCAGGATTGCTTGGAAATTACTGATAGATTTCAGCTGGTGTCACTGCTTTCCATGCCTTTTACACCTCCCTTTCTTTATGTGTTCAATACTTCTTCCCTGTATAATTTCTCTATTACACATAGCTTTTTTCATGGACATCTATGGTTTGATTTCTTTGCATGTGTAGGTTGGATGGGTTGCTACTGACATCTGGTGAGAATGTCATGTCAATACTGCCTTCAAAAATATATTTACTTTGAAACTTGGTGAAATGTTCAACGCTTATTTTATTCAATGTTAATCTTTTTCTTTTATTTACTTGTTTTCTTTTATTATTCTTATTATTATCTCTGTGGTTATACACTGCTGAAGCTGACAGGGATAGTAAAGAGAAGGAGGAGGTAAAAAAAAAAGGGAAAAACTGCAAGACTTAAACAAATAGCTGCCTGTGTACTCCCCAACATCCCTGGAGAAGCTGATCATAACCACATCTTGCATGTGAGCTCTCATCAATTTTTATCCAGTTTGGAAGGACCAGCATGTCTTATTGATGGAGGCATGGGGGCACACACTCCCTTTGTGACTCTAATCTATTGTGGGTGTTTTAACATTCCTGGATAAAGTTCTTTCTTTTTCTACAATTAAGGTTTATTTGGCAACTATATCTGCTTTTGATATTGGATATGATGAGGTGACTTAAGGTGTACCTTAAGTACACTGTACTGGTGTAGAGTCAACAACCTGTCTCTGAATGTGGACAAAACAAAAGAGTTGAATGTCGACTTCATGAGAGCACAGAGAGATCACTGTGCACTTAACGTCAATGGATCCTCTGTGGAGGTCGTCAAGAGCACAAAATTCCTTGGTGGTCACCTGGTGGAAAACCTCTCCTGATCCCTCAACACCAGCTTCATAGCTAAGAAGGCCCAACAGCATCTTTACTTCCTGCGGAAGCTGAGAAAAGCCCATCTCCCAACACCCATTCTCACCTTCTACAGAGGGACTATTGAGAACATCCTGAGCAGCTGCATCACTATCTGGTATGGTAGCTGCACCGTATCGGATTGCAATACCCTACATTGGCTAGTGAGAACAGCTGAGAAGATCACTGGAGCCTTTCTTTCCTCCATCACAAACATGTATCGCACCCACTGCATCCACAAAGCTGCGGAGGACCCCACAAACCCCTCACACACACTCTTCACCCTGCTGACTTCTGGCAAGAGGTACCGGAGCATTCGGGTCCTCACTGCCAGACTGTGAAACAGTTTCTTCCTCCAAGCCATCAGACTCCTGAACACTTAGTGACTGGACCTTAACCCTGGAGAACCCATGGGGTCAAATAGGGTCGGCTCTGACCCCATGGGTTCTCCAGGGTTAATACATGTCACTACCTCAAGCACTTAACTGCACAATCTCATACACACAAACACACACACACGCACACCTTCATACATCAAGCTACCTTTTGTACAATGCTCAGTCTTTTGCACAACCCACTGTCATTGTTGCACTTTTCTATTGTACTGTTGTGTCTGCACTGTCTTGTGTCTGTATTATTCTGTTCTGTCTGGTGTTGCACTGTTTTTTTTGTTTGGTTTTTGGCAATTTTTGCACACTTGCAATTTATGTAGTTCTGTGTTGATTGTCTGTTATATGTCATATGTAGCACCATGGTCTTGGGGAACGTTGTCTGTCTTCACTGTGTACTGTACCACTGCACATGGTTGGAAATGACAATAAAGCCACTCGAGTTGACTTGAGTACTGCTTCTCACTTTAGCCTCTGCAAAGTGAGTGGGTAGCCTTCATGCGTTTTTTGTGCATCCTTCTTGCACACAGTTCTCTTCTGACAGCCTTAGGGTCGTATTTTGTCCAAATATGTTAGGGTACCTGGGTCGTTGTGTTTTTTTTTCTTTGACTCTTGTTTATTCGTTATTGTTTTCTCTGTGTGACTTTTTTCCTAGTTGACTTATCTGTATTTCTAGTTCAGGTTGTCTGGTTAGTTATTAGTTCCCTTTTCATGTCCTGGTCTCGTCTCTGTGTCCTGTTTGCCTTGGTCTTGCCTTTGTGTGCCCACCCCTGTTAGGTCAGTCTTGCCTTCATGTTTGTCTGCCTGGTTTTTTTCGCTGTAAAAAGAAGTTTTCTTCCCACGCACAACGGACGCTAATGTTTTTGTCCCTTTTTATGGAATCAAACTCAAAATAAGGTCAGTACTTCCACGCTTTAAACGCTGCATGCTCATGCTCTCTCCCACACTCGATATATTATCCATTGTTGATCTGCACACAGCTGTTGTCATGAACGCCGCACTCGCTTACGTCACTGTCATGAGACATTCTCGCAAAAAAATCATGGTTTTAGTAACGCAGTAACGCAGTGTGCTTACAGGAAAGTAACGGTAATCTAATTACTGTTTTTGCAATAGTAATCCCTTACTTTACTCGTTACTTGAAAAAAGTAAGCGGATTACAGTAATCCGTTACTTGTAACGCGTTACTGCCCATCTCTGATCAGGACACACACTGGACCTTGTATGTGTTAAATATTGATTCTGTTTCTTCTGTGGACATTTTGTTTTCTGACGATTGTATTTTTTTTCTAAATCATCTTTTCTTGTGCGTCTCTTGGTCGTGGTGTGATTAGCTCTCGCATCTTAAATTCTTTTTTTGCTGTTAAATTTTTTTTAAGCTTTCGGGGGCGCGCATGAGCATGAGTAGTGAGTAGACATGTCTTCCACAGCTCCCGCTTTATTATATTAAATTAATTCATTCTGCACCTTGCAACCGGCTGAACGTTTGAACATTTAGTAGGTGACTTTATTATCCTATGAGTGGATGAATGCCTCCTAAACTGCCCAAACGACAGGGTGGGAAAGTCACAGCGCGGGGCGATTCAAACTCCTCGGCCAGTACAGAAACAGATGCTAACGCTAACAGCATGGACGCGCTAGCAAATGCAGTTACAGCGGTACAAGCCTCTATCGACTCGTTTCGGGAGGAGAACTGGGCATCTATTGCTTCTCTACATTCAATCCTGAGTGGGTACGGCCAACGAATTACCGACATGGAAGAAGGAATGAATGAGTTCGACAAGAGACTGAGCAGCATGGAGACCTTCCAATCCTCGCTAAAGAGAATGAGGCTTTAAGAGAGAAGGTGGCGTACTTGGAAAACTACACCAGACGGCAGAATATACGCACTGTGGGGATACAAGAGAATGCGGAGGGCCCACGACCAACGGAATTCATCACCAAAATACTCTTTGATGTGCTTGGGGAGAACAACTTCGAGAGGCCGCCATTGGTGGATAGAGCCCACAGGAGTTTGGCTCCACTGTTGATAACGAACGCCCCGCCTCGCACCCTGCAGAGACTGGTGACTGAGGTAATGGTAACGATTGGGTTAATTACATTGAAAATCACTTCACAGAAGGTGGCATCATTAGACATGGCTACTCTGTCATATTTTGAATATTTCTTTACTCTCATTGTGTTCTATTATCATTGGTCATAGTGGCAATGAACATTTTATATTTGATGGTGTAAATACACACCACACGTAATGCCATTCATGAGCACCTTCCTAAATGTTCAATTTTTGTTTTTCTTCATTACTGATGTTATTGCCCTTTTTTCCTTTTTTCTTTTCTCTTTTTCAAATTATGAAAGGGCGTTACAGTTTGTTTAATACCCTGTTGCAGAGGTTCATTAATGGTTCAAAAATGTATCCTTTATTGTGGGCAGCATGCAAATGCAGGTTTGCAAAAGTTTGAAGTTTTTTTTGGGGGGGGGTTAGGGCTGTGCGATATGACCAAAATCTCATATCCCGATATTAAGACATCTATCGTCGATATAACGATATAAATTATAAAAATGTAACATTTCCTGTAAATTCTATGAATCTCGGGCATCTCGGCTTGCGTGAAGTGTTTCCAGCTGGGCGTCGAGTACCTGGAGTCCAGTGTTTTAACTGATGCATGAAACTATACATTTTTAGACATAGGTTGTAACGGCCGCCGTTTTCTTTGTGAGTATTTATTACACAACGTGCTGCGGAGAAAAGCCTGTTCTAACGTTTGAGTCTAAGGTTTAGTTTTTAGCACCTGGCGGCTCTTTTTTGCTTCTCATCCGTTAATACTCTGCATCTTTCACGTGACTCGTTTTATTTTGAAAAGCCTCAACAGGATCTTGACCTTTATTGTGAAAGGTTTATGTGGAAAATAAACAAGCGGACACGCCGTGGTTTTACCGTCGTTGTTGCTAACGAAAACACATAAAAAACAAGCGCTTGTCCCTCCGTAGTGTGGTTATATTAAATATAAGAGAAAGAGAGAACTTTAAGAAATTAATATAGCCACTACAGTGACCATCAAAATGATGAAAAAATATTGCCGTAAACAGTTTATTTTGCGACACCACGAAACAAACGATAGCGTAAAATGAAACGATAGACGTTTTTATATCGTCATCCGATATATATCGTTATATCGAACAGCCCTAGGGGGGGTAGCCTTTTTAAGGCCCGTTTATGTGTTATGTGTTGTTTTGGTGTGGCATTTGTTTTGTATTCACTGTGTGCACCTACTGTGCTTTTTTATCGTTTAAATTGGGCAAACATCTATATTTTTGAATTACATAGTTCTGACAAAGAGTAAATTGGACCCTGTCCCAGATAATGCTGACGTAAAAATTATGAGTTGGTATGTGAAGGGTATGAACCAGGCAATCAAGAGAAAAAGGATCCTTTCTCATTTACAACATCTTGGGGTTGGTATTGCCTTCCTACAGGAAACCCACCTCAGGAATTGTGATCAGTCTAAAATTCACAAAGAATGGGTGGGCCAAATGTTTCATTCATAATTTAATTGTAAAGGCCGAGGAGTGGCTATACTCATCCATAGAAAAAATCCTTTCATCGTATCAGATACTATCTTGGACCCTAATGGCAGATATGTGATGGTTGTGGGAGAGCTGTCTCAACTTCGCCTAGTATTGGTCAATATTTACCGTCCAAACTTTGACAACGAGAACTTTTAGAAAAAGATGCTAAGCTCCATTCCCAATCTGGATAGTTATCATTTGGTTATGTCTGGGGATTACAACCTGGTAATGGATTCTGTTTGGGATCGCTCTTCCCAATCTTTACTAAGACCATCTAAATCTGTGCAAACAATTCAGTCATTCGTAGAGGCACATAAACTTGTAGACCCTTGGAGATTTAAATATCCCACTAAAAGGGAGTATTCGTTTTACTCTAATGTGCATAAGTCATTTTCTAGGATAATTTTTTTCTGGTTGACCCCTACTTACTGAGTGCTATTACAGACTGTAAATATGATCCAATCGTCATTTCTGATAACGCCCCGGTTAGTATTAAGGTAACTCTTCCGACTCTGAGGACAAAGCGGACATGGCAGCTGGACCCACTCCTACTGGCTGATTCAGACTTTGTGAAGTTCATTACAGAACAAATAGATTTCTTTCTACAGGTAAATAGGACGGATAGCATCTCAGCTTCGACCCTCTGGGAGACGCTTAAAGCGTATCTCAGGGGACAGATTATCTCTGCTTATATGAGGAAGAAGAAGTATAAGAAGATTGAGGAGTTATCCTCAGAAATCAAGACCCTGGACGGACTCATATCTGGTTCTCCGACCCCTGATTTGATTAAGAGGAGAATGGCCTTACAAACTGAAATTGATCTATTAACTACCGCCCAAGCAGAGAAGCTCATTTTAAAATCCCGTAGTAGATTGTACAAAGAGGGAGATAAACCATCCAAATTATTAGCTAGCCAGCTCCGCCAAAAAGCAGCATCCCATGTTATTTCGCAACTTATCTTATCAGATGGCTCATCAACTGAGGATCATCAAGCTCTTAACAACTATTTTAGAGAGTTTTATGCTAAATTATATTCCTCAGATTCAGCACCAGCTCAAAATAAGCTTGACGCTTTTTTTCCCTAATCTGAATATTCCTATAATTGACTCTGACTCGAAAGAACAATTGGAACAAAGTCTGACACTGGAAGAAATTAAAAATGCAATAATGTCCCTTCAGAGTGGAAAAGCCCCTGGTCTGGACGGGTTTCCAACTGATTTTTATAAGAAATTTATGGACAAACTTGCCCTTCTTCTTCTCTTGGTTTACACGGAAGCAATAGAGAATAACATTCTTTCGCCTACGCTGCGGCAGGCATCTATTACACTCTTATTAAAGAAGAATAAGGACCCCTGAGATTGCTCATCCTATAGACCAATCAGCTTAACAAACTGTGATGGCAAAGTGTTCTCAAAAGCCATTGCACTCCGACTTGAGAAAATTCTTCCTCATATTATTTTAGGGGACCAGACTGGGTTTGTCCAGGGTAGACAATCCTATTTTAACCTGAGACGATTGTTTAATATCATCTATACTGAGGCTGATACTCCATCCCCAGAAGCAGTAATATCGCTTGACGCCGAAAAGGCGTTTGATCGGATTGAGTGGGATTATCTTTTTCACACACTTTGGAGGTTTGGTTTTGGTCCTAACTTTTTTCATTGTATCAAGCTCATTTACACTAATCCGACTGCTTCAGTCTATACCAACGGTATCTCATCGGAACCTTTTCCCCTTCACAGAGGGACCAAGGCAGGGGGATCCAGTGAGTCCATTACTTTTTGTTTTAGCTATAGAGCCACTCTTAGAAGCAATAATAGTATACAAGGTATCTCGCGTGGTGGCATAACTCACACTGTCTTACTGTATGCGGATGATTTGTTGTTATATGTAACAAATCCAATCACATCTACCCCTGAAACCCTCAGAGTCTTACAGGAATTTGGAAGCATATCTGGATACAAACTAAATTTAGCTAAAAGTGAATACTTCCCCATTAGTAATAATGCAGGCGAATACCCCAATCTGCCATTTAAGTTGTCTACCGAGTCCTTTACATATCTGGGTGTAGAAGTCACCAAATCCTATTACAGTCTGTTTAAAAGTAACCTCACTCCTCTATTGGAACAGTGCAAACAAGATGTTAAAAGATGGTCTATTTTACCATTATCTCTCATTGGGAGAGCTAATTCTGTAAAGATGAATATTGTGCCAAAATTTCTATATTTATTTCAGGCGTTACCTGTTTAAATACCACAGTCTTTTTTCATGTCATTTAATCAAATGGTTTCTTCATTTATATGGAATAATAAAACGCCTCGTATAAGAAAAGAATTTATGGAAAGACCAAAAAAAAAGGTGGGCTCTCACTGCAAAACCTGCGCACATATTATTGGGCGGCGAATCTCAAGGTTCTTTATTTGTCACATGCATAGTTATACAAGTATAACACACAGTGAAATGTATCCGCACACAGTGAAATGTATCCCCATCCCAATACCATCTCTCTATGGCTAAAGGACTGGAATGATCAGATCCCTGCGTGGCTACAGATTGAAAGGGTCACAAGCAGGTCACATTCACTCCCAGCTTTACTCTGCGCACCCCTACCACCTCTAGTTAATAATGTTAAAGATAGCACAACTGTTACTCAATCGCTACGCATTATAAATCAGTTTAAAAAACATCTGGGTATTCAGAGTATTTCTATTCACTCTCCAATAATACATAACCATCTTTTTCAACCATCCCTAATGGACAATGGCTTCAAAATTTGGCACGACAGGGGCATTCACAGTATTGAGGATTTATATATTAATGATACGTTTGCTAGCTTTGAACAACTATCTAGGAAATTTGGTCTGACTAATAACCATTTTTTGCGATACTTGCAAATCAGAGATTTTATACGTAAAAAGGTTGCTAATTTTCCTACTCTCCCCCCTCCTTCCTGTTTGGATTCTATACTAAGGGTCAATGAGATGAAAAAAGGCAGAATATCGTTTATTTACTCACATATCATGGACAGTTGTAACCTGTCTATTTCATACATTAGCCTAAAGCCTATGCCTATAACATTTTTGGTCTTGTTTTAAGCCCCTCAGAGTAAAATGTGTGGACTGTCATACTGCCCAGAGATTAATAACATCAGGGTCAGTGCAGAACTCTAGCAAGTCTGAAGAGACATGACTACAACACCATGGTCAGCGAAGGGATACGTATGAAAAAAGGGAGAACAGGACATGCTAATGACTCATATGAGAGTAACATTTACAGACACTGCTCATACAGCTTTCAGTGCACAAACAAGAGGCACAATAAATACACTAGTGTAGGACAGGTTGCTGTGAGAGACACTACATACAAAAACAACAGGAAGCAGAAAACCACAAGCAGAACCACAAGGAGAACCACAAGCAGAAAAACTGGAATATATTGTGTGCATATAGTCTCAGTTTTCACTTCTGCTGCTATGTGGAAATTCAATTTGGACATATTCATGGGTACAGGGAAGGAGTAAGGAAGAGAGGGGTTTTTTGTTGGACTGACTGCTGAAGAAAGCTGCTTTGACTGTATTTTTGACTGTATTTTTCAGAAGTCTTTTCAAACTTCTATGCAGGCTCATTAATGCAATATTCATCACAAAGAAAAAAATATATTACCCAACTGGACAGAACATTTCTCAGTGTGACAATGAACAAATGCATATACACATGTAATACCACCAATATTCAACAACTTTGAAATGGACTTCTGTGATAAGATTTGTTACGGTACCTGCCAGGCAGTAAGACACGAAGTACACATGAGGTGACCGCATGGTTCAATCTTGATGTCTTTGTCATTCTCAGCACAGATCTTACAAAGCTGAAAGGTAGAGCCCATTTCACAGTACAGCTCATACTGCTCCTGTTCATGCAGAAAATACTGCTGTTAGTCATCAAATGGCATATAAAAGTCATGAGAAACATATAAACATGCACCATCCGTACAACACACGTTTCCCATCTCGTCTTGTACAGTGTGTTTTTCTTCTCTCACTCGTTCAGAGCTATTCCATAACCTTTTATCTTTAAAGTCCCAAATTTTATTTGGGGATCTAACTGAATAAGTGTTCAGTTCAAAAGAAAAAAAAAACATGTTTTCTTATAGTGAATGGTGCTGCACCAAATTCACAGAAACAGACTATTTTTATTGGTTTAATTTTAAAGACTTCCCCCTCAAAAACCAAGTCACCATTACTAAACAAAAATAAGTACAAGAACAGGTATAGCTGTGTAAGAACTGCTAGCTACTAAAAACCTACAATCTATCTGTACAGTTTGAAACCACAGAACAATCAGAATTTCCACACAAGTCAGCATGTAGCATGAACCAAAATGGTTTTAAGCATTTTCTAGAGTAATTTTCCCAAATTACTTCCATTGTGACCATTTAACCTCCTAGGACCTGGCGTCCACATATGTGGACATCACATTTTGGGTTATTTAGACCAAAATACTCAATTTTGCTCTACAAGGGCCTGATATCCACTTACGAGGACATTATACTGCTAGTGTTCTATCAAAATTTTAAACGAATATCCTCATATGTGGCTCTGATTTTTCATAAAAACAAAAATAAGGTAAAAAAAAAAAAAAATCTGGTAATTCTTTGTTTTTACTTTCATCGGGCCCCAATATGCCCAAATATCAAAGAGAAATTAAAAATGCATGCCGTGGAAGAGTTCAGGTCTTAGGAGGTTAATAATCTACCAAGAAGAAAATCGCTTTTGTAGCGGAAGCCTTGGTGGAGCTATGTTTTCAGTGATGTTTTTAATGATGCAAGCAAAAACTACCAAGCCAAATTCCATGAAATTGTGCAGTGATGTAAATATTTGAAAAAGAGGATCTCATTGGATGGTGATGTAGAACTGGATCACTTTCTTAAAGTGGCCTTGTCAGATAATACTCTTACTGGTGCAGGAAAAACAAATAAATAATAAGCAGACTGCTTGCTGGGCAACTGTCATTCACCTTTGAAGTTTCCCAGTATTCCCTAACTGATCTTGTTTGGAATAATTTTCTCAGAAAATTTAAATGTCAAAGTACAGGGAACACTACACTACTACACATGAATGAATAAACAAACCACTAGTAAAAAGTGGTGTAAAAATAACTTTTATGTACTATTTTGAAATTGAAAAAATGTGGCGGCACTTCTAGAAAACTGTCACACTATATGGAAAATTCAGTTTTGTAATAAAGCTGAAGTGAGTATAAAAAGCCATTGATTTGTATTACTTCATTTAATACCGCACTTTTACACAGTGATTTTCAACATTTAATAGTTTGGAGAGGCTGTGAGTCATGTCGATTTACTGAATGCTGTGAAACACAAAGTCTACCCGGCGAATCATACTACTCACCGAAATGTCACAATTATTTATGTGCCATTACAAGTGGAAAATTTGCAGAGTATTATAAATTTCTCCACGTATACATGTTTGTTTGTTTTTTCAGTAACATAGAAACACTCACACACACACATAACCACACAGACAAACCCACTTGTGTGACTTTGATGTGATCGTGAGGTGTCGGCTCACATAAACCAGTGAGGTCAGGATTGTAACTGCGACCATCTGGGAATAAGTAGCTGCGAATTTAAAGCAAACAACCAAACAACAAAGAACAGCATTTCATTATATGTTATATTTATAAGAGTTTAACTTGTGCACAATTCAATAATCATGAATTCTGTCTAGTTAAAAACACTGGCTATAATTATGTAATGAGTAAAGTGAAAAAATGGATTAGTAGTACTGTTTGTATCACTAATATAACCTGTTTTTTCCACCACTTGAATTAAATATATATGTCTAACTTTTTTGAAGGCCTTTAACATTATCAGGTTTATCGAAACAGACAACATCAGATAAACACTTCTGGGTCAAAAACCCTTTCTTGATCCAGGATATGGCTTTCATAAAAGAGTTTTTCATACACTGATCTCTAGTTTGCTGCTAAACATTTAAAGCCAAGATACAATTTGTGACTTTCTGTTTGTAGAAAGCGACAAGCTCACCACATACCTGCAGAGAGTGAGTTAGAAAAAGAAGTGTGTGACAGGTTACATACAAGCCCTCCTTGTAGCCATCGATTAAAGCCTGGAACAGCGGTTTGTTGTTGGGAATGGTCTGCAGTATGTTTCCATCAGTGGTCACATAGCCAATGGCCCATTGGCCCAAACGTGTACAACTCAGTCTGAAGATGTAACTATTAGAGAAAGATAAAGATATGCATGACTCACACACTAAAAACATCACTGACAAGGAAAAATCTGGTAACAACTGAAAAGAGTGCAGTGACTACTGGAGAGTCAGTGACACCTTGGAACGATGGCATTAGGCGCAAATCAGGCTTACAACAGAGTCTGTGTCTTCTGTAAGGTGGACCCCCAAACAACACAACACACAGGTGTTCACTCTGTTGAGAAGGAGGTCTGGAGTCACCCAAAGTCAACTTGAGTCTGACAATGATATGGTCCAAATTATAGAAGCAACCATGATAGGAGATATTGGCAGGAAACTTCAAGCCATGGCAACAATAGGTTCAGAGAAAAAAGATGAAAAATATCAAAGAATGAGAACGGGAAGGTAAAAATCCAAAGACAGTTACATGTAGGCTTGACACTATATAAATGTCATGGTTACAGGTTACAGGAATTCTTAGTACATATGTATATATATATATATATATATATATATATATATATATATATATATATATATATATATATATATATATATATATATACACATATACCTGTAGTTTATATTAGAGCTGGACAGAATGAGTTTAGCCTGGAAACTAAACTCGACCTTGACCACTGGTTATATTAAACAATTTCTTTCCTCTACTGGCTGTCAAAGAAAAGGAACAACAACAACAACAACAACAACAAAAAAAAGAAAAAAAAAGAAAAAAAACAACTTATCACTTTATCTAAGATACATTGTCGATGTACCACAAAAAGGGACCCCAGACCTGATCAAAAATATCTTCTCTCCCCTTAACTCTGTGCGTAACCTGTTCATATAATGCCATCTTGGACATTTGTTCAGTCCATTCCCTGAAACAACAGGGGTTAGATGACTTCCAGTGCCTCAGTATTATCCTGCATCCTCCATCCATAGTCTCTGTCTTCCAGTGAGAATAATGCTGTCAGATAACAGACCCAGGACACACAAAGCTTACAAAGGCTTAGAAAGGTTAAGATTAAAAAGAACATTCACAAGGTTAATGATCCCGTCCCACAAATAATAATTTTTCCGGCATGCGTACAACATATGAACAAGGGTCCCGGTTTCTTCCTGACATTTCCAGCAGCTGTCATTGTCAGCGAGCTTCAACCTGACTAGCTTACTGGGAGTCCAGTAGTTTCTGTGAAGTAACTTGTATTGGATAAGCTGAGATTGTGCTTCACGTGAGCAAGCATACCACGATGAAACCAGCTTCTTCCAACTATCCTCTGAAATCTGAATTCCAAGATCATTCTCCCAGCACAGCCTCAGCCCCTCCAGATGGGGAGCCTCTCTGAAGATCCCATAAAATTTGGATGCTCTGATTCTATTGATGCCAGGAGCAGTGAACACCTCCTGAATACTAGATGGAGGGTCTGGATTATTATTCAAAATAGCTTTAATACAGTGTCTAACATGAAAAAAACTCCAAAGTTTCCTTTGATCAATATTAAATTCTTGTCTGATTTCCGCAAACGATTTCATGCCAGTTTGCCCAAATAAATCCCCCACTTGGCTGATACCTGCCCTAACCCAAGCCTCCCACCTGAACAGTTTCTTACCAACTAATATTTTCTTATTATACCAGATAGAGGCTCTAGAGGTAAGATAGGGGCTAGTGTTGATAAATTGGTGAGCTCTAAACCAGGTCTCTTGTATATAAGCCAACACTGGATCTTTTCTCTGAGTGAAAAAGGCCTCTTAAGGTGTAGGAGCCACAAGACTTTCCTCAATCGCCACCCATGACGGCTTCTACCCATGTACAATGTTATGCAACGATACAAAATTGAAATATCGCGATAGAATATGGGTAAAACACGCCTGTGCAGTGCCTTTGTTTTCATATGCACATGGCCGAAAAAGAATGGCGCCAACGGAGAATGAGAAGGGGGAAAGCGGATCGTTGAGTGAAATGGACGAACCAGAATTGGTTTGTAAAAATGGTGCAACTTCAGTGATGTGGAACTGGTTTGGTGTTTGTCCATCAGATACCCACCAAAGCACATTTTTTGTAGAACATGCAAGCGGGCTGTCGTTATTACCGTATTTGTCGGACTATAAGGTGCTCGTAAAAGCCTTCAATTTTCTCAAAAATCGACAGTGCACCTTATAATCCAGTGTGCCTTATGTATGAATTCTGGTGGTGTTTACTGACCTTGAACGGATTCTATGTGGTACACGGTGCTCAAAAATCTGTCAAAAAATGTTTTAGTACGACTTTGGTAAGCTACGAAGCCGCACCGCTTCGATAGATTGTCTGGGCATTACGGCTCACGGCCTCGCAGAGTAATCTGGGCCCAAAACTCCATTTGCTTTAGGTCCCAAAGTCAAACGAACACTGCGGCACACTAAGAGTTAAAAATTGTCTAAATTCTTTCATCTTTAATAAAATGATCAGCATTGCTGCTTTACCAGGCGTAACAATTAAGTTTAACATCCAGGCATCCATGAAAACTGAATTTATTACATTTAACTTGATAAAAGTTAACGTGAGGGTTCCTGATGATTAGGGACAAATGCAATCGCATGGCAGGATGCTGTAAACAGACCAAGCTTCAGTCAGGAGAACAACTGAGAAAATCCATCCACAATACGAAGTTAGTTATTAAGATACTGCAACAACATGGGAATAGAGAAGCTGTGATAGAATACAGCATTAATGGTACAGAAGTGGAGGAAGCAAGAAGAATGAGTTGAATAAACTTTGACTTATCTGACTGCTTTGTGCCTTATAATCCCGTTCACCTTATAGTCCGAAAAATATGTATTTGACTTTTTTATTTGGCACACTGCAGTTTAATGTCGCAAAGCACCTCTTTTTAACTTCAGTGGATATTATACATGGTTATGCTCAGGATATGTCAGCCCATTTCCACTGGAAATGCCTTTTGGTTAAACTTTCAGCAAGGAATTTGCATTTGCACTGTTAAATTTTTATATAGTCTTAATGCACATAAAAAATGGTAAATGGCCTGCATTTGTATAGCGCTTTACTTAGTCCCTATGGACCCCAAAGCGCTTTACACTACATTCAGTCATCCACCCATTCACACACACATTCACACACTGGTGATGGCAAGCTACATTGTAGCCACAGCTGCCCTGGGGCGCACTGACAGAGGCGAGGCTGCCGGGCACTGGCGCCACCGGACCCTCTGACCACCACCAGTAGGCAACAGGTGAAGTGTCTTGCCCAAGGACACAACGACCGAGACTGTCGCGGAGCAGGGACTCGCACCGGCAACCTTCCGATTACAAGACGAACTGCCAACTCTTGAGTCACGATTGCCCCCAAAAACAGCTGCTTGTTTAAGTGAAAATAAATTGATGGGTTTTTTGCGCTAGTAAAGTTGTGGAGTTGTATTTTGTATTTTGTCACGCATCAATTATATTGTCAGTTATATCGTTATCGCAAATTTTCAAGTATATATCATGGTAAATATTTTTGGCGATATCAGCCTGTTCTAGTTATATATATATATATATAGTTTATTATTTATTCCTGCTGTCTTACCATTTATATTTTATTTCCACACAGCTTGTGTTGTGCATGTATAATGACAATAAAGCGCTTTGTTTGTCTTAATCATTGTCTTTAGTCTTTAGGTTTTGGTTTCAGTTAATATTTTGCTTAGGGATTAGTACTGTGTGGGAACACTACACTACTACACTTGACTGAATGAGCAAACCACTAGTAAAAAGGGGTGTAAAAATATTTTTATTTATTATTTTCAAACTGGAAATATGTGGCGGCACTTCTAGAAAACTGTTTTGTCACACATAAATCTGAAGTCATTGGTTGCCAACAACCTGGAGACAGAGCAAGGGGTTTCCTTTTAGAGGTTGAATAAAGTGTTTTGCTGATCAATTTCTATCTAAAGCCTTTGGCTTATTGGGTGTTAAAGGAGTAAGGAGACACAGTCACTGATGGCTTAAAAGAGGAGAACCAATGGGGACAGAAGTGGAAGGTCCTATAGTACGATCTAATACTGTTATATAATTCGATAAGACCAGAGGATTCCAAGAACATCACTAAAGACGAGCCCAGAAACATTAGCATAACAGGTTGCTGGCATATTTTTAGACCTGGTCTTATTTTCTGTTCTCACTCATTTCAGTATTTTATTTTTGGAGTCTTTCTCAACAGTTATAGGGTAATTTCATTCAACAGAGAAAACTACTTTTTTTCTATTTTAAGCCATAAACTTTTCAATCTTTTTCTTTTACATGAAACTACACTGCAACAAAAAATGTTAATTCGGCCACATCTTTCAAGTATAAACATTGAGGGATTTTCTTATGCAAATGAAACAGCAAAGTATAAGGTATGTCTGTGAAGGTTCTCAGTCATCCAGGTCATTGTAGTCTAAGGAGCTTGGAAAGAAAAAAGAATCTGGACTTATTTAAGTTGCTTTCAAGTTGCTTTAAGTTCAAGCAACTTAAAGAACTCCAGACGCTTTTTTCTTTCCAAGCTCCTTAGACAAAGTAACAAAGTAGAACAATCTAAAAGCAAAAAGTCATGATTAATGAGAAAAAATTCAATTCAATTTTATTTATATAGCGCAAAATCACAACAACAGTTGCCTCAAGGCTCTTTACATTGTGAAGTGCTTTATTGCTTTACATTGTAAGGTAAACACCCTACAAAAATACAGAAAACACAGAAACCCCCAACAATCAAATTACCTCCTACAAGCAAGCGCTTTGGTGACAGTGGGAAAAACTCCCTTTTAAGAAGTGGAGGAGAAGGAGGCACATAATTCTGATTCTTTTTTTTTCCCCACAGTTTGTCAATTCAGTTTTCTTGTTGTTTTTTCTTTTTTTTTTTTGCAGATCAATGAACCTCTGCCAACCTTTACTTCTGAAAAACGCTTTTATTTTTTTCCTTTTTTGTTGCCTATTTTTTGTTGGTGCCATGAAAGTCAACATGAGCTAATGTTTTTCTTAAAATGTTACATTGTTTTCAGTGTCACATGTGTTTTCTTTATTCTACTGTGAATAATATATTTGCAAATCATTACATTCCACTTTTATTTATAGTTTAGATTTGAGCTAAGATAGGTATAATATGGATGGACTTTTCACCATCTTGGGTATCCCAGTAACATGTTTAAAAGTGTGTGAGTGTGTTTTTTCTGTTTTTTAAATGAGTATCGTGTAGTGGCTCATCAGATATGACTGTCCTCACCCACACAGTTATGTGGTTCTGCTTATGTCTTCCAGTGTTGGTTTGCAGCATGATATCTGCATGAGTCACTTCATAGGCAGTACCCTTTATATTTGGATACTCACACCAGCCCCCTTCCATGCTCACATACACAGAGACCTGTCCTGTTATTACCTGCTCTACCATACCAAAACAAAAGACCTGCTATTCAGAAGGCATGCAAGGCCCAGCTCAAGGGTATACAAGCTGCTGGGAAATAAGTTCGGGTATTTTTAAAGCTACTTTCTGTGCCATCCAGGAAGATTGCAGGTGCACTTTTTTGTTGGTATCTTGGTTCAGATGCTAAATTCTAAAACAGTTCAGATGTTTGTGGTGTAGGTGCCATTCTTGGTTTTTTTCTTTTCCTTCCAAAACATGATGCAAAGCCAATGTATATTTTATAGTCATTTCTATATGAAACCTAAAAGAACACTATAACCACATGGAGACAGAGCAAGGGGTTTCATTCCAGATAAAATCAACCAAATTGTTTTCCCAGCTGAACCAAAGGGACCAGCTGGACTCATTGAAAACTAGCTTTAATGCAAATTCTGTGTTCATACTATGAATATTAAGTCACAAGTGCTCAAAGTACAAAGCTGGTCGAAATTCTGTGCCATATTTTGTGTCATATTCTTTATGCCAGTATTTTTGAGCATTCTAAGCCAAAATAAGCTAAATTAGAGTTGACTGCATTAAGCAGAAGTGTCATAGCAGTTGGAAAGTCCGCTCTACAGCTTGGTAAAATAAGTAACAGGGACAGAACAAATGGCAAAATAAAATTTTTACAAGTTAAGGAAGCAATGACAGTATCCATCCATCCTGCGACCCTCTGTGATCCAGCCCTTTCTGCATGCTGAAATTGAAGGATTACATACCTGCCAGGCTTGTTGATGTACTTGTGCAGTCGAGCTTTGACTTCATCATAAGTAAGGAAGGCCATATAGCCAGGGTGTGTCACCGCTAGGAAATTCCAGTTCCTCAGAATCGATCCCCAAGGCTGAAAAAGAAAAACCATGTTATTGTGGTTATGCGGTTTTTGTAAGTATTAATGTTTTATATTGTAAACATCAAGTAAACGGAAGTTGGGTCTGCGTGTGACAGATCATGTATAACACCATACACTCATTGCGTTGCCTCCGTGAATTGCCATCTTATTGTGCTAGAAAACCCAGGAGTATTTTGCACCTGGTAGGGTCTTCCAAGGTAAACTGTTCCTCGCTGAGGGACCAGACAAAGAGTGATTTAAAAAGAAATCCATAAAGGAGGCAAAATCATGGCGCCCCACGAGGCAGACATGTTTGCTTGCTCTGCTCTCAGATGCCGACTTGTTGTTTGTTGTTGTTTGCTTTTGTTCTTTTTGCACTGGATAAGTGTTGTGCACTGTTAACATATCTGAGACAGGCACTACTGGACATCGGTAACTCACACAATCTTCCGGACTTTACCCTTCCACCGGAGTTTCAAGTCATTGTTCGCCCCGGTAGACACCGCCACCACCACCCCCACCCCCACCCCCAGGAAGGCCCCGAAGCACTGAGCCCTAGTGAGTCAGCTGACCCCAGGAGTGCACTTCGGAGACGGCTCCATGCTAGGCTAAAAAGCTCGAGCTAGCCAACCACCACTACCCAGCCTCTTGCTGGCCAATGTGAGGTCCCTGGAAAACAAACTGGACGAACTACGAACCAGGATCACAACACAACGGGAAATTAGAGAATGCTGCGCTCTTATTTTCACCGAGACCTGGCTCTTAGACAGTCCTGGAGTGTGCCGTTCAGCTGCAGACTCACTCCGTATACCGAGGAAACTGGACTGCAGCCTCCGGTAAGGCTATCGGGGGAGGTGTGTGTGCGTTCATTCATGGTGCGGAGACGTGCAGACTGTCCAGTAGCACTGTTGGCCAGACGTGGAGTTTTTAATCCTAAAATGCCGCCCTTACTATCTGCCGTGGGAGTTCTCAGCTGTGTTTTTGGCCATTGTTTACATCCAGCCGCGAGCTGAATCCGCAGCAGCGCTTGGCAAACTCCATGATGTCACCAGCGCATTACAGACAACTGGATCAACAGTCAGATATGAGACATGCTGCATACTCGGTCTCTCGCATTTAGATCAGGCAATGAGACGTAGTACAAAGCTGCGAAGTATGGACTGAGGAAAGCCATTACAGCAGCTAAGAGGCAGTACAGAAGTCTGCCTCTTAGCCGGATGGCTTCTATTCTGCTGATGACCCCGGGCGGATGTGGCAAGGCTTGCGCACATCACAGAGTACAGGGACACCATCAGCACTAAAATTCATATCTCGATATTTTTTAGCTGGATGGCGATATAAGATATATATCTCGATATTTTTTTAAAGCCATAAAGTAAGAACAAAAAGAGAGTTCTTAGTCAAAGCTGTGTCCCAGATGTCACACAGGCACTTTTATTAACATACAGCATAGATGTACATGAAAAAAAACTACTCAAAAATAAATTATGAGCATTTATTAAATAATGATGCTCTATAAATAAAAGAAAACTATGTTGTTTTGTGCATAACAAAGAGCTCACAATTGTGCAGTCAAAATGTAAACTAAAAGACGCTGAGCATAATAACAGACAGATTTCACAGCTGCTCTGTTCCCAACTTCTACTGACAGCCTGGAGTTTGAAATCCGCTTCGTAACCATGTCTCTGAACAGGTGCCATTTATGGTCCTTATACACACACAGTACCGTAATATTACGTTGAAGCACAGTACGTATTACTCCGCGAGGCTCCTCGGTAGCCGTAATGCTTCGACAATCCATCAAGCAGTGCAGCTCTGTAGCTTACCAAAGTCGAACTAAAACATTTTTTGAGAGATTGCTGAGCGCCGCGTACCACATAAAATCGGTTCGCGGTCATCAAGCACAACCAGAATTCATACAAAAGGCGCGCAGTCAACTTTTGAGAAAATGAAAGGATTTCAGGCCGTGCAGTTAGGCGTTAGCATGGTTAGCTCGTTAACACGTTGACGCCGTCCAGCCCCACGAACGGGGCGATGCGCAGTAACTTGTTAACGGAGATTTGCCGTGTCCATCTTGTCGCTGCCTGCAGGTGAAGCGATGGGGGAGGAGGGGGAGTTGTGTTCAGTGAAGGAGAGGCGAGGTCGAGTAACGTTGCGTAAAGACAAAAGTGGACGAAAGAGAGGCAAACTTGCGGCTCCACAACTATAATTATAACGTAACATAGACTATATCGATATAAAGGATATTGTCACATCTTATATCTCGTATAAAAATATATCGATATTTTTAAAAAACTCGATATATCGCCCAGCTCTAATCAGCACCATCAGACCTCAATGTATTCTACACCCGCTTCGAGACCCTCCAGACCCCCCAGACCTTCCAGACCTCCCGGACCTTTCAGACCTCCCAGACCTTCCAGAACCCCCAGATCACCCATGTGACTGGCTACAGGACTTTTTGACTTTCCCAGTCCGACAGGATCGGCAACAGGACTTCAGCCAGCATTATTACAAACACTGGCGTTCCACAGGGTTGCGTCCTCAGTCCTGTCCTCTACACCCTGTACACCCACGACTGTGTCGCCTCCAATAGGGATAACACCATACTGAAGTTCGCGGACAACACTGCAGTGATTAGTCGAGAGGTGGCCGGTCTGGTGTCATGGTGTGAAGACAACCTCAACCCTCAACACTGATAAGACAAAGAGATGATAGTGGACACGGGAAAGAAGAGGAGGCCTCACCAGCCGCTGTTTATCCGGGGGCTTGAAGTGGAGAGGGTGAGCAGCTTTAGATACCTAGGCGTCTACATCACTGAGGACCTCACCTGGACACTGAACACCACACAGCTGGTCAAGAAGGCTCAGCAGCGGCTGTATTTCCTGAGGAGGCTGAGGAAATTTGGTATGTTGGCCAAGATCCTCAGCAGGTTCTACAGCTGCATTTTCGAGAGCATACTGACCAAGTTGCATCACTGCATAGTACGGCAGCACTACTGCTATGGACCGCAAACGCCTGCAGAGAGTGATAACAACTGCGGAGAAGATCACCAGGACTGCACTGCCCTCTCTGCAGAGCATCTACCATCGCAGAGTCCAGAGGAGAGCTGCCTCCATCCTCAAAGATCCCACACACCCCCAACACGGACTGTTCACACTTCTGCCCTCGGGACGGTTTTAGAAGTGTGAAATCCAGAACATCCTGACTCAACAACTCCTTCTTCCCCACTGCTATCAGACTCAGAACAGCTGACCTATTTCAACAGTAATAATAATTTTTGCACATCAGGTCATCTTACATATTAAACCAGCATATTAAGCTCATAGCTCCTTTGCACACAAATCTGTTTGCAAAATTTGCTCACAGTGTGTGGACAGCAGAGAAAGAATTTCATTGCACAGAGAAATGCTTTTCTTTGTACACATGACAATAAACAATTTGAATTGAATTGACCATCCGGTGGCCGGAACTTAGCCTTAGCCTCCTGTATGCCTACTACCCACAGAA
This sequence comes from Pelmatolapia mariae, assembly GCF_036321145.2. NCBI lineage: Eukaryota > Metazoa > Chordata > Actinopteri > Cichliformes > Cichlidae > Pelmatolapia > Pelmatolapia mariae. The sequence goes on from NC_086236.1 coordinate 28,628,901, forward strand.
GGCACTGTGGGGGTCAGGTGCATTGTGTCATGGGTAAGGATCAAGGGCGGGGGCCCTGGCAAACAGATCCACAGCTATTGAGGTTGACTACTGGGACACGGAACTCCTCTCTTATAGGGAAGGAGCCTGAGCAAGTGCGTGACATTGAGAGATACCAACTAAATATAGTCAGGGTCACCTCAACATACCACTCTGACACTGGAACCATTCTCCTGAAGAGTCACGGGACTCTGTTATAGGCTGGAGTTACCCTTGGTGACACGTAATGGCTAGGGGTAGGTATTCTTGTATCCTCTCATTTTGCTGCTTGTACACTGGGGTTCGTGTCATTGGACGAGATGGCCATTTCCCTGTGCCTTTGGGCTAGGGAACGGGTTCTGACTGTTGTATGTGCTTATGGGCCAAACAACAGTTCAGAGCACCCAGCCTTCTTGGAGTCATTGGGTGAGGGTGTTCTTGGTGCTTGTCATGGTGGTAATCTCCGAACCAGATGTTGGAAACTGGAGGTGAAGGGACCCATCAAAGCTGAAGAAGGAGTCCTATTGGGCTTGGTTAGCCTGTGGGACTTTGGAAACAGCTGACGGGTACTAGCAGGCCAACTGGAATGCAGCCCGGGGTGGTAGCTGAAGCAAAAACTCAGGGGAGTTTGGTGAGGCCATGGAAAAAACTTTTGGTCTGTCTCAGAGCAATTCTGGTAAACCATTCGGCAACTCAGGGAGGGAAAGTGGAGCTCTACTCACTGATCTCAAGTGGGAATACAGTTAGGTGGTGAAAGGAATACTTTGAGGACCTCCTCAATCCCACTGACACCTCTTCCATAGAGGAAGCAGTCTGTGAATGAGAGGAACAACTCGCCCCTCACTAGGGACAAGGTCACTGAGGCAGTTAACCAGTTCCTTGGTGGCCAGGTCCCTGGGGTGGAAGAGGTTCGCCCTGAGTTCCAAAAGGCTCTGGATGTTTTAGGGCTGTCCTGGTTGACATGCCTGGACTATATCGCATGGAGATCTGGAGTGGTACCTGTCTGGGTTGTTGCTACAAGCCGTTCGATCCTTATGTGACTGCTGCAGGAGCTTGGTCCAATTTGCTGGCAATAAGTCGGATTTGTTTTCAATGCATGTTGGACTCCCCTAGAACTGCACTTTTTCACAGATTTGGTTCATAGTTTTTATGGACAGATTTTTTTAGGCGCAGCCATGTGGTGGGAGGCTTCTACTTTGGAGGCCTCAGAATCTCATCTCTGAATTTTGTAAATGATGTGGCATGTTCATCAGGTGGCGGCCTCCAGTGCACAGATGTGCCAGGAATGGGGATCAGCAAGTCCAAATTTGAGGCCATGGTCCTCAGCCGGAAAAGGGTGTAGTGATCACTCCAGGTCAGGGATGAGTTGCTGGCACAAGTTGATGAGTTTGGGTATCTCAGTGTCTTGGTTATGAAAGAAGGGAGAGGGAAACAAGAGATTGACAAACCGCGGCACCAGCGTCCTTGATTAGGCTGCTGCCCCTTCCTCCCGGACCCGGATAAGCCGAAGAGAGTGAAATTAAACCAAATTACAGTCTAAAGTAAAAGGTCATATGAGTCAAAATAATCAGATTAAGTAGTTGGAAACTAATTTACTTGATATTGACCAACCTGGAAGAGGCGTGTGAAGATGTCAAACTCGAACACAGAAATGTAGTCATTGCAGGTGAGGTCAATGGTGGATTTGAGAGCCATAGCCTCCAGACCGCTGCTGATGGGATGTATGTCATGAAGGCACTGACGGAAGACTTTCCATGGCACTATTGTCCTGCAAAAGAACCAAGTCGTAAAAGTCACATACAGGATTGTGAGATATAAGTTAGATATCCAGACATGCATCTTTACTGATATAAATGTGCAAATTACCAAATGTATGTGGTGACTGTGATTAGCCACAGTGGGCCTTTAGACACTGGGCTTGCAGTCAAATCAGCAAAGTTACTTAAACACAGTATCTTATACCCTGACATAGTTTAAAGCCTAATATTCAGCAATTAAAAAAAAGATTCAAATGTTCCCAAGATGCCAAATGCATTAACTAAATTACAAAAAGGAAAATACACAGAGGCAGTAAATATTAAACATTAAGCATTCTGGAACAAGCAACATGTTTATGAACATAAGTGAAAAAAAATGCAGTCTATGCTACTATGTGAATTCCATAGATTTGAGTTTATATTCAGTTTTGTTGCTACTACTGGAGCCTTCAATTTGTTGAAAGGAGGAGAGTACATATGCTCTCACAGTTACCACAAGATAAAAGAAGACTGATATCCTGATGTCCGAGTTTTCATGAACGCAGCTCTGCGCTGAAAAACATTTCTGAATGAAAACAATGTGGACGAAATGTTTTGCACTGTCAAAACCACCGGCGGTAGCATCCAAAAGGCAGAGGAAGATGCTAACCATCGCACAAAAAGTTGGACTTCTGGACATGCTAAAGGAAGGTAGAAGTTACCGTATTTTTCGGACCATAAGGCGCATTAAGCGAAACAAAACAGTCAGATAAGTCAAACTTCACTCAACTCATTCTTCTTGCTTCCTCTACTTCCGTACCATTGATTCATTAATGTTGAATTCTCTCGCAGCTGCTCTATTCCCATGTTCTGGACCTGAAAACAGGATTTGATCTTTGGTTTCATTCTATAATACTGGACTTATTTTTCTACGAAGGTTTGAACTTTCAGAGCGTTTAAACAAGGGAGAAAAGTGTAAAAATGTTCATGCTTGTCTGAGAAAAGTGTATAAAGTGTGTAGTGAGGGGTTTTACAGCCTGAAAACATCTATAATAATTGTAAATAATAAAGCTGGCTATTTTGTGGATTTCACCTATCGTGGGTTATTTTTAGAACATAACTCCCACGATAAATGAGGGAACACTGTAATGTAAAAATCTAAAATCTAAAAAATGTTTGTGATTAATTTTTTTTAAAGGACAAACATCTCAATGGCATTCACTAATAAGGTTCAGGAAATACAAAGACAATGATATATTTTATAACAGTGTTCTGTAAATAGCAGTCAATTCTGGAGATGTTCATGGCCACAGTTGAGGTGTGCCAGTGTCTAGTGGCAGAATGGATGTTGCGGATGCTGTCCCTTTTTTTTGAGGGAGGCCCAGACAGTGGCAGGTATTGTGGGGCAAATTCACAAATGTCTGCAGGGCAATTCCAGGGAAGAGGGATATAGTCAAAGGATTGACCCTTCACCTACATGCAACAGCTCTGAGATGCAGGAACCAGGTGGTTGCAGCCCAGCCCAATTGAGATGGGAACACAGCTGCTGGATTTAGCCATGTTGGAACAGTTTGTGGAGGGGCTCCCGGGACTAGAGTGGGTCTCTGTTGGTCAGCGAACCTGGAAGTGGTGGATACGTTGGCAGAAGGGTTCCACACAGATCTTAGTCCACCAAATCCAAGGGAAAAGAGTCAAGGCTGCAGTTAGCTCCCTTCTGGAACATCGGTTAATTCTGGGAATGGAATGGTTCGGGTTTAATAAACTGATGATGCATCGTTTAGGGATGTGCACACAACTGGTAGGCACATATGATGTCTGTGCTGTGTTCAGCGGTGATGCAAGGTCCTCCAACAAGGTCCATCCAGGCAGGAGGAAATTGGAAGTCTCTCAGGAGAATGGTAAATGGTAAATGGCCTGCATTTGTATAGCGCTTTACCCCCAGTTCCGGTGATTTACTTCATGGAAGATTTTCCCCTTGAGCAGTCTTCTGACAACACTGTAAAATTAGGCTTTGGCCAAGTGATGAAAATTGAAAATTGGGCCAATTCACTAGCGAAAGGTGTTTCAGGTTATCTCCTGAGTCGGCATCCAGAGAGACTGACGGGTTGGTGAAGTGATTCTTAAGTTCCTCATGATTCTTAAGTTCATTCATGAGGATCAATACAATTGGGACTGCTGGTTAGACCCTCTGTAGTTTGTAGTGTGGGAGGTGCCCCAGTCTTCCACAGGATTTTCTCCCTTTGAGTTGCTGTTTGGCAAGAAGCTGCTGGGGGAGCTGGACCTAATTAAGGAAAACTGGGAGTAAGGTCCAAGACCTGATAAGAGTGCCTGTTCGAGCCCTGGCTTGGACAGTCTTGGTCGTTGTGTCCCTGGGCAAGACACTTCACCCGTTGCCTACTGGTGGTGGTCAGAGGGGCCGGTGGCGCCAGTGTCCGGCAGCCACCCTCTGTCAGTGTGCCACAGGGTGGCTGTGGCTACAATGTAGCTTGCCATCACCAGTGTGTGAATGTGTGTGTGAATGGGTGGATGACTGGATGTGTAAAGTGCTTTGGGGTCCTTAGGGACTAGTAAAGCGCTATACAAATACAGGCCATTTACCATTTACCATTCAGTACGTTCTACGCCTGAGAGCAAAGCGTCACACATTGGGGAGTTTATCACAGGAGAATTTATTCCAGGCCTAGGAGCCACAGCAGCACCTCTAAAACAAAGGGGCTAGACTTAAATAATTTTAACTGGGAGATACTCCCTTCGTCCAGCTCAGTGTTACTTGGCAAGTGTCAAAGACCCTTTATTATTGTAATCATTATTATTACAAAAATAACACTGTTGATAAAAATAAAAACTTCCATCCAACTACACAACCTATGCATCTCAAGTGTGGTGCTGGGACCCTATCTGCCTAACTCAGGTGATAGGGGTATGTGGTGGTGGAGGGGTGTGGGAGAGACAGAAGAAACGCAGCTACTGAGGCTAGAGCTGGGCGATATGACCCAAAATTCATATCTCGATATTTTTTAGCTGGATGGCGATATAAGATATATATCTCGATATTTTTTTAAAGCCATAAAGTAAGAACAAAAAGAGAGTTCATAGTCAAAGCTGTGTCCCAGATGTCACACAGGCACTTTTATTAACATACAGCATAGATGTACATGAAAAAAACTACTCAAAAATAAATTATGAGCATTTATTAAATAATGATGCTCTATAAATAAAAGAAAACTATGTTGTTTTGTGCATAACAAAGAGCTCACAATTGTGCAGTCAAAATGTAAACTAAAAGACGCTGAGCATAATAACAGACAGATTTCACAGCTGCTCTGTTCCCAACTTCTACTGAGTGACTGACAGCCTGGAGTTTGAAATCCGCTTCGTAACCATGTCTCTGAACAGGTGCCATTTATGGTCCTTATACACACACAGTACCATAATATTACGTTGAAGCACAGTACGTATTACTCCGCGAGGCTCCTCGGTAGCCGTAATGCTTCGACAATCCATCAAGCAGTGCAGCTTACCAAAGTCGAACTAAAACATTTTTTGAGAGATTGCTGAGCGCCTCGTACCACATAAAATCGGTTCGCGGTCATCAAGCACAACCAGAATTCATACAAAAGGCGCGCAGTCAACTTTTGAGAAAATGAAAGGATTTCAGGCCGTGCAGTTAGGCGTTAGCGTGGCTAGCTCGTCAACACGTTGACGCCGTCCAGCCCCACGAACGGGGCGATGCGCAGTAACTTGTTAACGGAGATTTGCCGTGTCCATCTTGTCGCTGCCTGCAGGTGAAGCGATGGGGGAGGAGGGGGAGTTGTGTTCAGTGAAGGAGAGGCGAGGTCGAGTAACGTTGCGTAAAGACAAAAGTGGACGAAAGAGAGGCAAACTTGCGGCTCCACAACTATAATTATAACGTAACATAGACTATATCGATATAAAGGATATTGTCACATCTTATATCTCGTATAAAAATATATCGATATTTTTAAAAAACTCGATATATCGCCCAGCTCTAACTGAGGCCCAAAAAGAACATTGTCAATAAACATTAAACTTGCATCCAACCAAAGAACCTGTGCATTGTAAGTGCCATGCTGGGTATTGTAGTAGCCTTGGCTAGTGTTACTGCACTCTACCCAGGATGACAGAGAGTCAGAGCTCTGTTAAGCAATTAGCAAACTAATTGGTTTTTATATAGTGTTCTGTAGTTTTCTGTGCTAGGACCAATTCTGTTTACACTGCACGTTTCCCTTAAGTAGTATCATTTGGATGGATAACAATGGGTATCATCTGCATAGTGTACATTTTCATTGTTATGCTACAGAGTTTGGTGCCCAATGTTTAATGTATTTGTTGGTTTTTTTAAGTCATCCTTTTTACATCGCAGTTTTAAAATGACACAACTGTAACCGTAAGTTGGACTGTACCATTAATCCCAGGGGAAGAGAAAAGCATTCACAGTGCTTTACTTCCTCCATAATGTGTTGTTACAGACTTATTGTAAAATGGATTAAATTCATTTTTCAACTCAAAATTCTACACACAATATCCAATAATGACAAAGTGGAAAAAGTTTGCTTAAAATTCAGAAGTGTAATTCTTGCATGACACCGCAAATTGAGCTCAGTTGCACCCTGACACACACCTGTCTATATAAGGTCCCTTTGATGACAGTGGAGGAAAGGTTGTCTGTAGATCTTCAAGACAGGATTGTATCAAGTCACAGAACTTGGGGTGGGGATATAGAAAAATATCTGCAGCACTGAAGATCCCAGTCAGCACAGTGACCGCCATCATCCATAATAGGAAGATTTTGAAACACCGGGACTGTTAGCTACTTGGCCAGTCTGAGCAAGTTGGGGTAGAAGGAGTATCATTTCTGCAGCACTTCACCGATCAAGCCTGTATGGTAGAGCAGCCAGACGGAAATCATTCTTCATGACAGCCTGCCTGGAGTTTGCCAGAACTCAACTGAAGGACCCGCAGACCATGAAAAACAAAATTCTCTGGTCTCGCTTAAACAAAGATTTAACTTTTTGGCCTGAATCCCGTGTGTCATGGAAAGCAGGCACTGCTTACCACCTGGCTAATACCATCCCTACAGTGAAGCATCTTGGTGCCAGCATCAGCAGCAGAACTGGGAGATTAGTCAGGGTTGAGGAAAAAATGAATGCAGCAATCTACAGAGACATCCTTGATGACGACCTCCTTCACAGTGCTCTGGCTTTTGAAATGTGGCAAAGGTTTATCTTCAACAGGATAATAACCCTAAGCACACAGCCAAGATAACAAGTGTGGTAACAAGAAGGAGTGGCTTCGGGACCACTCTGTGAATGTCTTTGAGTGGCCCAGCCAGAGCCCAAACCAACCTGATGGAGCTTGAAAGGTTCTGCAGAAAATTGGAGAAACTGCCCAACAACAGGTGTGCAAGCTTGTAGCATCATACTCAAAAAGACTTGAGTGCTGCCAAAGGTGCGTCAACAAAATACTGATCAAAGGCTGTGAATATGGGATTTTGTTTGGAATTTTGTGGTTAAAAATGAATTTAATCAATTTTGGAATAAGGGTCTAACATGACAAAATGTCGAAGAGGTTAACCACTGTGAATACTTTCCGGATGATGTAGTTTGCAGCTGATGTCACATATCTGAAGATACAGTAATTTGTCAACCAGCCTACTGAATAAAAATAATAGAGGGAAACTCTTCAGCTATCCTTCCTATGATTACATTTTTGAAGCTTGTCTTTGAGGTGAGTTCAGAGATGTAATGTATGTGAGTATTATTTACAGACTGAAGCCATCAGCCAGTGTTATATAGGAATGAATAGATCCACAGGTGACACAGGTGTCATGATTCAGCCCATCCACAACCACAAACCACAGAAATGGAAACTTCAGTTTGATTAAATGTGATGCTAACAAAGAATTGCAGTGTTATAGTAGCCATGACTGGTAGTTGTATAGCGCCTTTCTAATCATTCAAAGCACTTTTTACTACACGTCTCATTCCCCCAATCACACAGAAATTCATACAGTGGGTTTATCTATGCCTAAGCACTTTATAGCATCCACACATACACTGCCATGGATGCATCAGGGCATGTGGACTCAGGAGTCAAGAGAACGATGCACTGACTTTCCTATAGGTAGATGACCCACTGAGGCATATCATTTTTCTCATTAAAACAAAGCAACTACAGACCAACTTTTTGCATTTCATATACCTCCAACAGCTTACTATCTGACACAGTTGGCTAATTTGGCTAATAGTGGCCATAGTGATGTTTTCTGCTTAAATTTATGAATGTTTATTTATAGTGAGCATCAGCATCAGCTTCCTTACAATATAAACAGTAAATTCATCTGAAAGACATTATGTGCAGTTAGCCTCAAGCCAAGTCCTGACGTCTCAATCTTCTCTCAGGATGGATAACAAGTGTGACCCTTTGACTGATTAAAGGGCCATACCTCAGCTTCGGTTTGCAACAATCTAATAATCTAACAGATTATACTATACTTAGTTTCTAAGGTGGCTCTGAACACAGTGTAGGATGAGCAGAGATAATTCAACTACATTGACAAACACATTGTTTTAGAGATAATTATGAGGTTCTACAGAATCAAAATAAAGCAGTGATAGTGCATCCAGTATCAATTTATATCTCTCTACACAAGTGGATTTTTTTAACATGACATTTTTCATAACAAACACTTTAATTCACTATTATACTGAATTATATATATTCTGTAATGTACTGAAATTATAGGAACGGGATCTTATAATATTCTCAAAATTCCAAGAATATCACAAAATAAGTTTTGCATTTTTTATGCAAATAAAAAAAAAACATCCAAGAGATTTAGCTCTTTTTTTATGAGGAAGGTATATGAGCAAAACGTATTCTTTTAAGACATTTGTAAAATCAATGTATAATACTAGCCAAAAATGTCCTCCTGATAAAACTGAAAAGAATTAGACACCGCTTCACAAGGAAGTAACCACTACCCTACTGCAGACTTTTATCAGTATGAATGGAAAATGGTTATGATCTGAAATTGTATGCTTAATGAAAAATACTGCTAAATTTAGCACCAGTGTGGAATTTGACAAACTTTTAGCTAGCCAGCTCTAGAATAGGCTTGGTACATTTGTTGTGGTGTTTTACTACTTTTTATCATTACACGTTAAAGGTGATGGTGTTGATTTTTTAATGGAATATGTCATTCCCAACTATTTGTGTGCATGTCCAATTTGGACAAGTGAATAACATACACATCTGTCAAAAAACAAACAAACAACAACAAAAACAATACTGAGGTGACGCTTACTTTTCACCAAAAAATCTCCTCCAGAAGTCAGCAGCATCAGCTTTGGTAATCCTGAACGTGTCTCCTTGGAACTGTCCTCCAGGGAAGATTGCTTTGATTTCTGCCAGCATATGACTGAAGATCAGAGACAGCTTGGTCAGGTTCCTCCTGCAGAGGCCAGAAAACAGGAAATAGTTAATGCAGAATTATAGCCTCACATGTTTGACAGACACCACATGGAAACTATTTGACCTGTACAAATATACTGTACATGTTCCTGACTTCTGATTTGTTGGTAATAGCTGGTCAAATCAGACATTTCAAACACTCTCTTAGACCAACATATGCTAGAACACCGTTTATAGATAATTTAATGTTGGATTTCCTTTAAAAATGTTAACTATAATATGAACTACATGAGCATGTTAGAAAACAAACTGGCTTAAATAACGACTACAGAAGGATCTCTGTGCTATATCACACAACATATCACTATGTTGTGGACACTACCTACACATTGCAACAAGTTTTTACACTTCCCAGGATGACTTAGAGCAAAGAAAACCTATTTGTGAGAAGCTGCTTCTTCAACAGAAAGATTGCACACTGTCACTTTGTTGCCTGCTACTATTACTTCCTATTAGACCCTGGTTAAAACCAACAGATGGCATAGCTATACTTTCAACTTTCAAATGGTCATAACCCCAAATGTCAATCAAAGAAAATCCTGTTTATTTTGAATTTGACGTTATATTCCACCTTTGCTATGAAGAAGGGCAAAAATGAAACTTCGTAACTTCCCAAACACTATCATAAGAGATGTAGCTTTACATGTGATTTTTTCCCATCAGATGAGTTTTAATATTGTTGTCTTGTACAATTCACCATCACACACATATTACGAATACCAATACCATTTACCAATAAAATGGGTCAGATGACAAACACATCATCTATTAACTGTAATGTAAACACAACATGCAAATATTAATTGGATTCCCCTAATAGAAATAGATAAGCAGGATTTGTGTTGTGATTGCATGACTACTTTAAAGTGGACATAAAACACTACACATATTGGGGCTCTTTTTATCTAATTGCTATCATTTTAATTGATGCCCACTCATGGTAAATGATGGTAAACTGTTGTTATGTTATTCAGCCATGTTCAGAAACACTACAAATCCGTTATGCACAACGTGCATCACGCATACACTGTATCACACTTTTTGGATGTTAATTTGTCATATTTAACCCCAGTTTAGTGTTTTTCTTCATTGTCTGTTTGGAGTATAAAATGTAAGATTAACTTGATATCTGAGTGTCTCTTAGTCTCCTATATTAGCTAGTTAGTCTAGTTTTTGGGTTTTTTTTGCCTTGTTTAGTTGACTAAGAAATCAGTCGCCATGAACAGTTAAACGTCAGTCACAGCTGTAGTCAATTTGATAAATTATACAATAATTTTATAATTATTCATAATATTTTTCAACTTTTTCTTTATTACTGATTTAATTTTGGAATGTTTGCCCATCTACTGTCTTTCTCCATTTCCAAGGAAATGGAATAAAGTATTTGGGTAATATTAGGTTAAAGTGGGAAAGGTGAGCATCAGTATTTTGCGGTAGCGTTCCACTTCAGTTGGTCTGCATGTGTATGAGCATGTGAGTGTGCTTGTGTGTATGCCTGCACTGAAAAAGAGTAATTTCATGCTTCTCTAGTTACCATTAGGCCTCTAATCAACCAAGGGCCAACCAAAATAACTTCTCATTGGGATGCAAAGGAAAAGACCACACATCCTTGTGGGGGAGGGGTCTGCTCTTAAGTACCCCCAAACAAACAGAAAAAGCAGCATGTATTCTGCGCTATATAATGTATTTGGATACATTTTTTGGATGTAAATTTTCTCCCTGCTTACAGCATCACCCCACTTTAATGCTCAGTGCAAAGTACAAGACAGATATTGTCACAGTTTGCCAAGGCAAGCTGCGTGGAGTGTGAGGAGTGGACCCAGGTGCAGACATTCTCGAACTCAAACTTAACTGATGGTGAACCGTTTATTAAAGCAGACAGAACAGTACCAAAATAAAAGGGTGAAAACAATGCAAACTAAGCAATAACCTAAACTGGGTAAACTAGGAAGGAAACACGAACTATGAAGACCCTGGCAAACAGAAAAACAAACAAACTCTAAACATGGCAATGACGATGAGAATATATGAAAACCTGAACGCAGGACATGGCATGGGAACAACACAGACGATCCGACAAAGACTGAGGCTACGTCCACACATACCTGGGTATTTTTGAAAACGGAGATTTTTCTATGCGTTTGCACCTTTTGTCCACACATAAACGGCGTTTTCGGTCACTGAAAACGGAGATTTCTAAAAACGCCTGCCAGGGTGGATATTTTCGAAAACTCCATTTTTGCATTTACGTGTGGACGAGGAAAACGGAGAAAACGCAGCGTCAAAGGTGTGCGCCATTTTTGACATCACACTGAATGAATTTCTACAGTACTGTTACTGTTAATTGTACTCTCTGCAGTGTTTAAATGCTTACATATACACACACAGTTACTGTCCCTCCACACATAGGACTCGGTTCTGCTTCTATCCCCCATCTTTGTTTACCACTTCCCACCGAGGCTTCTAGACTTCTGATTGGCCAACATTTCTACACGGTTAGGAATATATCGCCACCTGTTGCTTTGGCATGTTCCTAGCAGCGTTTTCCTTCATTTTTGCGTTTACGTGTGGACGGGATTATTTTTTAAAACGAAAACGGAAAATCTCCGTTTTCAAAAATACCCGTGTACGTGTGGACGTAGCCTGAATGAGGAGGCACAGACTAAATACACACAGGAGGCTAATGAGAGAAGTGGGAACACATTGGGAACAGCTGACACACATGAACATAACGACGTCACAGTGGAAGAGTAAAACTTCCATACATAATGAGACGCAGACATGACAACCAGAACTTGACGACGTAAGACAAAGACATGAAACACATGAACGGCAGGGGAGACTTCACAGGGGTTGAAAACACAAGGGGAAACTAATAAGCAAATGAACATAGGAAACCTAATGAGCTTAAACATACTATAAACATCAAAAGGAACTAAAACTCAAAACACTGGGTCATAAGACCCAGGATCGTGACAGATATATGGTCAGTCTCTCATGTGTCCTTGCCATGATCTGTGCTATCAGTCTGTAATCTGCCTCATCTGACAAGCTGCCTATTCATTAGTGCTAATTTATTCAGCGTGTCTAGGGTAGCATGGCCAGAAACTGCTGGCTGACTTATGTAATTTTTTGATTGTTCTGTTATGAGCAACACATAAATGAAATCATACTAAACAGCTTTTCAACATGTTAATTAAAAAGATCAATTTCAGATTCCCCATAAATAAAATACAGCAAAGTCACAAATTTGCTTACACAGTTGGTATCACACTGTTGTGCTGACAAGTGCACTCCAGCTGCTCAACTGCTCACTATCTCAATTTCTACTGGCTTCCTGCCATCTCAACAATTTGTCTCCGTCACAAACGGCTTCCTCTAGCTCACTATGACATTGTAGACTTGCTTTAAATGTCAGGGTCACTATAACAGAAGTCTCTAAATAATAAATGAATTGTTCATTAACAGTAATATGGTAGGGACCATACAGTTGTGCTGTATTCAATATTCAGTCTTGAGTATTTACTTTCATCCTGGATAAATGTATTGCCATTTCTCCAACATCATGTACTGGTATTCAAAAGCTTCATTTGAATCATTTTTAGGCTCTTATGAATGATGATGAAAGCTATTATTATCAAATCATAAATGTAACATTTCCTATCATACTGGGAACAGTATTCTATTAAAAGAGTGATGTGAAGAAGATTTTTCTAGATTTATTAATAAAAAGCATTCTCTTTTCTGCAATTAAGGGTTGTCTGTGGTTGATGATAACTATGATTATAAAGTCTGGATGTTAAAGGGTAGAGCGATCAACTGGAAAACGTGGTCTGGCATTGTAGGGCCAATGCTGGGTTTGACAGCACATTTTTGGGGAGGGGTTTCCTCGACCATTTCCTTCACGCTGTCCCCTGGCTGCATCCGTTCAGTAGAGCCCTCCAGTCAATACCAGTCATTACAGTGTCCCCCAGCTGCATCCGTTCGGTAGTGATCCCCAGTCAGTACCAGTCACTACAGTGTTCCCTGGTTGCATATGTTCGGTAGTGACCCTCAGTCAATACCAGTCTCTACAGTATCCCCCGGTCACATCTGTTCGGTAGTGACCCCCAGTCAATACCAGTCACTATGGTGTCCCCCGGTCGCATCCGTTTGGCAGTGACCCCTAGGCAATACCAGTCACAAGCAAGCGTTGCTATGGTTAAAAGCTTTGAAGATGCTGCAGTTTAAAGCTTGTCTGCCACAGCCCCTGTCTCTCGGTGTACCTCAATGCTCATAGCTGAGTGTCCCGCAGAAGCTTGGAAAGAAAAGTGTCTGGACTTCTTTAAGTTTCCTCGAAGATGTTTCACCTCAAGGAAACTTAAAGAAGTCCACATGCTTTTCTTTCTAAGCTAAGACTACAATGAGCTGGATGACTGCGAACCTTCACAGACATATAACTCATGAAGTAGAACTGGATGTAGAACAGGAGGTAGAGCTAATTCACAATTTGAAGGTTGGTGGTTCAATCCCTGGTTTCCAAAGTATCCTTGTGCAAGTTGCTCAATTCACTGGAGTGTGAATGTATATGACTGTTAGGCCAACACTTAGAAAAGTGCCTGTGTCAATGGGTGAATGAAGCACGGTGTATAAAGCACTTTGAGTGCTCCAGTAGAGTAGAAAGGCACCATTTAAAGGCTACATTTCCCATTTACAGCTGGGGGATGTGGACAAAAGACTCGAATTACTCAATCCAAGCTTTGATCCAACAGTGGAGGGGCTGTTCTTTTTTCTTCATGTGTGTTTGAAGGGTGGGGGCATAATACTGCAGGTCAAAGCACATTGATATAAACCCTTAGTCAGAAGGCAGTGAGTAAACCTCTCAAAATAGCTTTCCAGTCCTTTGTATGTATGTACTCTCACAAACACACATACATTTATGCTGAGACTTAGGCTACGTTCACACTGCAGGCGAAAGCGCATCAAATCCGACTTTTTTGACCCTATGCGACCCATATCCGATCATGGTATGACAGTGTGAACGGCACAAATCCGATATTTTCAAATCCGATCTGGGTCACTTTCGTATGTGGTACTGAATCCGATACATATCCGATGTTTTAGAAAGCGACTGCTGTTTGAACGGTCATGTCGCATTAAATCCGTCTTTTACGTCACTGACACAAAACAGACGGCAATTATCAGCGCCGGAGAAGCGCCCGAGAAGACATTGCGAACGCTTCCTGGCCATCCGGTGAAACTGCTGGGAAGACAACGTTGGAGAAACGTGAACATTTTATTTGTACTGTATAATCTGCAGATTCTGACAGAAATTTGCAACTATCCTTTGAAGCACCGCTCCTCTAAAACAGCAATAAGGATAATTATTAGGTTATCTACATTATTATGTAAATAACAAAATAACTTAAAGCAAAAATTGGGAAACGTAAAGTCCGAAGTCTTTATATTAAGGGCCATCAGTCAAACAATATTGTTTGCTCTGGGTCTAAACAGAGCGCGTTGTGTGTGACATCTTCTTTTGCACATGCGGGCTGCTTTGAGCGTTCACACTAGAGCGCGTTTGCTGTCGCATTTTATTTGTAGTGTGAACAAGCAGACAAAAAAAAATCGGATTTGATCAAAAAATCGGAATTGAGCATTAAGACCTGCAGTGTGAACGTAGCCTTATTCCTACCCAGGTTCTACTTTGTGGAAGCTTACTCAGGCTCAGACCTTCCATGGGAACATCTGACATCATCAGTTCAAAGGACTGCTCACTATGACACATCAACAAGCGTAATAAAAATTCTTCTGCAGAAGTACATTCCAGATCAAGCCTATACATGTTAGTTGCAGAAATACAGTACTGTGCAAAAGGTTTCAGGCAGGTGTGAAAAAAATCAGTAAACAAAGAATGCTTTCAGGAATATATGATTGTTGTAATGATTGTAATGCTATGATTGTTTATTTTTATCAATTTACAAAATGCAAAGTGAGCGAACAAAAGTTTAAATCAAATCAATATTTGGTGTTATTGCCTTTAGCCTTCAAACCAGCATTAGTTCTTATAGTACACTTGCACAAAGTCAGGGATTTTGTAGGCCAAACTCTGCTACCAAGGTAAGGTTGTGAAAGACAGTTTCATGTCATGGCAAGATTGAGCACAGCAACAAGGCACAAGGTAGTTATACTGCAACATCAAGGTCTCTCCCAGACAAAGATTTCAAAGCAGACTGGGGTTTCAATATGTGCTGTTCAAGCTCGTTTGAAGAAGCACAAAGAAACGGGCAATGTAAAGGATCATAGACACAAGTGGTCGGTCAAGGAAACTTACTGCAGCAGTGCTTATTACCCTTTGAAATCAGAAGATGTCCAGCAGTGCCATCAGCTCAGAACTGGCAGAAGTCTGGCCAGAAGTGGTCTTTATGGAAGAGCTGAAGCCAAAAAGCCATGCCTCTGACGTAGAAACAAGGCCAAGTGACTCAAGTATGCACGTAAACATAGGAACTGGGGGTGCAGAAAAATGGCAGTAGGTGCTCTGGACTGATGAGTCAAAATTTGAAATATTTGGCTGTAGTGGAAGGCAGTTTGTTTGTTGAAGGGCTGGAGAGCGGTGCAATAATGAGTGTCTGCAGGCAACAGTGAAGCATGGTGGAGGTTCCTTGAACGTTTGGGGCTGCATTTCTGCAAATGGAGTTGGAGATTTGGTCAGGATTAATGGTGTTCTCAATGCTGAGAAATACAGGCAGATATTTCTCCATCATGCAATACCATCAGGGAAGTGTATGATTGCCCCCAAATTTATTTTGTAATTCTGCAGCAGGACAATGACCCCAAACATACAGTCAAAGTCATTAAAAACTATCTTCAGCGTGAAGAAGAACAAGAAGCCCTGGAAGTGATAGTATGGCCCCCACAGAGCCCTGATCTTAACATCATCGATGGTGTCAGAGATTACATGAAAAGACAAAAGGATGTTAGGAAGCCTACATCCACAGAAGACATGTGGTTAGTTCTCCAAGATTTTTGGAACAACCTGCCAGCCGAGTTCCTTCAAAAACTGTGTGCAACTGTACCTAGAAGAAGGCAAAGGGTGGTCACACCAAATATTGATTTGATTTAGATTTCTCTTTTGTTCATTCGCTGCATTTTGTTGATTGATGAAAATAAATGATTAACACTTCCATTTCTGAAAGCATTCTTTGTTTACAGCATTTTTTCACACCTGCCTAAAACTTTTGCACAGTACTGTAAAAGTATGCCCATTCTCATGAACAAATTAAAAGAAATAACTGATACAGTGAATATCAAATTAAACAAAGAAAAATGGACTATGCTTTTCTTTTCCGTCTATACTTTTTATTCTCTCTTATCTTTACCCTCAACTCTCAACTAGCCACAGAAGATAACTGCCCCATGCTAAGCCTATTTTTGGAGAGGATCATTTCCCTTCCTATTAAATAAAAATATTTCTTGGCAGTTTGCTGAGTGGTCATATGCTAAAAATATAAACAGTCCTTGCTAATGCTCTTTTGAGATTTTAATAATCTTAACACCTTAACTATTCTGGTATAAAATGTCACAGAAATATAGGCTACATAAATAAAATAAAAATGTATATGAGAGTACGAAAGTATGTGGTGTAGTATGTGAACTATCAAATGAGGATAACAGAAGAAAAAAAGTTGTTTCAGCATAAGTTGAAGCAACCTTCAGCAAGATCAGGAAAAAAATCTTTTTTAGCAGAGCTAATTTACTGCAACTTTGTTTTACAGCTCAGTTTTAGCAAATGACATTTTATACAATAAATTTATCATTTGCAGCATTGAATTATGAAACCACTCATGTTTGTCAGTGTCAGTTTACGCTGTTTGATGGGCTCTTTTCTGAAAAGGGTTTACCCTTGCTTAAGAATGACATCATCTGCTTTGGGCATTAACTGCCAATGGGCAGGACAAATAGAGAGAGATATCACTAAAGTACTATGGTGTCAAAGATTTGTACTAGAAAGTAAAAAATTGAAAAAACTAGAGGTTAACTTGCTCAATTAAATAAGACAGCCATGAGTCTGTTTCTAATGAGAGGCTCAAATTTAATACAAAAGAGACTGCAGATCATTCTTGAACTTTTAGAAATACTCTTCCTCACATAACAATCACAGATGTGTGCTTGAACGTGCTTCTCCAGTTTAAGTTGTAAATATAATGGAATGTCAGGTTAAAACACAATTACTCAAACAGACATGAGCAAAGACACACAGCCACTCTGTCTCTCAGTCTTTTGTAGGAGGAAAGAGAGCCTCTTGCCTGTATGTTTAAGAGTCTACTTTCTCACGATATGAATAGAAGGATGTATGAATAAACTTGGACTCTATATTTACAACTACCTATTTTTTCACACTGTTCTAGCTAGGGTCTATTTAAAACATTGTATGCTAGTGAAATTGAGTTTCTTATGTTAAAAGAGTCATTGCTAGACAGCAAAAAAGGATGCATGTAATTTTGAAACTGTTTACCATTCTCTCAATGTGTCAACAGAACATCCACTTGAGAACATTGAGAAGAGTTGATGAATAATGCCCCTATCATTTTCCAGTTTCACATCTTTAACATCTATGTATAGTATTTGTGAAAATATTTTGAAAAATATTTGCTGATATATAAATATCAGGATATACTTTCTCCCTAATAATCACTGGTATAGGTTCCAAAATTCAACTATGGGAGAAACTGCTGGAACACTTCTCACTTAGTCTGGTTTAACAGGCATCCTACAACATCTGCATATAATGTAAAAGCTCAACCTCATGTTGTAACAGCAAAAACAATTTGATAAAACCGGAAATCAATTTGATTAACACAGAAATCAAACCCTACAACTGGTTCAACTGTTCTTTTAGACTTCATTGAGGCAGAAGGAATCATCACGAACCCACACACACCGCATGACTCTTTTCATAAAGCATTTTCATTTGCTTTATGCAAATGAAAACAGCTATGTTAAAAGTCTAGAAATACTGACTCATGCAACATCATGTAACTACCAAGAATGTACTAAATAGCTAAATAATTTGTCAGGTGATTCAGATTTGACATTTATAAATCTGAATCACACGTGAAATATATTACAGTCTTAATGTTTCTATGGTTTCTTCTTTACCATATTGCAACAGGAACATATAGTGTTTAAAGTAAACACTGTGTTTTACTGCAATAAATTAAGCCTATACAATCAGAGGCAATAAAAGAATAAAAGTAAGAAAAAAAGAAAGAAAGAGTTTCACACATACAGATCAAAAAGGGTGCTGGATGCTTCTTCAGCTGAGATAAAAAGGAAATATATGAAGCGGATGTAAAGTGTGTGGGGATTTTCCCTCTGAAGCTCTGCACATAGCTATCAGAAAGGGCTCCTGAGAATTACTGGAGCCTTACACATTTAAATTACCTATTGCAAAAACAGTTTTTAAATGACATAAATCATTTAGTTTTTAGGCCTGTTGACTCATAGCAAGAAGTTTCTGGAATTGAATACACCATCTGGCTGGGCCTTCTGTATATGTTACATGACAGGTTTGCATTTAAAAAAAATCTGAATTTCATATCAAATTTTTGCAATGCACAAGATGTGTAGTGGCATTTATCCTTAGATAGTTTGGAAAGAAAGCCAGTCAGAAGGGCTGTCTGGACATCAGTAAAAAAGAATAAAGTAAAAAAAATCAGTAAAAAAAAAAAAAAATATATGTGTGTTTGTTTCTATTAAGCTTCAATATGGACAGCAGAGTACAGTGAAGTAGTGCGAATTGAAAACAGATGAAATTGCAGCAGAGACTCTCTGCATAGTTACTTTTTGGATTATATGACTACTTTGCAACTTGGACCATGGAAAGAATGTGAAGTGTTCTTCCTGTAACTCTGCAATGGGTAAATTTCTCACAGAGAATCATCTTCATAATCATCACTGCTGCTATCACAGTATTTCAGCTGTCTGACCAGCCATGTACAGTTACAAATATCTATTATCATGATGTGGCTGAGATTTAAAAAAAAACAACAACTTAAAGCTGTCAAGATCATTCCAACATATTTTTCAGATGAATCAACCTGCAACTTAATATTGAGCGTTAAGACAAAGAGCAGGAGTTGTTGTGTTGAAGTACTTATGGAAAGTTTTGACTTTCACAGTTGTAATTGCAAGTGTGACACATATGAGTTGGTTGTAGGAGGCTGGAAAGCTGAGCTATTAAGATTTTAAGAAAATGTTATTTAAATAACATTTAAAGGTGAATGGTAAGACAGACAGTCATGTTGTCTCTGTGACTATGGTTATCATGAGTAAAACAAAAAGAGAGCACAGTCTCGTACAGTATTCAAAAATTAAACTGACATCTGAGGGCATCAAGGAGCATCTACTGTGCATATCTAGCCCAAATGTACACAAATATATACAGCTTTGGAATTAAGTGGCCAGAACAGAGTGTACCTCCAAAAAGCTTGTAATTTTTAAATCTGAAACAAAACTGTTATTATTATTGTTCCTATTCTGTCTGAGAGACATCATAGGATAGCTACTTCTCTTAAAGCAATCTTCCAGAGAAAACCAAGAAAACCCGTGTTAACATAAAACACAAAAGCCAGGAAATATCCTGTCGTCATACCTGTCCTGTGACTGCTCCTCGTACATCCTCTCTCTTCCCTCTTTGAAGAGCCTGATAGCTCGTTTGGATTTCTTCATAAGGCTATCAATGTAGATTTTAAAGTAATCATTCTCACTAAGCTGTATGATCATCTGGTTCTCTTCATATTTGCCTAGTATGACCCGCAGGTGTTGGTAGGCATCAGGTAAAATATCCAGGATGTATGGTGGACTGTTTTTCAGTTGGAGTCTGGGATTTTGGCAGAGCCGCACCTGTTGCAAAGGAATTAATCAATAAATGAAAAATCAATGTTTTCTCAATGCACATCAAATTTTCTCCTGCCACTCTACCTGAGCCATTTTGCCAGCATGAGAGGAACAACAGGAACAATATTATGCATATATTAGTTTCATTATGTAACTCATAGGTATATAACCGATTTTAAGTCAAGACTTGAGGACTTTTGTAAATAAATGTAGTTCTAAAGGTTCTATTGAGATGAAATTCTCACCAGATGTCGGTAAACCCATCCAACCCACATATGCAAAGAAATGTCTCTTAATTAAGTTGTGTGTAATAATGATAAACGACACAGGGAAAAAGTATTGAACACATGAAGAAAGGGAGGTGCAAAAATACATGGAAAGCCTGACACCAGCTAAACTCTATCAGTAATTAGAAAGCAATCCTGCCAATTAATGCAAATTGATATCAACTGCTTCAGCTGTTTTATGGACAGAATTTCTAGGTGTAGCTAAGTAAGGGAAGGTTTCCACTTGAGTGGTCTCCACTCATCTCTGCTTTTTGCAGATGATGTGGTTCTTTTGGCTTCATCATTTGGTGGCTTGTTCACGAGTAAGGGGAGAGGAGAATGGGAAAGCAACAGGTGGATTGGTACTGTGGCTGCAGTGATGCCGTCATGGTGAAAAGGGAGCTGAGCGTGAAAATTGAGCTCTTGATATAGTGGTCGATCTACATCCCTACCTTCACCAACGGTCACGAGCTCTGGGTAGTGACTGAAAAAACAAGATTGCAGACACAACCAGCAGAAATGAACTTTCTCTGAAGGGTGGCTGGCCTCTCCCTTAGAGATAGGGTGAGGAGATAGACAATCCGGGAGAAGCTGAGAGTAGAGCATCTAGGCCCTGTAGCAGACCCAGGACACGCTGGACAGATTATATCTCTCAACTGCCTTAATGTTCCCCCAGACAAGCTAGAGGAGGTGGCTTTAGGGAGAGGGATATCTGGGCTTCTCTGCTTAGGCTGCTGACCACATGGATAAGTGGAAGAAATTGGACAGATGGATAGAGAGACTGATGGTTCAGTCCCAACTCATGCCATATTAAAAGCTGTCTCATTACCAAGGTTTCACACAAGAAATATCTTGTGATGGGTAAACCACTGAGTGCTCTCAAGACCTATGGAACTTTATTGTTGCAAGAAACACAATGATGGCATTGTTTACAGAAGAATTTCTAAACTATTGAAGGTTCCAGTGAGCACTGTTTGGGCTATAATTCAGAGGAGTGAAAACAACTATCAGAAGAGTTGTCCAAGAGCCAAGGACCATTTGTGGAGAGGTACAGAAAGACTTGGAATCAGCAGGTACAAGTGTTTTAAAGAAGATATTAAGTAATAATCTCAACTGCCATGGCCTGTATGGATGCTCATGATCCAAGACTCCATTGCTGAAGAAAAAGCATGTTGAAGTGCGTTTAAAGTTTGCTGAACAACATTTAGACAAGTCTGTGAGGATATAGTCTGGTCAGATGGGAACAAAATTGAACTTCTTGGATAACATAATATATACCATGTTTAGATGTCAAAAGGCACTGCATATCACTTTAGAAACACTGATGGCCAAGGTCATTTCTCGAGACTTACAACTTTATCCATGAGCTTCCAAGTTTTTTCCACAGTCCTCCGGTCAGCAACTGCTTGTTTGGGTGGCCCCACTGCATCCTGGATGGCATCAATGATGCCTAAAATTCGCCCCTTACTTCTATTTGGTGCACGTCCACCAGGATATCGACTACTGAGAGCAGTTGCCATTTCCTACAATCACACAGAATTTGTACTATCAAAACATTAATTGACATGAAAACATTTGAAAAAAAAAAAGTAAATTTCTGATAGAAAAAAGAATCAGCCTGATGCATTTTTTTGGTTTGCGAAAACAGTTACAGTTGTTATTTTTTCATTGATATGCTTTCAGACAGAGAGAATGATAAGAGAATACGCACAGCCTATATAAGATGTTTATTATACCGAGCTTCTTCATAGGGTTTTTCCCCCCACACTTCTCCTTGGTCCTGGACTTGACAGTTAAATCCCTGCAATAGGTTTTAGTGTCTTTCCTGATGAGTGCATGTCACCTGATTTGCACGTTAATTTTACACATCCAGAACTTTAACTGCAAATTAAGCTGCACAAAATAAGCTGCCTATTATATTCCGTCCTCTTCCTTTGTGGTTTGATTAAGAATCAAGTTTTTACTTCGTGTGCAGTGATCTTGTCGTATGTTAACTTATTCGTTTTTCTGGTTTTCATGAACTACCTGTTATGAACGTAAGTTACCATATAACCATTGTTTCCGGGAGGCTATTTTTTCGTTTTAAGCGACTGTGACTGAGGTCACACAAGGTTCTTACACTTATATAGACGGATGTTGGAGGGGGAACAAAGTCCTAACTTACCAAATCACAGGGGAATGTCTGCTGGGATCCCTACTGAATTCGGTCCACATCCAACACAAAAACAAGGACTATCCCAGAGTCCAAAGCTCTAAAAAATGGGCATGAAAAGTATCCAGCCTATATAGTTCTGTTATTTCACTATAAATCATCAAAATTTATAATTGTCAAATAAGAGCAACTCCCTAGGAGCAGCCGGAGGAGCTGTATAAACGCGAGGCACAATACGTTTTGTACAGCAAAATAGGTGTGAAGTTAAATGCTCTAAACATTATACTTCCAGTGGAACATTTCAAAATAAAGTGACGATTGATGAAATCATTTACATCTAGATTTTCAGCTCCGTGATCAGCTTGTATTCGATTTTCTTTTTAATTAAAATTAACACCCAACAATCATGCTCTTTTAATAGCACCAGTTGGACAAAGATGACGGCCAACGACAAGATGAATTTACAAGATGAATTTAAGGTGATTATGTCATCACTGTCTGTTGTGATCAAAGATAGGACTGTTAGAGATTATTTAAAATAATTTTGTCGACTTCTTTCCTTTTATTTTTGGTCAATATAAGAATTAGACACTGTAGCCCATATTATTAACACTCAAAATAATAGATCACAGAACTGTATCTCTTGATTAATTTATGATTATCGTTTCAAGTGGCAACATGGTTAATCAGGATGTAGTCTTAGAAAAAACTAAAATAGTGTATAGCATAGCCCTCGACCTCCCAGGCCCATCTCAGAGCTATGAAGACTCTATTCCTTTATAAATATTGCAATATTGAATTTGACATATCCTACATTCAACACAAGATATGTAAATCTCCCAGCACAAATGTGTTTTGTTTAACTTTTCCCTTTTTTTAAAATTGTCCTTTTGCTTTCGGTTGCTGGCTACATTCATCTTGTCTTTATTTTTGCGTCACACAAACGCAACTCATAGCGTAAAGGCTGTGCTTTTATTTTAGAGGTACAGTAGTCTAAGTTCCTGCATCGTTTTTGCCTTGTTCTGGAATCTTGCTACAACCACAACGTGACATGAGGGCCGCTCCCACTCCTTTCAGTCGGAACGAGCAGTGTTATACCGGAAGTGACAAGAGTGCCTGGGTGTGATAAGTGTGCGCCCTCCATAAACGTGTTATTGAAGTTGTGTAGTAGTGATTACAGCATTTACACATGACTCCGCTGTGATTTGATGGTTTTGATGGCTGATGTTCTTCCTGATACAACCACTGAGGACGTTGTCTTTATTCTGATGATCGAACCCCCCCACACACACACACACACATCCACCCACTCAGTTCCCCGACCGCTGCGTCGTGTAGGGAAGTTCTCTGGAAGTTAGAGAATCGGTTGCTGTTGGTAAAAATGACAGGTCGGTAATCGTTTTGCGAGCATTAATCGGACCTTCAAATTTACTAGTGATGGGACGTTCTGTATCGAGGCTTCGAAGCGTGTGTCGAGTAATGGAGGGGGCGTTTCCGCGAAGCGCGTATCGAGGCTTGCTTCATTTATGGGAGGAGCTGAAAATGATGACGTCCGAAGCCTCGCTGCCCGGCTAAACCATGTGACTGGTTCATGAAGCGGTTCGAACTTTGCCGCGAGCTATGACAGCGATATAAACCCCTTAGACTTCATTCAAAATGTGGGTGTTTGATGGAGAGTTACGGTTAGTGAGAGTTTGGAGAGACAGTTTGGAGGTTTATGAGAGTGAGGAGAGAAAGTCAGGAGAGAATGGAGCCAGCTAAGAAGAGGAGGATGTCCTCCCTGTGTGGTAAATGGCCTGTATTTGTATAGCGCTTTACTCAGTCCCTAAGGACCCCAAAGCGCTTTACACTACATTCAGTCATTCACCCATTCACACACACATTCACACACTGCTGATGGCAAGCTACATTGTAGCCACAGCCACCCTGGGGCGCACTGACAGAGGCGAGGCTGCCGGACACTGGCGCCACCGGGCCCTCTGACCACCACCAGTAGGCAACGGGTGAAGTGTCTTGCCCAAGGACACAACGACCGAGACTGTCCGAGCCGGGGCTCGAACCGGCAACCTTCCGATTACAAGACGAACTGCCAGCTCTTGAGCCACGATCGCTCAACATTTTGATTTTATTCCTCCCAACAAGGTATGTACATTTCTACAGATGATGTATTTTCATAATACTGATGGTGCAATACAATTTATGTTAAGCTGTCTTTACTTTTGTACAAGGTGAAGTGTTTGCTATGTGCCAGGGAGCTGGGATATAACAACAACACCTCATCCATGCTCAGGCACTACAGAACTTTGCATGAGAATAAGGGGAACACGGATTGTGGAGCAAGACCAGGTGAGCCATCAAATGCCATGATAATATAGCATGCAGTAATCTTACTAAATGATAGAACAATATTATACAACTGTAATAAGTTACGTGTGTGATATTTATATTTGTGCTTTGTTTTTATTGTCTTTCCTCAGGAGAACAATCTCAAATAGATGGAGACCTGGTTAGCATGGTGATTGAGGACTCCCAGCCATTTAGCATTGTGGAGGACAAAAGATTTAAAAGATATGTTAAATCATTAAATCCTAGCTATGTTCTCCCCACTAAAAAGGTCATAAAAGCAGTGACAATGTAGTTTTTACAGAATAAAATGTGAAGAGGCAGGACTGAGGCTCAAAGCCTCAGTGTGTAGCTGTCCATACCTCAACGTTACAAAAGCACAACCACTTTCCACACCCCAACCACACCTCACCTCACAGTAAATGATCATTTCCATTTAAAGCATTTCCAAATGATCATTTTCCATACTGCCAGTATAAATATACACAGTATACTGCCATCACTACAATATACATGTTTTACACACTCCTTTTGTTGTTGACATTTACAGGCTGTGTGCAAAATGCCACACTCTTCAAATTCATGGCAACGAATATTTTCACGTCCACTAGATGTCCTACTAGAGCAAATGAAGCTTCACGAAGCTTTGCGCTGGGGTGAACCAATTGGATGAAAAGCTTCAGTGCTTCATGAAGCTTCATCTGCCCATCACTAAAATTTACTGTTAAGGCGGCTGACCTCACCGTTCGGATTAACGCTGTCCTCGGTGTCCTACGAGGATAGCGCTGCTATTCTTTCACCGCCACCGTCCTCGGGAAAGTTCCAGCTGGCGCTGCTTCCGGGAAGTTGTGTTAACCGGTTTTACCAACGTAAAAAGACTATTGCACGCTTATAAATTTTAACAATGTTTAATTAACAATGTCATATATTGGCAGCAACTGGCAGGTCTGCCCGGGAGAAGCAAATCGCACCAACTCTAACTGCTATCCCTTCTTCCTTATTCACTGCCTATGCCAATGCTTTTAATTATTAATACTACAAATAGCATCTGTCAGCAAGCATAACACAGGGGAAATCTTATGCAAAAATAAAATGCAATAAATGTGAGATCGATGATTACAGCATAAATTTTATATAGTCTTGATTTTGACAAGTGCAATCTTGTATACTGTCTTAAACTGAATAAGGGTAAGTCTTGCACATGAGGATGAGGTATGAATCTACTTTTAGATCAGATCAGTGAGACTTTATTTATCCCCAAGGGGCAATTAAGAGACAACAGAGCAGCATGACCTTAAAGATAAGGACAGGGCATAAACAGACAATAAAAATGAGATAAAAAATACTTAGAATATACAGTATATACACAGTTTTAAAATTAGAGAGACTAAATAAGTGAATAAATAACTATAAGTGACTAAGAGTGAATAAAGTGTCAGCAGTATAAAAAAAGAGTATAGAGAAGTTTATGTTTATGGGTGTGAGAAATGGTCCTATCAGCTGGAGTTAAAAAGCGGAGTGGCAGTGTCCCAGTAATCTTCCCCAATCTTAGGACACAGTTCCTATTCCCAACTGGAAGTGATATTTTTGGTTGAGTAATTGCCCAGTGCAGTAATGAAAGTATATATTCTTAATATGAGAGTCTTACTGTGAGGTTTCAATTAAAATAAGTCCTCCCATGAATGCTTGGGGGGCTGATTTGGAAACTGGGAAAATGGAGGCTGCACAGTGTCTTATTTGAAAATAGCGGAATAAATGAAATGAGGGCAAATTGTACAAATAAGACATATCACTAA
This sequence comes from Pelmatolapia mariae, assembly GCF_036321145.2. Taxonomy (NCBI): domain Eukaryota; kingdom Metazoa; phylum Chordata; class Actinopteri; order Cichliformes; family Cichlidae; genus Pelmatolapia; species Pelmatolapia mariae. The sequence goes on from NC_086236.1 coordinate 28,655,584, forward strand.
AAGTGTTGTCTTTGAAAAAATGATTTAAAAAACATTTTATACCATTTCTTGCACATATATGGAAGGAAGAGTCCAAAGGAGATGTGGGAAAGAGAAGATTATTACACATTGGGGCCAGAGCAGAGGCAGAGACAGAATTAAGGTGTGGCCGGATTTGATACCATATTTTTAGACAGGGAATTACAACAGGGTTATCTGTATATTGTTACAGGGAAACAGGAAGGGATGAAAATAATAATGGTGAAAGTGAGGTAGAGAGACATGATTGAGCCTCGAGGTAACACCAAGTAGCATGAGGATCCTGTTACCCTGGATCCTACCCTGTTAAAGTGAGGTTGAAATGAACTAGTAACATGGAAAGTGTCACGGTGGACTGAACGGACTGAAGTGCAGACTCGAGGAAAAAGTGCAAAAGGTTTATTACAGCAATAATAAAAAGTGATCCAAATGTAATATTGTATTGAATATATATATATATATATATATATATATATATATATATATATATATATATATATATACATACATATATATACTATGCCGACCACTTGGTTATGGCGCTCCATGTATGCCCTGCCTGCTAGCATCTTGCACCCTGCTGTTATGTGCTGGATTGTCTCAGGGGCATCTTTACACAGCCTGCACCTGGGGTCTTGCCTGGTGTGATAGACCCCAGCCTCTATGGATCTTGTACTCAGAGCTTGTTCTTGTGCTGCCATGATTAGTGCCTCCGTGCTGTCTTTCAGTCCAGCTTTGTCGAGCCACTGGTAGGATTTCTGGATATCAGCCACCTCCTCTATCTGCCGGTGGTACATACCGTGCAGGGGCCTGTCCTTCCATGATGGTTCCTCGCCTTCCTCCTCTTTCTTGGGTTTCTGCTGCCTGAGGTATTCACTGAGCACGCTGTCAGTTGGGGCCATCTTCGTGATGTATTCGTGGATGTTTCTTGTCTCATCCTGGACTGTGGTGCTGACACTCACCAGTCCCCGGCCTCCTTCCTTCCGCTTAGCGTACAGCCTCAGGGTGCTGGACTTGGGGTGAAACCCTCCATGCATGGTCAGGAGCTTTCTTGTCTTTATGTCAGTGGCTTCTATCTCCTCCTTTGGCCAGCCTATTACCCCAGCAGGGTACCTGATCACGGGCAGGGCGTAGGTGTTGATGGCCCGGATCTTGTTCTTACCGTTCAGCTGACTCCTCAGGACTTGCCTGACCCTCTGCAGGTACTTGGTGGTTGCAGCTTTCCTAGCGGCCTCTTCATGGTTCCCATTCGCCTGCGGGATCCCCAGGTACTTGTAACTGTCCTCTGTGTCTGCAATGTTGCCTTCTGGTAGTTCAATCCCCTCAGTTCTGACTACCTTCCCTCTCTTTGTTACCATCCCCAAGGGTGGTGGAGAATGACCGGGCTAAGATCCTGTGGGACTTCCAGATACAGACGGACAAAATGGTGGTGGCTAACCAACCGGACATAGTGGTGGTGGACAAACAGAAGAAGACAGCCGTAGTGATTGATGTAGCGGTTCCGAATGACAGCAACATCAGAAAGAAGGAACACGAGAAGCTGGAGAAATACCAAGGGCTCAGAGAAGAGCTCGAGAGGATGTGGAGGGTGAAGGTAACGGTGGTCCCCGTGGTAATCGGAGCACTAGGTGCGGTGACTCCCAAGCTAGGCGAGTGGCTCCAGCAGATCCCGGGAACAACATCGGAGATCTCTGTCCAGAAGAGCGCAGTCCTGGGAACAGCTAAGATACTGCGCAGGACCCTCAAGCTCCCAGGCCTCTGGTAGAGGACCCGAGCTTGAAGGATAAACCGCCCGCAGGGGCGAGATGGGTGTTTATATATATATATATATACATATATATATATATATATACACATATATATACATATATATATATATATATATATATATATACATATATATATACATATATATATATATATATATATATATATATATATATATATATATATATATATATATATACATATTATAATGTAATGATGTTTTATATTGTGCTTTATATTGTTGAAGCTGAGCTTCCTATTAGAGCCTGCAAAGAATCTAAAACACTGATGCCTGATGTGGGCGTCAGTGGTGGAATTTGTTAGAGAATATAATGGAAGAATACAGGCACAACCATCACTTACAGTGCAACAATAGCCAAATTAAATCTTTCTTTTCCTCTAACAAGTTTTACTTTTCAATAAGGCATTAGCGTTTTAGATCCCTTGCAAGGACTGAACCTGTGCAGTAAATATATAATTAGATTTCAGCAGAAAACACTCTTTTTCAATCTTTATTATAGAATTTTCATGTAGTTTCATATATCAGGCTCAACAAAAACACAAGTGGTATAAAGGTATAAATCAATACAGTTCAAGCCATTCACAATTTTTGAAGCTCTTTTGGAAACTACTGACTGATGCCACATCTGTAAAACTGTTATTAGCATTCCCTCTGAGACTGAATTTTATTTTTTTCCATTGAAAAAGAAAACATAACATCTTTCATCCAAAGTGATGCAACTGGAGGGTGAGCAGCTTTTCAAGACAGCAAAATTCTATGGTGTGCCAACAATGAAGTAAAAGCAATAACATAAATCTGCTTACGACCAAGGTTTATAGTGGAATCCTCAGAAACACCAAAAATGGCAACTAATGGACAAGGGTTCAATGTAACACTCAAAACATGAGATAGCACCTCAAAATAAAAAGTCCAGTATGATTGAAGTGTTGGGCATGTAAAAAACATATGAGTTAAATCACATACTTCAGTGGAAGTATATACACCAACAAATCTGAGCCACAGTATGACTGGTCAGAAAAAGACACTACACCGCATCGTACCATAGAATGCTTTGCAGCAGTGTCTCTTAAAACAATGATGGTTTATTGGGTCCACCTCACTTCCAGTCAGTGAAGGAAAACCTTTGGAGATGAAAGGCTTGAACACATCTATCTCTACTGCTGGCACCTTGTAAGACAATGGCTTACAAGGTGCCAGCACTGACACTGTACTGGCCCTACAGCAGACAAGTTTCTTATGTTTTGGGGCATTAAGTGGAGATGTCCATGACCTGTAAGCCATACCTTCTGCCCCACCTGATACCTGGGGGCGGGTGTCCTGCGGCAGTTAGCATACTGGTGCTGGCGTTCGACTGAACTGAGAAGTCTTTCCAAGGCCCGTGCCCAGATGTGTTGGCATAGTTGCAAGTGGTACTGAAATTAGGGAACCGCCAGATCTATATCTGCCTCTGGGAAAAGGGGTGGTTGATATCCTAGGGGTGCTTCGAAAGGCGAGGGACCAGTAGCAGAGGCAGTGAGAGAATTGTGAGCAAGCTCTACCTATTTGAGATATGATGACCAGGTTTCCGGGTTGTGAGAGGTGATACAGCGGAGACTGGATTCCAGTTCCTGATTCAGTCATTCAGTTAGGCTGTTGTTTTGGGGTTGATAACCAGAACTGAGACTGACCGGGCCCTGAGTGCCGAGCTGAAGGACTTCCAGACCTGCAAAATGAACTGGGGACCACAATCTGAAATGATTTCAACAGGGTAATTTGTCCAGAACAATGACGTGAGCTGATTTGGAAAACCTGTCAACTATGGTGAGTATTACAGTTCTGCCTGAGGATGCTGGAAGGCCATTGACAAAATTCAGTGCAATGTGCAACCAGGGTCTGTGTTGGAGCAATGGGGTGTCGATTATGGTGTTTATACAGGCACAGATTGAGCAGGCAGCTGCATAGTTCCTCAGATCCTTTTTTAGGGACTCCCACCAAAAGTGATACGTGAATAATGAAATGGTTCTACTCACGCCAGGGTGGCAGGAGAATCTGGCGGTGTGGATCCAGTTGAGTATGGTGGCGAGGGTGGATGTGGGAAAGTACTGTAGGTATTTACTGCAGTGAAATGTGAGTCTCCCGGGGGTTGCTTGACATGACCAGACAGACACGTTCGGTTGGATGGGTTATTATGGATGCATTATTACGCCAAACACTTGATTGTTCAGAGCGGTAACCGGGACAGGTGGGTTTAAAGGGATGAGTGATAGATGCAGTTGGTTCGCTAATTCAGTGTCTATGATGTTCTGTTCATCCTCTGAATCTAGAAGGGCCTCTAGTGACCGAGTGACCTGGTTTAGGCTAAGTTTTACTGGTAGCAATAACCAGGGTTTAGAAGATGTCATGGATCTGCCCATCCGTAACCCCAAATTTTACTGGCGGCCAGATCCTTTTGACCCATATCCTTGAAAGAGGAGGGCTAGTCCCATGAGGCTAATTGATCCCTTATCTGATCATTCAGAGCTTGGAGGAAAACTCTCTAACAGTTTCTTAACTGTGCTGCCCTCAGAGACGAGGTGAGAAAAGGTCTTTTTCAATTCCCCATGGAACTCATCATACAGGCAGGAAGAAAAATATGTCTATAACCATTTAACTGAAATATATTGATCATATTTAAGATTGTAGGACTTCTTTGAGCTGTCTTGTAAGAAAGGGGTCTAATAGACATATTGATAATTTGAAGGAAGTAATTATCAAAAGTTAATTCAGAAAGCTCAGATGGTTATGAATATTTTTTGCCTATTGTCTATTTTCTTCAATCACTAATAGTAAGATGTTGTAGCTATACAGGCTTTTTTTTTTAAATAAATAAAAATAAAGCAAAAGATTTTTCCCTGATACACGATGGACGGGTGGCATAACTGGAGGGACTGTCTATCAAAGACGCTGAAGATATCTACCTATTCGGAACCATGATAACAGGGTTCTTGCTGATCGGAGCTGGCTTGGCCCTGGCTTATCGAAGATTAAAGAAAGCGGAATCGGCTGTTCAAAACCCCACAAGGCTGCCCGCTGGGATTGAAACGATGGGATGAGTCGTGAGTTCTCAAAATGGGCTCATTGAGTGCAGCACGGATAAGATCTTGGAGAAGCTTGCGGCTGCCATGAACACTCAGAATAAGACCTCTGAGCGCAAATTGGATTACATCTTGGAGAAGCTCACTGCGGTCGTGAGTTCTCAGAATCTGCTCTTTGAGCACAAGAATGACAACATCACGGAGCGTAAGTTTGATAACATCATGGAGAAGCTCACGGCTCTCCAACGGAAGATTGAGAGACCTTTGTTGGACTGTTAGAACAGCTTTGAAATTCACATGAGTTGTTCGCACTAAAGTAAAAACCACCATCACTTCATGCAGCTACCACTTCGGCACCAGCTGTGGTCTCAAGGCTGGAGCTGAACAAAAACACCCTGATAACAGACTGTGCTTAGACTGTTTCTTCCTATTCTATGCAAGGCCACCTGGGTTGGCTGGAAGACTGTTTACTTAGCCTGGCAGGGTGAAGGACACTGTCTCAGCTGAACTCTGGACACACACACACATACACATACACTGATACTCATCCCCCCTCCCTTTCCAAACGCCTTCGATGCTTGTCCCCTCCCGGGGAAGATGGCGGTAAACTGGACCAGCGCAGACATGCTGTCTACACCGGCTCTCTATTACCCTTTACCCACCCCTGTTGCTTGTCTTGTGTTTCTATGGTGTATTGATAGTCATGTGCTTTTTGTGCTGAGGTGTTTTTTTTCTGTTATCAAACTGCTCTCCCATTTGGAGCTCAGTCTGAGTGGAGTTTTTTTTTCTCCTCCTCTCACCTCATGTTATGTATTTTCGTTGTTTTTTCCTATCAGCCTACCTCTCTGACATGTCTTCCCAATGTGTTGTTTGTGTAAGTTTGGTCAGAAGGTTCCTTTGTAAGTGCGCATGTGCCATTAGCGTGCTGCCTGCTGTAACCTATAATTTCCTTCGGGATTAATAAAGTATTCTGATTCAGATTCTGATTTGTTGTTTGTGATTATACCAGGCAGAAGAGCACCTCTGATTTCAGGCTTCCATTTTCAGAGGAGCCATAGAACTCAGAGCCATACACAGTGAAGATATAACACTAACAATCAATCTCTGTTGGACCCAAAAGCAGACTCAAGGGACAGACAAGTTTGTGAGAAAACAAAGCTTTATTTAACTTGGGGTTTGTGATGCTGAATGTTTAACTGAAGCAAGAGCCTCTGGCATGGATTCAACTGAAAGCAGAGAGAGAGGACAGTTAATACTGAGCGGAGAATGGTTGACAGAAGGTGAGTCATGGCAAAGCTGGAGGATCGATGGAGGAAATATTTCTTTAAACTTAGTTACAACACTTTCAGAAATATGTCTATATAAGTGACGGTTGGAGTTGAAAGGGGCCATCATTCTGAAGGAGGAGTCTCATTGTGCTCGGTTAGCCTGTATGACTTCAGAGGCAGCTGATGGCAGTCCCAATGGAATGAAACTCTTCTGGCAAACCATCAGACGACTTAGCTCTACTGACACTGTAGAAAGTGGAAGTGGGACACTGCTGACACTTTGAGAAATGTTGCATGAAGGTTGAGGTTTTGAATTGTCTGATTAGGGTATACAAGGGTAAAAGTCAGGCTTTCAAATGATGTGAATGTGTAATGTGAATCTATCTGGTTCTATAGTTGATGAATAGGGTGGAGTGGAAGATTACTGCTACTTTTCCAAAGAATAAGGTTTGGTAAATAGATCAGATAGATAAATGCTTTATTGTCATACCATGCAAGGAAAACACATACAATGAAATTTACTATGCTGTTATCACAGCAGAGTGTACAACCCCCCATTAAATCACAATCATAAATATCACACAAAAACAACAATAATTACAGTCTGATCATAAAATACAACAATTTTAAACAACTGCCCTTCTGGCTGATCATCTGAACAGTTTTGTCTGCATTGGCCTCTGCCCCTAGACTTTGCTTAGTAGGCTGGGCCATCTGGGATGTTTTCTGGGTTGTTTTTTTGGATTTTACGTTGGCTGTTTTTCTGGGACATCTGATTCAAGATTCAAGATTATTTATTTGTCACGTGCATAGTTATACAACTATAACACGCAGTGATTGATGTCCTGATTTAACACTCGGATGGCCTGAGGATAGAAGCTCCTCTTGAGCCTCTCCGTTTTTGCTCGGATGGTGTGGAAACTTCTGCCTGATTGCAAAGGTTGGAACAGTTTATTGCTGGGATGGGACGGGTCCTTCAATATCTGGGCTGCTCTGGACCAGCGTCTCCTGGTGTAAATGTCCTGTAGGGAGGAGAGAGCAGCCCTGCAGCAGTGTTCTGCTGTACGGATCACTCTCTGAAGAGCTTTTTGCTCCTTAACATAGCTGTTCCCATACCAGGATGCAATGTTCTGTGTGAGGATGCTCTCCACAGCGCTTGTATAGAAAGTCCTGAGGATCACTGGAGAGACCCTGAACTTCCTCAGTTGTCGGAGATGATACAGGCGCTGCCTAGCCTTTTTGGACTGGACCTGAATGTGGGTAGACCATGTCAGGTCTGAGGAGATGTGGACACCGAGATACTTGAAGCATGGCACCCTCTCCACTGGAGCTCCGTTGATGACAATGGGCTTGTAGTCTCTGTCCTTACTCCTTCTAAAGTCCACCACCAGTTCCTTGGTCTTGCCAACGTTCAGCTGGACGTGGTTATCCTGGCACCACAATGCCAGATTATTCACTTCATCCATGTAGGCCGCCTCATCGTTGTTGGAGATGGCGCCCAACACCACTGTGTTGTCAGCAAACTTCACAATGGTATTGGAGCCATGGGTAGCCACACAGTCTGAAGTATAAAGGGAGTAGAGCAGAGGCGAGAGTACACACCCCTGTGGTGCTTTATGGTGATGCTGTCAGAGACGCACCTACCCACCCTCACCACCTGAGTTCTGCCAGTGAGGAAGTCCAACACCCATACACACAGACAGCTGTTGAGTCCTAGATCCCTCAGCTTTGTGAACAGTCTACTGGGCACTATTGTGTTGAACGCTGAACTGTAAGCAACAAACAGCAGTCTCATATAGTTACCCTGTTTTTTGTCCACGTGGCTGAAGGTGGTGTGCAGAACATGGGCGATGGCATACTCAGTGGATCTGTTGGGTCGGTAGGCAAACTGGAGTGGATCTGTGGTGTTTGGGATGGAGGATGAGATGATGTTCTTCAGTAGCCTCTCGAACACCTTCATTTCCACTGAAGTCAGTGCAACTGGCGGTAGTCGTTCAGGCATGAGGGCTTGTTGTTCTTGGGCACAGGGAGGATGGTGGATCTCTTGAATCATGTGGGGACCATAGACTTCGCCAAGGACTCGTTGAAGATGGAAGTGAACACACCTGCTAGTTGGTCAGTACAGCAACGCAGTAGACGGCCGGTGATGCCGTCTGGCCCCGCCGCTTTCCTTGTGCTCACTCTCCTCAGCGCCACTTGGATGTCATGCTTCGCGATGCTGATCACCGGTCCCTCACTGATGACGTCACCGTCCTCAGTTGGCAGGCAGTAGTTAGCATTAGCTGCCTGGCTAACCTCAAAACGGGCATAGAACGTGTTCAGCTCATTGGTGAATGCAGAAGCGTTGATCGGTGCTGTGTCCCTGGCTTTATAGTCCGTGATTGTGCGTAGTCCGTGCCACATGCTCCATGTGTCGCCCTGGCGGAGCGAGACTCCACGCGCTCCCAATACCAGCATTTGGCATCCCTCACCGCGCGCCTCACGCCGTGTGAAGCAGCTTTGTAGGCGCTCATATTGCCAGACGCGAGACCTGCGTTGTAGGTGGCGGTCCTGGCGTTCACTGCAGCGCGGATCGATCTGTCTGTTTCTGGTTCGGGAATGTCACGACTCTCCCAGTGGGGATGATCTCCTCCGTTAGCATGCTAATGAAGCTTCCATAAACTCATTGATGTCGACTGCACATGCCCTGAACATGTCCCAGTCTACGTCGTTGAGCGCGTCCTGTAGTGTTGGGCAGACCAGTGTTTCAGCTCCCTTGTGGTTACTTCATCTCTCTGTATGTTTTGTTTACACTGAGGAATTAGGAAGATGGTATTATGGTCAGACTTCCCAAAAGCTGGGTGTGAAACAGCTTTGTAGCCCTGCTTGTATGGCGTGTGGCAATGGTCCAAGATTCTGTCTCCCCTTGTCGGACATGTGACATGTTGGTAAAAGTTTGGCATGACTTGTCAGAGGTTTGCTTTATGAAAGTCTCCTGCCACAATGAGGGCTGAACCCAGATCCTTGTTTTGAAATGCACTCAGCGCATAATGTAGTTTAGACAAAGCCATACCTGTGTCCGCTTGGGGTGGGATGTAGACCACCATGGCGATGACCGATGTGAACTCACGGGACAGGTAAAAAGGGCGACACTTAATGCTCAGGTATTCCAGATGTGGAGAGCAGCCGCTGGAGAGCGTAGAAATGCTCCTGGTGTCACACCACTTTCTGTTTACCATAAGACACAATCCTCCACCTTTGGTTTTGTTTGACTCTGCCGTTCTGTTTGCACAGAGCACAGAGAATGAATCAGATGCAGTTACAGCACGGTCCAGCACGGTGGGGGTCAGCCATGTCTCAGTGAAGCACAGAATGTTGCAGTCCCTCATGTCTCTTTGGAAGGTGACTCTTGCCCTCAGATTATCTAGTTTGTTCTCCAACGATTGAACATTAGCCAGCAGGATACTGGGCAGAGGTGCGCAGTGTGCCTGCTGCCTCAGTCTGTTCTGAACGCCAGCGCGTTTCCCCAGGCGCTTCTTTGTTCTTCGCCTCGGGTGAACATCCTGTCCATGGTTGTTGTCCACGCCGCGTAGTATCTCAGTCGGCCAGGACGGGTTGGGTTTAAAAGTGTCCAAGATTACATGTGCAAACTTGTTATCAATGTTTAGAAGTGATCTGCTGTCGTAAACTATAAATCTAGAAGATTTTGGAATGTTTAACAAAGCAATAAATAAGTAAACAACTAAAAAGGTGCATAGTCTGTGCGCAGTGGTCAGGAAGGCGTCTGGATGTGGCCGTACCATCTGAGAAGCCATCTCTTAAGGGGGATAAATAAAGCTGCAGTTTACGTTTTGTCACCTGTTTAGCAGGAGTGGGGCCAGTGGAGGTTTGCCCAGTGCCTCAGCGGTCATGTCAGTGGGAGGATCCGGGGTTTTCTCTGTGAATTTCACATTCTCTGTGGCAGCGTGCTTGGTGCTTGCTCAGATTTGAAGTTTAATTTTTGGCTGTAGAAAGAAGTTTTCAGTGGACGCTAATGTGTTTGTCAAGACAAAACGGAGAAACATACAACATACAATTTTGCTATGATGTGTGTGTCCACTCAAGACCAGCATCCACCATCCCCACTACAAATGGTTGTAGTAGTACCCAAGCAGATGGGCCCCTAGACTTGAGCCCCAACACCAGTAATCCACTCAATCTCTAATGAATAAAAAATGACAAGACAAAGTAGCCTGTGTCTGAGATAAACTAATGCACAACCCACCTAAACTATCTCAAACATCACCAACACTGCCGATAAAGAGACTGAGGCCCAGACTCCTGACAAGAAACATCTGTAATATATTTTGTGATGAACCAATAAGTTGCTATGTATTTTATTTTCAACTTTCATCAATTTATAATCTCACTCCCTCTCTGTTTTTCCTTCTGTGCACTGAGCAGAGGAGGAGGATGAGGCAATGCCTGCAAGACCATTAGAAGTATGGCAGCTTTTCCTTATCTTGTCTACAGTTGTAACCTTTCAGCCGTTCAAGCTGTTCTGAATAGTTCATATTTCTGACATTTGCAATTAAAACGGAAATATTTTCACATGTTTTTTTTTCTGTAAAATGGGAGACATTTAAAATATAGCCCTATCCCCAAAAGTGTATAAGATGTGTAAGTCATTTAAACCGCTCTATGACCGTCTCAGAAACAGTAACAGTCATACTAAGTTATATTTATAAAATATTTTAAGAATAATGCAATTGCAAAGAATTTGTGGATTTGATATACCACTTTGTAAATAGCAACATGGTCTCCTCTGAACCTGTAGAACTGTGGTTTTCCTGTATTGTCAGATACAAGTATATGGTGTATGTAAATGTTGTAAAATACCGTATTCCCTTTTAATGTGGGTTTCAAGTCAAGGTTTTATTAGTTTGAACAAATTCTGTACACAATCACACTGCACACTACTTTTCACAAGCGATTCCTACTAAAAAAGCTAGCAGATATTATTTGTATCTTTAAAATGTTGGAATACGGAAGCATAGTAAGCACACAAGTCTGTGTGTTTTGCATACATGGAAAATGGCTCTATGCAGCCAAGTATGGACCCCACCCTTATCAGCTGAGACCAGACTCAGGGAGCATGACGTTTTTGCAGCCAAACATTACCTATTATCCAATTAGACACACTTATTGGATGCCACATGTATCTGATAATCAAAGTGGTGGTGTGGACAGAGAAGATATACAATGTTTAGGTCAGATTAGTCCTCACTTGCTTCACTTCCACAGAACTACCATCAAAGTGAACCAGCACAGGACTCTCAGATGACCTGCTACACAGCTTTGTTTTTAAATTTACAAGGCAAAAGAACATGGAGGTAGGATGAATTATATTTTTTCTACTCATCCAAGGTTTGAAGTGGGGACTGGGGGCAGGGAGCTGACATAGGATAGATAGAAGGCATAAAAACAATACTTTTGATTTGGTTCAATACATTGACTCAGTTTTACTAATATGTTGTAATTTTATTAGTTTTACATTCAGGATGTATAACTTATTTATATACATATACTTTGACTTAAAATATTTATAAGCTTTCACAGAGAGAAAGTAATACCTAATACAGTTATTTATCCAATAGTAGACTCACACTTGTTTGATAAACTCTGTATAGTAGCCAACACATTTATGTGTTGCAGAAAGATTCCTAGAAATGTTTAGAGCACAGATCATCACTGGAATATCTATCTATCTATATATTCTAGTTTTTTTTTTTTTTATAAACAGCATAACAGAGTCAACCTGTTAAAAAAAAGGCCAGTCTTCAGCAAATAAATGTGTTTTAAGAAACGTTTTAAACTTAGAAAGAAAAGAGGCCTGCCTAACGTGGAAGGGCAGATCATTCCAAAACTTTGGAGCAGCTACAGCAAAAGCACAGTCACCTCTAAATCTACGCTTAGTTTTTTGCACCACAGACTTGTGAGTCTGTGTCATAATGGTAAAATTTGGTCTGGAGATATCTACTACAAATGCAGTTTTGAATACATTGCCAGGTGTGTTTCTCAGTTAGCAGAATTTGAACTTGAACTTAACTCATTAGTTGGATTAACATATGTTTATCTGTTGAAAACAAAGTTATGCTTGGTTAATTAACAGTTTTTAATGTTATTTTCATTTGTTAAATGAAAATGATGATCCCCCCCATCATCAATGTAAAATCTTTAGTTATCAGGTTAATTCAATGCAAATTGGCTATGTTTACATTTAAAGTTTGAACATATCCAGTTACCTCTTGTTAAACCAAGATAATCTAATTTTTCTCATTTTAATTCTATTCCAAACAACTATATAACATGTTTGCAGCTTATGCATTTGTGTTAATTTTTTCTAAATAATAATAATAATAATAATAATAATACCAATACTACTACTACTAATAATAATAATACATTTTATTTATAGGCACCTTTAAAGACCCTCAAGGTCACCTTACATATAAGATACATGGAAAAAGTACAAGTATAAACAAGGTAAAAACACAATTACAAAACTCAACTTCTCTGAAACACCTCTAATGCAAAAAATACAAGTTATCTTCATTTCAAAATCTACTTCAATATGATTTTAAAAAGCATTAACAATAGTCATACAGAGAAATGTTTTTGTGTCCAAGCTGTGGACAGGCTGCAGACATAGCCGCGCTATTGTCTTGCAAGGAAACAGTCACATTCTTTAGAACACCAAGTTATATTGGCTCCTCTTAAAACATTTTTTCTACATTTGCTATAGAACAGACCTCAGATAACCCAGCTACATTATTACATTGTTGCAAAAAAATAAAATAAAATAAAATAAATAAATACTGTAAATGTGATATAAACAATTATGCCATTTATCCATCTTCTCTGTGGCTGGGTCGTGGGAGCAGCAGTCTAAGCAGAGAACCCCAGGCCTCCTTTTGCCCAGCCACCTCCTCCTGTTTATCCAGGGGAACTCCAGTGTGTCCGTGGTGTGCTCCGGGGCCTCCGCCCTGTGGGACACTCTCAAACCACCCGAACTGTCTCCTTTCAATGTGGAGGCGTAGCAGCCACCCTTCAGAAACAGCTGATGTCATGCTTGTATCTGCGATCTTGTTCTTTCAATCACTACCCAAAGCTTATGACCATAGGTGAGGGTAGGGATGTAGAGCAACCAGTAAATTGAGATCTTCGCTTTTATATTTAGCTCTCTGTTCACCATGATGGACTGGTACAGCATCCACATGACTGCAGTTGTGGCCCCAATCCATCTGTCAATTTCTGGTTATCCCTCTTTTACTTGTTATCTTCCAACACAGTATGAGTTTAGAATGTCTTGTCATTTGTTAGTTATGGTTTGGCCACTTCGTTTATTCATTTATTTATTTATTTTTACCAACAGAACAAAGACAGCAGGATGACAACAGAATGGAACTCAACAATGGAAAACAGAAAGCAATCAGATAGTAAACAAACAAGAACTGACATGAAAACCCAAAAAGAAACTATACAAAGACAAAGGCAACTGATATGTCAAGCAATGGAGGAGATCGAACAACTCTGGAGACAGACAGAAAGAAAAAGAAATGAAATTGACTTCTTAAAGACAAAGACAGAGGGGCAACAGGAAGACATTGAGAGACTGACATCTGAAAAAAACAAACAGCACCTACTATTAAAGCAATTTAACTTCCAAATAAAAAATATAACTGAGAAACTCAAACAAAGCAAAAATTCAGTTGCTAACGAAAAAACAAACCTTCTGAAAATGTGGACTAAAATATACCAAGAGAAGGATACTCTGGACAGAAGACGTCAATACTTCATCAATGAGCGACACAAGCTAGACACTATAAAAGCTAGTAAGACAGAATCACCAATAAAGGAGGAACCCAAAGAGCTCCTTAATAAGCAGGAACTGGATATATTGGAGAATGCAACTGAGAAAAACAGGGAAATAATGGTTGAAGTAAAGAAAGTTAAAGAAAAAATGGAGAAAACTAAAGCAAACATACAGCAAGCATTAAAAAGAAACAAAGAGGACATTTCAAAAAACAGTGAACAAATTAACCACATTAAACATATTATGCATGTAAAGATCAACATGGTCAATCACAGATGGGCAAGCATTATAAAACAGGCTGAAATGAAGGAAATTCACATGTATAAAGAAGGACAGAGAGAAAGAAACGATGGAAAAGCCACATTTGACACAGTGAAGAGAAAACTGTGTAGAATCCAGGAAGAGATGGAGAAACTTTGGGATGTGCTGGAAGACAGTGAACAACAACTGGAAGTGACTCAAAGTGCAAAGCAGCAGCTAATGGCAGAGAACAATCACGTGAACATCAAGATGAATATTGATTATCAAAAGCAACAAGATTCAGATCTAAGCTTGAAAGGGACACACATCCAGCCTGAAAGAGATGACTTAAAGAGAGTTAAAATGAAACTAAAGACAGGAAGGGAAAATGTAGAAAAAGACAAGCCAAATACTTACATGCAGAATTTGATCTCTGAGGAAGAAGAAAACAATGTAGTGCTTTGTATCAAGGGTGAAGAAACAAAGCAGAGCATGAGGGACTTTACAGAAGTAAAGGCTCAAACCAAATGGACAAATTTTCGAGAAAAGCAAAAAAGAAGGGAGCTTGAGCGTCTGCTGGAGAAGATAATGAAAGAGAGGGATGAGTTAGGAATCATGAAGACAAAAATACAGCGACAAAAGGAAAGGGTTGAACAAAAACTGGAAAATACTGTCACCGAGATGAAAGGTAAAATAGAAAAAACTGGTGCAGAAATTAACAACACTTGGGAGAAAATGTGGAGAACCCAAAGGGAGATGAGTAAGAACCAGGAAGAAGCCAAGAACTATACGGTAAGTATTTATTCTTTCCTTTTAGCCATTTCTCGTCAGGATCCCCTGATTATTACTGAACCTGCTTTTAGTTGAAAGAGATCCAGTATTTGACAACGATTGCTTTATTTACAGACTGGAATTGTTGGAAGAAATACTCCATTATTAAGTACTCCAATAAATCTGTAAAAAAGTAGTAAGATGCTGATATAACAGTTTGGGTTTAACAGAGCTTGAAATTGTCATTTGCATATGAATAATTTTTTTAAATATTCTGACAATAAAAAGGGTATGGTTACTGATATCCACATACTGTAGTTGCTGTTGTCAATAAGTTGTGGAAATTATTCTAGCCATTTTAAAGATGATAAGAACTATCCCCAGGCTATGCAGTGTTAAAATATCTGACTTCTTCTCCAGTGTTTCCCACTTGGTTCAAGTATGGAATGTCACCTAACTACATAAGTAATTTTACTGTATAAACCCAACAAACTGAAATGCAAAAGAATGTGTAAAAATAATCAGTTATGCATTGGGAACGGTGGATTTTGGAGTCAGTGGCGAAATTACCTCCGACCACCAGATTTGTTTTTTGTTTTGGGGTGGGGGGGTGCCCTTTAAACCTGGAAAAATGTAAAAAACAAAACAAAACAAAACAAAAAAACCCCCAAAACTGCTAATAAATTGCATAGATAGACATACACCAGTGGCAGGCAATATAGAAAGTAAGGTGAAGAATGATTGAGTCCACTTAAGTCTGCTATAGTAAAGTAAATTATGTCATCAGATGGTGGGCACAAGTGTCCATGCAGACATCTGTGTGCCTGTGTGTAATCAAGGCTAAGTCTGCAACCAGAATGGACTCTGTGCATCACACTGATAAGATGCTCCAAATGATATTACATTTCATTTAATGAAAAAAAGAACAGTCGGCATTTACAATTAAGCATGCATAACTTCTAATGTTCATAATAGCAAACTCATTCCATGTCATCTTGATCCTTATCCATGTAAGTGACATAGAAGATTTCTACCTTTATTGCAACTGCCAGGCTCAGGAGCATAGCAGCCTGTGTAAGATCTAGGGTTGGGCGATTGGACGAATATATCGACAATAGGCTGAGCCCATTGGCGATCGTTTTTACAAGAGCGATTTATTTATTTGCCCATGAGTAAGTTTGCTAATAATGATGGAGCAAATAGAATCAGTCAACAGAAAAAAAAAATTAATAGCGCTGTTTTAACAGCACCCTCTTTCATCTGTGAGCAAATGCACCCTCCTGAGAGTGTGCCCAAATACTTGTTGATGGAGCTGCAGAAGCTGGTGATAGCCTAGTGTGGTGGCGCGAATGAGGGCTAACCAGGGAAGGTGACTAAGGGATGTTGACAACGCCACCTGAGAGGAGAGCTACACCCCAGGAAAGATTTTTATAGCCAATGTAGATGTTACACTAGCTACCAAAGCCCACAGGCTCGTTATTAACAGCAGAGGTGAGGCAGATCAGTTTTAAAAATCAAAATTTATTAAGAAAAACTACTAAAAGCATAGAACTGTGAAATCAGAGAAGTTCTTAGGGTAGCAGGGCTGAGACTGCAAGACTGTTAATTAAAACACTTAATTAACAAACAATGATTAAAACCACAAGGCTCGCTGTCACGGTGCTACCCTAGTAAAATAACATCTCGATAAAATAACTAAAAATAGTGGAGACCGGCCACTTGAGGCAACCTACAGAGAGGAGTGCCCAAGGGTGCCACCAATTACTCACCCGTGTAGTTCCACTGCAAACCTCACTGTCACTCACACTGAAATCTAAATGGTGCAATCTACCTATGCCCGGTGTGTACACTCTCATGCATTGGGGAGGGGATTCCACCTCACGTGCCTAGCCCCTCAACAAGCGGCCGTACCTCTACTAAAGCAATAAAACAAAGCGTAAAACGTTAAACAAATTAGTAAAAGAGATAAATAAAATAAATCCACCCTAAGTTACAGTTCTTTATAAAAGCAAGATTAAAATATATAAAACAATTCCAAGTAAAAGATCATAAAACCAAGAGTCAGTCGAGGCCAGTCCATAAACGTTTGTAAGGCCACAACAAGACAGAATAAAACCGAACAAGACAGAACGAGACAAAACAAGACAGCACAAGACAGCAGCAGTATGGCACAACCCTGTAACAAAAGAGGTAAACAGTCGTCAAGGTCCACCCTACTATATGCCACATTATGACAAACGCAAGAGTCCCACTTACCACTCTCTAAAGGGCAATACTAAAATGAGCAGCTTTCCTGAGGAGCTCTGCAGTGCTTAAGCTGCCTAACGCTCTCAGCCACCTTAGATGGGAAAAGACTGGCAAATGCCTCCGTGTGGTAGTGAAGCGCAGCTATTACTTATAAGGTTGCTAATTATCAGCTGGGAAGATGTGGATGTTAGTGCTGCATTCAGGGACATCGCGTAAAATCCTACCCCAAAATCTACTTCACTACACTAGCATACCCAGCCAGATGGTGGACACATACATGCTCATGCAAGTTAGTCGTGTTTGAGTACTTTGCTTGTGCTGTCAATGTTAAAGCGCCATCATCATGACTAACGCGTTTAACAATTAACCCATCTGGATCGCAGACTGAGTCAAAATCCCTTAAATGTCTCTCTCAACGCATTTCGGGCAGTTTGTCCAAAGTTTATTCATTCTGCACTCCAGATGGGTTAATCGTGATGACCGCTTAAATGCTGACAGCCCTAATTTTTTTGGGAAATTAGTTAGTCCATGTTTGGACTTCATCTAAGTTGTAAATGTGCAAATCACTCCGTGCATGATTACATTGCTCTGCCAATCAAAAAGTCTGCGTATGCGCGAATATATCGCCCATCGTCGATTATTGGATTGACGATTGTCGGTTGGAAAATTTTTACATATGGCCCAACCCTAGTAAGATCCATAAATGTGGAACAAAAAATTAAAACATAGATGCTTTAAGAAGTTCTTTATTGTTGTCTTGGTGTCATCAAAAGCAAAAAACCTTTTTTTTCTGTTTTTGTGAAGGAAAAACTGACATCCATGAAAACTTGGGTCAACAAATGGATATCGACACAGTCTACAATCAAACATACTTTTTCAGTGAATGCATCCAAACTTCAAGAATCACAGAAAGAAATAGACACAGACTCCCTCGAGGATCAAACATCAGCAATTCCAAAGGACAAAAGGGGAACAGAAAGTATAACAGATACAACATCATTACAAAATTCTGTAACATTAGATGATCAGCATCAAAATAAAAAAATAAAAGAACAACAGAAGGAGCATTTTGAATCCAAACATTGTTTTGCAGAAGGCAAAAATGGGGAGCAGGACTTTTGCTTACAGATGCGAACTGAAATTCATGAAGAAGCAGTGCATGATAAAACTGAATTACTGATAATTGTAAGAGAAAGGGAAGAAGTGGAAAAACTGATACATAACCTAAAGCAGCAAGAGGGGGAAATAAAGGAACAAATAAAGTACACTGTTGATAACATGAAAGAAAAAACTCAAGACATCAAAAGGCTCATTTTGGAAATAAATGACCTGCAGAAGGCAGACACTGTAATTACAGTCGGGGAAACTGAAAATGCCCAGGAAGTATTAACTAAGCTGTTGGAAGAAACTGAACAGAGAAAGATTTTGATGGTGAACACCAAAGTTTTCAGAAATGAAATTATGAAATATGAAGTACAAGATGAGGACGATGCCAAAAAAATAAAACAAGAGTCTAGCTTGATAAGACTTAATGTTAACAAGAAAAAACTAATTCAGAAATCAGGAGAAGAGATGAAAAAACACGTTGAACACACCGATGAAGATAAAAAGGACAGAGGAGCCGATATACAAAGACTCAGGGCAGAGATTTACAAAACACAAGAGATTATAAGAACGCTAAGAGGAGGACTTGAGAACCTAGCGGAAAAAAGTAACATGGACAAATATCAAAAGAATGAAGGCAGTGAAATTGAAGGATTGCTAAAAGACATCAAACAGTTTCAAGAGTTTCTGGAAATTGTAAAAACCAAAATAAAGCAAAGTGAAGTACATATGACAGAAGAAATGAGCAATATGAAATCAATGAAAACTGCAGTGAAAAAGAAGAGAAGAGAATTAGATCAAAGGTTAGAAAATACTTTGAAAGAGAGAGACGGATTAGACATCTTTAAAATAAAAATGCAGAGGCAAACTGAACTGATTCGGCAGAATTTAGAAAAAATGGCAAAAGTTAAGAGCACAGTCGAGAAAATAGCCGCTAAGACCAGAAGGAAAATTGAAGAGATAGAAATTAGTATGAAGGAGACTGAAATAAAAGTAAGACAGTTTAAAGATCTTGACTGTGTTAACCTTTACTTGACAAAAGGCGCAAACCCAGACATGGAACATGGTATTACACCTAAGCAAAGAACTGCTCTTGAAATATTCAAGACTGAAATTAAGAAGACAATGGACAATAAAAGAGATAAACTGACAAAAAACAAAATGGTCAAAGAAACTGAGGGAACAGAAATCCTCAAACAGGTTAATGAGAAACTGGAGGATGTAAAACTTTCATTAGACAGTCTGGGTCAAAAAAATAAAAAATCAGTTAGTGAGAATGTAAAACAAATAATCAAGAGAGAAGAGACTGAGATGACAGAACAGATCCAAACAGCGATAAAGAATGAGAAAATAGTTAAAAAGCTAACTGAAACAGAAATACAGGATGAACAGGTGAACCATTTGAGGGAGAAAACTGAAAGACACAAACAGGAGCTTCATGACAGAGTACACATGACAAAAAGGAAAATAAGAGAAATGGAGCTGCTGCAATCGGAATTGAAAATAAAGACAAAAGAAATGGAGCGTTTTTTTAGAAAAAGCATGAGAAAAAAGGAGGTAATTGAAATAATGTGGTATGAAATACAACGAGAAAAGGAAGCATTGAGGACCGAGATCAAAAAGAAAAGAAGAGAATTAGACCAAAGACTGGAGATGACTGTGAGAAAAAGGGATGAACTAGAAGTGTTAAGGGTAAAATTGAAACGACAGATGGAAGAGCTGGCTGAGGAGAAGCAGAGAGATCATAATCTGTTCATCCATCTACCCAATGAACATGAAAAACATTTGGAAAGTAAAGATGTGAAAATGTTAATGGAGAAAATTAAAAACCACAGCTCACAAGTTTCTCAGTATATTATTTACATCCAAAACATAAGAGAAAAGTTTAATTTACACATGGGAACAATTAGGACAGAGATGAAAATTCTAGAAAATGTGAATGCTCATTTAGAAAAGGACAGAAAAGGATTCAGAGAAGTTGAGGCTGAAAATAAGAATATAACAAACAAAATGAGGAGATTAAAATATCAGCTTAATATAATCTTCGGAAGAGTTACCATACAAGACACTGCAGAGATGGATGAAACAATCAGCATCTGGGAAAAAATCCAAAGACAAAAACAGAAGCTTGATATGAGACTAGAAAATATTAAAAGGGAAAGACAAGAGATCGAAGCTCTGGTGGTTGAGCTGGAGATGAAGAAAAGAGAAAACCAACGTGTAATCAAAATAAGCATTCAAAAAGAACAGAAGATAAAAAGAATATGGGCTACTTTCAAAGAAGAAAGAACTGCCCTCGTGAGAGAAACAATGCGGAAAAAGGAGCTTGAACAACGACGAAAGGAGTTCATCAAACATCAAAGTGAACAAGAAATAAAGCAGAAGTTGCAAAAAGAAAAGAAAGGGATGCAAAGTGAAATTGAAGAAATGAGGATGACAGAAAAAAGGAAGCAAATTCAAAAACAATGGGAACTAATCAAGAAATACTTAGGGGAATATAACAAGTTAATTAAAAACACTCAATTCATCATTGGAATAATTCAGAATGAAAATAAACACATGCAAGACCAAAAAAATTTCTACATGACCACAAGGGAAGAAGCGCTGAATATTAAAAGCGAATTAAATAGGCAAAAGGAAATTATATGGTGCGCATTAAAAAAAATACAACAAGAGCAAAAACATGGGGAACAAGTGGAGACAAAAATCAAGACGGAGCAAGGAAAACATGAAAATGGAAGGAAAAAAATATATGATATAGAAAAAGATGCCATGGATGACTTGAGTGCAGATGACAGTCAAGACAAAGAAGATCTTGAAAGAGTGACAGAGATGTTGAAGAGGAACCAGAAACGTGACATGAGAGGCTGTAAAATCAAAAAAGAAATAGACATATTAAAACAAAAAAGGGAAGACATAAAAGAGGAAAAGAAAACAACTGAAATAAAACAAACTGAAAAAAAAATGAAAGTGAAAGATTTCAAAAAAATGTTTTGGGGCAAACAAAAAGAAAAACACAGTACTGAATATCTGACTGTAGAGAAAGAATATCACAGAGAACAGATTAAGGATGGTATGAAAAGGATTATTTTAAAAGACACAAAACAAGACCTGATAAAAAAAGAGATGAAAAAACAAAACCAGGAAAAAGAAAAGGTCAACCAGATGAAAACTAGACGTGAGAATAGAAAAGAACTGTTGTTGAAGGAAAGGAGAAATATGGAAGAAGAGCGGTGTGAGATGGAAATGAGAGGAGACCAAGTCATGGATGAAATGAAATCACTAGAGATTCTGAAAGTGAAACTTCGACAACTGAAGGAGGATATAAAAGCCAAAATGGACAGATTACTACAAAATGTTGACAACAGGTCAAGGCTGCAAACAGTGTTGGAAGAAAAGCTTACAACCCAAGACAAACAGAAAGAAAACATTCGCTGTTTCACTGAAATGTTAGAGAGAGAAAAGGAAGGTGTGAGAAGTATCCTTTCAGACATGGTCACCAAGAGAGAATGCACAGAAAATGAATGGAAGCAGCAGTTTGAACTGGACAAACGAGATCTTGATAAACTGAAAGAAGATCTGAGACACGACAGAGAAGATCTGGAGAGAGAAAGTGAGGTGCTGAATAAAGAGAAAATGGATTTGAAGGTGTTGATGTCTGACATCAAGAAACAATTTGAAATATTGGACGAAAAGAAACAAAATATAAAAGAAGAAAGAGACTCAATGGAAATCATAAAGCTTGAACTGCTCCATAAGATGAAACATGTAAACAGGCTGTTACATGAGACAAATGAAGAAAAAGCCAACATTAAAATTTGTATCCTTGAGGTTCAAACGGAAAAAGAAAGACTTGAAGACATTTTAAGCAAGATTTTCTTAACACGTAATGAACAAAAAGTCAAGGAAGATGACCTCAAAAGACAAATAAAAGAAGTGGAAATCATGAAAAAGGAATTACAGAGTGAAAGAGCAAAAGTGGAGAGTCTGATGAGGAATCTGAAGAAGAAGCAAGAAGAGGTTGAACGTGCAAAGGAAATCATGAGTGAAGAAAAAGAAGAGGTGAAACAGATGAAGACTGACATTGCCAAAGAACGAGAACTGTTGTTGAAGGAAAGGAGAAATATGGAAGAAGAGCGGTGTGAGATGGAAATGAGAGGAGACCAAGTCATGGATGAAATGAAATCACTAGAGATTCTGAAAATGAAACTTCGACAACTGAAGGAGGATATAAAAGCCAAAATGCACAGATTACTACAAAATGTTGACAACAGGTCAAGGCTGCAAACAGTGTTGGAAGAAAAACTTACATCCCAAGACAAACAGAAAGAAAACATTCGCTGTTTCACTGAAATGTTAGAGAGAGAAAGGGAAGGTGTGAGAAGTATTCTTTCAGACATGGTCACCAAGAGAGAATGCACAGAAAATGAATGGAAGCAGCAGTTTGAACTGGACAAACGAGATCTTGATGAACTGAAAGAAGATCTGAGACACGACAGAGAAGATCTGGAGAGAGAAAGTGAGGTGCTGAATAAAGAGAAAATGGTTTTGAAGGTGTTGATGTCTGACATCAAGAAACAATTTGAAATATTGGACGAAAAGAAACAAAATATAAAAGAAGAAAGAGACTCAATGGAAATCATAAAGCTTGAACTGCTCAATAAGATGGAACGTGTAAACAGGCTGTTACATGACACAAATGAAGAAAAAGCCAACATTAAAATTTGTATCCTTCAGCTTCAAACGGAAAAAGAAAGACTTGAAGATATTTTAAGCAAGATTTTCTTAACACGTAATGAACAAAAAGTCAAGGAAGATGACCTCAGAAGACAAACAAAAGAAGTGGAAAACAAGAAAAAGGAATTACAGAGTGAAAGAGCAAAAGTGGAGAGTCTGATGAGGAATCTGAAGAAGAAGCAAGAAGAGCTTGAACGTGCAAAGGAAATCATGAGTGAAGAAAAAGAAGAGGTGAAACAGATGAAGACTGACATTGCCAAAGAACGAGAACTGTTGTTGAAGGAAAGGAGAAATATGGAAGAAGAGCGGTGTGAGATGGAAATGAGAGGAGACCAAGTCATGGATGAAATGAAATCACTAGAGATTCTGAAAGTGAAACTTCGACAACTGAAGGAGGATATAAAAGCCAAAATGGACAGATTACTACAAAATGTTGACAACAGGTCAAGGCTGCAAACAGTGTTGGAAGAAAAGCTTACAACCCAAGACAAACAGAAAGAAAACATTCGCTGTTTCACTAAAATGTTAGAGAGAGGAAAGGAAGGTGTGAGAAGTATCCTTTCAGACATGGTCACCAAGAGAGAATGCACAGAAAATGAATGGAAGCAGCAGTTTGAACTGGACAAACGAGATCTTGATAAACTGAAAGAAGATCTGAGACACGACAGAGAAGATCTGGAGAGAGAAAGTGAGGTGCTGAATAAAGAGAAAATGGATTTGAAGGTGTTGATGTCTGACATCAAGAAACAATTTGAAATATTGGACGAAAAGAAACAAAATATAAAAGAAGAAAGAGACTCAATGGAAATCATAAAGCTTGAACTGCTCAATAAGATGAAACATGTAAACAGGCTGTTACATGAGACAAAAGAAGAAAAAGCCAACATTAAAATTTGTATCCTTCAGCTTCAGACGGAAAAAGAAAGACTTGAAGACATTTTAAGCAAGATTTTCTTAACATGTAATGAACAAAAAGTCAAGGAAGATGACCTCAGAAGACAAACAAAAGAAGTGGAAATCATGAAAAAGGAATTACAGAGTGAAAGAGCAAAAGTGGAGAGTCTGGTGAGGAATCTGAAGAAGAAGCAAGAAGAGGTTGAACGTGCAAAGGAAATCATGAGTGAAGAAAAAGAAGAGGTGAAACAGATGAAGACTGACATTGCCAAAGAACGAGAACTGTTGTTGAAGGAAAGGAGAAATATGGAAGAAGAGCGGTGTGAGATGGAAATGAGAGGAGACCAAGTCATGGATGAAATGAAATCACTAGAGATTCTGAAAATGAAACTTCGACAACTGAAGGAGGATATAAAAGCCAAAATGCACAGATTACTACAAAATGTTGACAACAGGTCAAGGCTGCAAACAGTGTTGGAAGAAAAACTTACATCCCAAGACAAACAGAAAGAAAACATTCGCTGTTTCACTGAAATGTTAGAGAGAGAAAAGGAAGGTGTGAGAAGTATTCTTTCAGACATGGTCACCAAGAGAGAATGCACAGAAAATGAATGGAAGCAGCAGTTTGAACTGGACAAACGAGATCTTGATGAACTGAAAGAAGATCTGAGACACGACAGAGAAGATCTGGAGAGAGAAAGTGAGGTGCTGAATAAAGAGAAAATGGTTTTGAAGGTGTTGATGTCTGACATCAAGAAACAATTTGAAATATTGGACGAAAAGAAACAAAATATAAAAGAAGAAAGAGACTCAATGGAAATCATAAAGCTTGAACTGCTCAATAAGATGGAACGTGTAAACAGGCTGTTACATGACACAAATGAAGAAAAAGCCAACATTAAAATTTGTATCCTTCAGCTTCAAACGGAAAAAGAAAGACTTGAAGATATTTTAAGCAAGATTTTCTTAACACGTAATGAACAAAAAGTCAAGGAAGATGACCTCAGAAGACAAACAAAAGAAGTGGAAAACAAGAAAAAGGAATTACAGAGTGAAAGAGCAAAAGTGGAGAGTCTGATGAGGAATCTGAAGAAGAAGCAAGAAGAGCTTGAACGTGCAAAGGAAATCATGAGTGAAGAAAAAGAAGAGGTGAAACAGATGAAAACTGACATTGCCAAAGAACGAGAACTGTTGTTGAAGGAAAGGAGAAATATGGAAGAAGAGCGGTGTGAGATGGAAATGAGAGGAGACCAAGTCATGGATGAAATGAAATCACTAGAGATTCTGAAAGTGAAACTTCGACAACTGAAGGAGGATATAAAAGCCAAAATGGACAGATTACTACAAAATGTTGACAACAGGTCAAGGCTGCAAACAGTGTTGGAAGAAAAGCTTACAACCCAAGACAAACAGAAAGAAAACATTCGCTGTTTCACTGAAATGTTAGAGAGAGGAAAGGAAGGTGTGAGAAGTATCCTTTCAGACATGGTCACCAAGAGAGAATGCACAGAAAATGAATGGAAGCAGCAGTTTGAACTGGACAAACGAGATCTTGATAAACTGAAAGAAGATCTGAGACACGACAGAGAAGATCTGGAGAGAGAAAGTGAGGTGCTGAATAAAGAGAAAATGGATTTGAAGGTGTTGATGTCTGACATCAAGAAACAATTTGAAATATTGGACGAAAAGAAACAAAATATAAAAGAAGAAAGAGACTCAATGGAAATCATAAAGCTTGAACTGCTCAATAAGATGAAACATGTAAACAGGCTGTTACATGAGACAAATGAAGAAAAAGCCAACATTAAAATTTGTATCCTTCAGCTTCAGACGGAAAAAGAAAGACTTGAAGACATTTTAAGCAAGATTTTCTTAACATGTAATGAACAAAAAGTCAAGGAAGATGACCTCAGAAGACAAACAAAAGAAGTGGAAATCATGAAAAAGGAATTACAGAGTGAAAGAGCAAAAGTGGAGAGTCTGGTGAGGAATCTGAAGAAGAAGCAAGAAGAGGTTGAACGTGCAAAGGAAATCATGAGTGAAGAAAAAGAAGAGGTGAAACAGATGAAGACTGACATTGCCAAAGAACGAGAACTGTTGTTGAAGGAAAGGAGAAATATGGAAGAAGAGCGGTGTGAGATGGAAATGAGAGGAGACCAAGTCATGGATGAAATGAAATCACTAGAGATTCTGAAAATGAAACTTCGACAACTGAAGGAGGATATAAAAGCCAAAATGCACAGATTACTACAAAATGTTGACAACAGGTCAAGGCTGCAAACAGTGTTGGAAGAAAAACTTACATCCCAAGACAAACAGAAAGAAAACATTCGCTGTTTCACTGAAATGTTAGAGAGAGAAAAGGAAGGTGTGAGAAGTATTCTTTCAGACATGGTCACCAAGAGAGAATGCACAGAAAATGAATGGAAGCAGCAGTTTGAACTGGACAAACGAGATCTTGATGAACTGAAAGAAGATCTGAGACACGACAGAGAAGATCTGGAGAGAGAAAGTGAGGTGCTGAATAAAGAGAAAATGGTTTTGAAGGTGTTGATGTCTGACATCAAGAAACAATTTGAAATATTGGACGAAAAGAAACAAAATATAAAAGAAGAAAGAGACTCAATGGAAATCATAAAGCTTGAACTGCTCCATAAGATGAAACATGTAAACAGGCTGTTACATGAGACAAATGAAGAAAAAGCCAAGATTAAAAGTTGTATCCTTGAGGTTCAAACGGAAAAAGAAAGACTTGAAGACATTTTAAGCAAGATTTTCTTAACACGTAATGAACAAAAAGTCAAGGAAGATGACCTCAAAAGACAAATAAAAGAAGTGGAAATCATGAAAAAGGAATTACAGAGTGAAAGAGCAAAAGTGGAGAGTCTGATGAGGAATCTGAAGAAGAAGCAAGAAGAGCTTGAACGTGCAAAGGAAATCATGAGTGAAGAAAAAGAAGAGGTGAAACAGATGAAGACTGACATTGCCAAAGAACGAGAACTGTTGTTGAAGAAAAGGAGAAATATGGAAGAAGAGCGGTGTGAGATGGAAATGAGAGGAGACCAAGTCATGGATGAAATGAAATCACTAGAGATTCTGAAAATGAAACTTCGACAACTGAAGGAGGATATAAAAGCCAAAATGCACAGATTACTACAAAATGTTGACAACAGGTCAAGGCTGCAAACAGTGTTGGAAGAAAAACTTACATCCCAAGACAAACAGAAAGAAAACATTCGCTGTTTCACTGAAATGTTAGAGAGAGGAAAGGAAGGTGTGAGGAGTATCCTTTCAGACATGGTCACCAAGAGAGAATGCACAGAAAATGAATGGAAGCAGCAGTTTGAACTGGACAAACGAGATCTTGATGAACTGAAAGAAGATCTGAGACACGACAGAGAAGATCTGGAGAGAGAAAGTGAGGTGCTGAATAAAGAGAAAATGGTTTTGAAGGTGTTGATGTCTGACATCAAGAAACAATTTGAAATATTGGACGAAAAGAAACAAAATATAAAAGAAGAAAGAGACTCAATGGAAATCATAAAGCTTGAACTGCTCCATAAGATGAAACATGTAAACAGGCTGTTACATGAGACAAATGAAGAAAAAGCCAAGATTAAAATTTGTATCCTTGAGGTTCAAACGGAAAAAGAAAGACTTGAAGACATTTTAAGCAAGATTTTCTTAACACGTAATGAACAAAAAGTCAAGGAAGATGACCTCAAAAGACAAATAAAAGAAGTGGAAATCATGAAAAAGGAATTACAGAGTGAAAGAGCAAAAGTGGAGAGTCTGATGAGGAATCTGAAGAAGAAGCAAGAAGAGCTTGAACGTGCAAAGGAAATCATGAGTGAAGAAAAAGAAGAGGTGAAACAGATGAAGACTGACATTGCCAAAGAACGAGAACTGTTGTTGAAGGAAAGGAGAAATATGGAAGAAGAGCGGTGTGAGATGGAAATGAGAGGAGACCAAGTCATGGATGAAATGAAATCAGTAGAGATTCTGAAAATGAAACTTCGACAACTGAAGGAGGATATAAAAGCCAAAATGCACAGATTACTACAAAATGTTGACAACAGGTCAAGGCTGCAAACAGTGTTGGAAGAAAAACTTACATCCCAAGACAAACAGAAAGAAAACATTCGCTGTTTCACTGAAATGTTAGAGAGAGGAAAGGAAGGTGTGAGGAGTATCCTTTCAGACATGGTCACCAAGAGAGAATGCACAGAAAATGAATGGCAGCAGCAGTTTGAACTGGACAAACGAGATCTTGATAAACTGAAAGAAGATCTGAGACACGACAGAGAAGATCTGGAGAGAGAAAGTGAGGTGCTGAATAAAGAGAAGATGGATTTGAAGGTGTTGATGTCTGACATCAAGAAACAATTTGAAATATTGGACGAAAAGAAACAAAATATAAAAGAAGAAAGAGACTCAATGGAAATCATAAAGCTTGAACTGCTCCATCAGATGAAACATGTAAACAGGCTGTTACATGAGACAAATGAAGAAAAAGCCAAGATTAAAATTTGTATCCTTCAGCTTCAAACGGAAAAAGAAAGACTTGAAGACATTTTAAGCAAGATTTTCTTAACACATAATGAAGAAAAAGTCAAGGAAGATGACCTCAGAAGACAAACAAAAGAAGTGGAAATCATGAAAAAGGAATTACAGAGTGAAAGAGCAAAAGTGGAGAGTCTGATGAGGAATCTGAAGAAGAAGCAAGAAGAGCTTGAACGTGCAAAGGAAATCATGAGTGAAGAAAAAGAAGAGGTGAAACAGATGAAGACTGACATTGCCAAAGAACGAGAACTGTTGTTGAAGGAAAGGAGAAATATGGAAGAAGAGCGGTGTGAGATGGAAATGAGAGGAGACCAAGTCATGGATGAAATGAAATCACTAGAGATTCTGAAAGTGAAACTTCGACAACTGAAGGAGGATATAAAAGCCAAAATGCACAGATTACTACAAAATGTAGACAACAGGTCAAGACTGCAAACAGTGTTGGAAGAAAAACTTACATCCCAAGACAAACAGAAAGAAAACATTCGCTGTTTCACTGAAATGTTAGAGAGAGAAAAGGAAGGTGTGAGAAGTATTCTTTCAGACATGGTCACCAAGAGAGAATGCACAGAAAATGAATGGAAGCAGCAGTTTGAACTGGACAAACGAGATCTTGATGAACTGAAAGAAGATCTGAGACACGACAGAGAAGATCTGGAGAGAGAAAGTGAGGTGCTGAATAAAGAGAAAATGGTTTTGAAGGTGTTGATGTCTGACATCAAGAAACAATTTGAAATATTGGACGAAAAGAAACAAAATATAAAAGAAGAAAGAGACTCAATGGAAATCATAAAGCTTGAACTGCTCAATAAGATGGAATGTGTAAACAGGCTGTTACATGACACAAATGAAGAAAAAGCCAAGATTAAAATTTGTATCCTTCAGCTTCAAACGGAAAAAGAAAGACTTGAAGACATTTTAAGCAAGATTTTCTTAACACGTAATGAACAAAAAGTCAAGGAAGATGACCTCAGAAGACAAACAAAAGAAGTGGAAATCATGAAAAAGGAATTACAGAGTGAAAGAGCAAAAGTGGAGAGTCTGATGAGGAATCTGAAGAAGAAGCAAGAAGAGCTTGAACGTGCAAAGGAAATCATGAGTGAAGAAACAGAAGAGGTGAAACAGATGAAGACTGACATTGCCAAAGAACGAGAACTGTTGTTGAAGGAAAGGAGAAATATGGAAGAAGAGCGGTGTGAGATGGAAATGAGAGGAGACCAAGTCATGGATGAAATGAAATCACTAGAGATTCTGAAAGTGAAACTTCGACAACTGAAGGAGGATATAAAAGCCAAAATGGACAGATTACTACAAAATGTTGACAACAGGTCAAGGCTGCAAACAGTGTTGGAAGAAAAGCTTACAACCCAAGACAAACAGAAAGAAAACATTCGCTGTTTCACTGAAATGTTAGAGAGAGGAAAGGAAGGTGTGAGGAGTATCCTTTCAGACATGGTCACCAAGAGAGAATGCACAGAAAATGAATGGCAGCAGCAGTTTGAACTGGACAAACGAGATCTTGATAAACTGAAAGAAGATCTGAGACACGACAGAGAAGATCTGGAGAGAGAAAGTGAGGTGCTGAATAAAGAGAAGATGGATTTGAAGGTGTTGATGTCTGACATCAAGAAACAATTTGAAATATTGGATGAAAAGAAACAAAATATAAAAGAAGAAAGAGACTCAATGGAAATCATAAAGCTTGAACTGCTCAATAAGATGGAACGTGTAAACAGGCTGTTACATGACACAAATGAAGAAAAAGCCAAGATTAAAATTTGTATCCTTCAGCTTCAAACGGAAAAAGAAAGACTTGAAGATATTTTAAGCAAGATTTTCTTAACACGTAATGAAGAAAAAGTCAAGGAAGATGACCTCAGAAGACAAACAAAAGAAGTGGAAAACAAGAAAAAGGAATTACAGAGTGAAAGAGCAAAAGTGGAGAGTCTGATGAGGAATCTGAAGAAGAAGCAAGAAGAGCTTGAACGTGCAAAGGAAATCATGAGTGAAGAAAAAGAAGAGGTGAAACAGATGAAGACTGACATTGCCAAAGAACGAGAACTGTTGTTGAAGGAAAGGAGAAATATGGAAGAAGAGCGGTGTGAGATGGAAATGAGAGGAGACCAAGTCATGGATGAAATGAAATCACTAGAGATTCTGAAAGTGAAACTTCGACAACTGAAGGAGGATATAAAAGCCAAAATGGACAGATTACTACAAAATGTTGACAACAGGTCAAGGCTGCAAACAGTGTTGGAAGAAAAGCTTACAACCCAAGACAAACAGAAAGAAAACATTCGCTGTTTCACTGAAATGTTAGAGAGAGAAAAGGAAGGTGTGAGAAGTATTCTTTCAGACATGGTCACCAAGAGAGAATGCACAGAAAATGAATGGAAGCAGCAGTTTGAACTGGACAAACGAGATCTTGATGAACTGAAAGAAGATCTGAGACACGACAGAGAAGATCTGGAGAGAGAAAGTGAGGTGCTGAATAAAGAGAAAATGGTTTTGAAGGTGTTGATGTCTGACATCAAGAAACAATTTGAAATATTGGACGAAAAGAAACAAAATATAAAAGAGGAAAGAGACTCAATGGAAATCATAAAGCTTGAACTGCTCAATAAGATGGAACGTGTAAACAGGCTGTTACATGAGACAAATGAAGAAAAAGCCAAGATTAAAATTTGTATCCTTCAGCTTCAAACGGAAAAAGAAAGACTTGAAGACATTTTAAGCAAGATTTTCTTAACACGTAATGAAGAAAAAGTCAAGGAAGATGACCTCAGAAGACAAACAAAAGAAGTGGAAAACAAGAAAAAGGAATTACAGAGTGAAAGAGCAAAAGTGGAGAGTCTGATGAGGAATCTGAAGAAGAAGCAAGAAGAGCTTGAACGTGCAAAGGAAATCATGAGTGAAGAAAAAGAAGAGGTGAAACAGATGAAGACTGACATTGCCAAAGAACGAGAACTGTTGTTGAAGGAAAGGAGAAATATGGAAGAAGAGCGGTGTGAGATGGAAATGAGAGGAGACCAAGTCATGGATGAAATGAAATCACTAGAGATTCTGAAAGTGAAACTTCGACAACTGAAGGAGGATATAAAAGCCAAAATGCACAGATTACTACAAAATGTTGACAACAGGTCAAGGCTGCAAACAGTGTTGGAAGAAAAACTTACATCCCAAGACAAACAGAAAGAAAACATTCGCTGTTTCACTGAAATGTTAGAAAGAGAAAAGGAAGGTGTGAGAAGTATTCTTTCAGACATGGTCACCAAGAGAGAATGCACAGAAAATGAATGGAAGCAGCAGTTTGAACTGGACAAACGAGATCTTGATGAACTGAAAGAAGATCTGAGACACGACAGAGAAGATCTGGAGAGAGAAAGTGAGGTGCTGAATAAAGAGAAAATGGTTTTGAAGGTGTTGATGTCTGACATCAAGAAACAATTTGAAATATTGGACGAAAAGAAACAAAATATAAAAGAAGAAAGAGACTCAATGGAAATCATAAAGCTTGAACTGCTCAATAAGATGGAACGTGTAAACAGGCTGTTACATGACACAAATGAAGAAAAAGCCAACATTAAAATGTGTATCCTTCAGCTTCAAACGGAAAAAGAAAGACTTGAAGACATTTTAAGCAAGATTTTCTTAACACGTAATGAACAAAAAGTCAAGGAAGATGACCTCAGAAGACAAACAAAAGAAGTGGAAATCATGAAAAAGGAATTACAGAGTGAAAGAGCAAAAGTGGAGAGTCTGATGAGGAATCTGAAGAAGAAGCAAGAAGAGCTTGAACGTGCAAAGGAAATCATGAGTGAAGAAAAAGAAGAGGTGAAACAGATGAAGACTGACATTGCCAAAGAACGAGAACTGTTGTTGAAGGAAAGGAGAAATATGGAAGAAGAGCGGTGTGAGATGGAAATGAGAGGAGACCAAGTCATGGATGAAATGAAATCACTAGAGATTCTGAAAGTGAAACTTCGACAACTGAAGGAGGATATAAAAGCCAAAATGCACAGATTACTACAAAATGTTGACAACAGGTCAAGGCTGCAAACAGTGTTGGAAGAAAAACTTACATCCCAAGACAAACAGAAAGAAAACATTCGCTGTTTCACTGAAATGTTAGAGAGAGAAAAGGAAGGTGTGAGAAGTATTCTTTCAGACATGGTCACCAAGAGAGAATGCACAGAAAATGAATGGAAGCAGCAGTTTGAACTGGACAAACGAGATCTTGATGAACTGAAAGAAGATCTGAGACACGACAGAGAAGATCTGGAGAGAGAAAGTGAGGTGCTGAATAAAGAGAAAATGGTTTTGAAGGTGTTGATGTCTGACATCAAGAAACAATTTGAAATATTGGACGAAAAGAAACAAAATATAAAAGAAGAAAGAGACTCAATGGAAATCATAAGGCTTGAACTGCTCAATAAGGTGAAACATGTAAACAGGCTGTTACATGGAACAAATGAAGAAAAAGCCAAGATTAAAATTTGTATCCTTCAGCTTCAAACGGAAAAAGAAAGACTTGAAGACATTTTAAGCAAGATTTTCTTAACACGTAATGAACAAAAAGTCAAGGAAGACGACCTCAGAAGACAAACAAAAGAAGTGGAAAACATGAAAAAGGAATTACAGAGTGAAAGAGCAAAAGTGGAGAGTCTGATGAGGAATCTGAAGAAGAAGCAAGAAGAGCTTGAACGTGCAAAGGAAATCATGAGTGAAGAAAAAGAAGAGGTGAAACAGATGAAGACTGACATTGCCAAAGAACGAGAACTGTTGTTGAAGGAAAGGAGAAATATGGAAGAAGAGCGGTGTGAGATGGAAATGAGAGGAGACCAAGTCATGGATGAAATGAAATCACTAGAGATTCTGAAAATGAAACTTCGACAACTGAAGGAGGATATAAAAGCCAAAATGCACAGATTACTACAAAATGTTGACAACAGGTCAAGGCTGCAAACAGTGTTGGAAGAAAAACTTACATCCCAAGACAAACAGAAAGAAAACATTCGCTGGTTCACTGAAATGTTAGAGAGAGGAAAGGAAGGTGTGAGGAGTATCCTTTCAGACATGGTCACCAAGAGAGAATGCACAGAAAATGAATGGAAGCAGCAGTTTGAACTGGACAAACGAGATCTTGATAAACTGAAAGAAGATCTGAGACACGACAGAGAAGATCTGGAGAGAGAAAGTGAGGTGCTGAATAAAGAGAAGATGGATTTGAAGGTGTTGATGTCTGACATCAAGAAACAATTTGAAATATTGGACGAAAAGAAACAAAATATAAAAGAAGAAAGAGACTCAATGGAAATCATAAAGCTTGAACTGCTCCATCAGATGAAACATGTAAACAGGCTGTTACATGAGACAAATGAAGAAAAAGCCAAGATTAAAATTTGTATCCTTCAGCTTCAAACGGAAAAAGAAAGACTTGAAGACATTTTAAGCAAGATTTTCTTAACACATAATGAAGAAAAAGTCAAGGAAGATGACCTCAGAAGACAAACAAAAGAAGTGGAAATCATGAAAAAGGAATTACAGAGTGAAAGAGCAAAAGTGGAGAGTCTGATGAGGAATCTGAAGAAGAAGCAAGAAGAGCTTGAACGTGCAAAGGAAATCATGAGTGAAGAAAAAGAAGAGGTGAAACAGATGAAGACTGACATTGCCAAAGAACGAGAACTGTTGTTGAAGGAAAGGAGAAATATGGAAGAAGAGCGGTGTGAGATGGAAATGAGAGGAGACCAAGTCATGGATGAAATGAAATCACTAGAGATTCTGAAAGTGAAACTTCGACAACTGAAGGAGGATATAAAAGCCAAAATGCACAGATTACTACAAAATGTAGACAACAGGTCAAGACTGCAAACAGTGTTGGAAGAAAAACTTACATCCCAAGACAAACAGAAAGAAAACATTCGCTGTTTCACTGAAATGTTAGAGAGAGAAAAGGAAGGTGTGAGAAGTATTCTTTCAGACATGGTCACCAAGAGAGAATGCACAGAAAATGAATGGAAGCAGCAGTTTGAACTGGACAAACGAGATCTTGATGAACTGAAAGAAGATCTGAGACACGACAGAGAAGATCTGGAGAGAGAAAGTGAGGTGCTGAATAAAGAGAAAATGGTTTTGAAGGTGTTGATGTCTGACATCAAGAAACAATTTGAAATATTGGACGAAAAGAAACAAAATATAAAAGAAGAAAGAGACTCAATGGAAATCATAAAGCTTGAACTGCTCAATAAGATGGAATGTGTAAACAGGCTGTTACATGACACAAATGAAGAAAAAGCCAAGATTAAAATTTGTATCCTTCAGCTTCAAACGGAAAAAGAAAGACTTGAAGACATTTTAAGCAAGATTTTCTTAACACGTAATGAACAAAAAGTCAAGGAAGATGACCTCAGAAGACAAACAAAAGAAGTGGAAATCATGAAAAAGGAATTACAGAGTGAAAGAGCAAAAGTGGAGAGTCTGATGAGGAATCTGAAGAAGAAGCAAGAAGAGCTTGAACGTGCAAAGGAAATCATGAGTGAAGAAAAAGAAGAGGTGAAACAGATGAAGACTGACATTGCCAAAGAACGAGAACTGTTGTTGAAGGAAAGGAGAAATATGGAAGAAGAGCGGTGTGAGATGGAAATGAGAGGAGACCAAGTCATGGATGAAATGAAATCACTAGAGATTCTGAAAGTGAAACTTCGACAACTGAAGGAGGATATAAAAGCCAAAATGCACAGATTACTACAAAATGTTGACAACAGGTCAAGGCTGCAAACAGTGTTGGAAGAAAAGCTTACAACCCAAGACAAACAGAAAGAAAACATTCGCTGTTTCACTGAAATGTTAGAGAGAGAAAAGGAAGGTGTGAGAAGTATTCTTTCAGACATGGTCACCAAGAGAGAATGCACAGAAAATGAATGGAAGCAGCAGTTTGAACTGGACAAACGAGATCTTGATGAACTGAAAGAAGATCTGAGACACGACAGAGAAGATCTGGAGAGAGAAAGTGAGGTGCTGAATAAAGAGAAAATGGTTTTGAAGGTGTTGATGTCTGACATCAAGAAACAATTTGAAATATTGGACGAAAAGAAACAAAATATAAAAGAGGAAAGAGACTCAATGGAAATCATAAAGCTTGAACTGCTCAATAAGATGGAACGTGTAAACAGGCTGTTACATGAGACAAATGAAGAAAAAGCCAACATTAAAATTTGTATCCTTCAGCTTCAAACGGAAAAAGAAAGACTTGAAGACATTTTAAGCAAGATTTTCTTAACACGTAATGAACAAAAAGTCAAGGAAGATGACCTCAGAAGACAAACAAAAGAAGTGGAAATCATGAAAAAGGAATTACAGAGTGAAAGAGCAAAAGTGGAGAGTCTGATGAGGAATCTGAAGAAGAAGCAAGAAGAGCTTGAACGTGCAAAGGAAATCATGAGTGAAGAAAAAGAAGAGGTGAAACAGATGAAGACTGACATTGCCAAAGAACGAGAACTGTTGTTGAAGGAAAGGAGAAATATGGAAGAAGAGCGGTGTGAGATGGAAATGAGAGGAGACCAAGTCATGGATGAAATGAAATCACTAGAGATTCTGAAAGTGAAACTTCGACAACTGAAGGAGGATATAAAAGCCAAAATGGACAGATTACTACAAAATGTTGACAACAGGTCAAGGCTGCAAACAGTGTTGGAAGAAAAGCTTACAACCCAAGACAAACAGAAAGAAAACATTCGCTGTTTCACTGAAATGTTAGAGAGAGGAAAGGAAGGTGTGAGGAGTATCCTTTCAGACATGGTCACCAAGAGAGAATGCACAGAAAATGAATGGCAGCAGCAGTTTGAACTGGACAAACGAGATCTTGATAAACTGAAAGAAGATCTGAGACACGACAGAGAACATCTGGAGAGAGAAAGTGAGGTGCTGAATAAAGAGAAGATGGATTTGAAGGTGTTGATGTCTGACATCAAGAAACAATTTGAAATATTGGACGAAAAGAAACAAAATATAAAAGAAGAAAGAGACTCAATGGAAATCATAAAGCTTGAACTGCTCAATAAGATGGAACGTGTAAACAGGCTGTTACATGACACAAATGAAGAAAAAGCCAAGATTAAAATTTGTATCCTTCAGCTTCAAACGGAAAAAGAAAGACTTGAAGATATTTTAAGCAAGATTTTCTTAACACGTAATGAAGAAAAAGTCAAGGAAGATGACCTCAGAAGACAAACAAAAGAAGTGGAAAACAAGAAAAAGGAATTACAGAGTGAAAGAGCAAAAGTGGAGAGTCTGATGAGGAATCTGAAGAAGAAGCAAGAAGAGCTTGAACGTGCAAAGGAAATCATGAGTGAAGAAAAAGAAGAGGTGAAACAGATGAAGACTGACATTGCCAAAGAACGAGAACTGTTGTTGAAGGAAAGGAGAAATATGGAAGAAGAGCGGTGTGAGATGGAAATGAGAGGAGACCAAGTCATGGATGAAATGAAATCACTAGAGATTCTGAAAGTGAAACTTCGACAACTGAAGGAGGATATAAAAGCCAAAATGCACAGATTACTACAAAATGTTGACAACAGGTCAAGGCTGCAAACAGTGTTGGAAGAAAAACTTACATCCCAAGACAAACAGAAAGAAAACATTCGCTGTTTCACTGAAATGTTAGAAAGAGAAAAGGAAGGTGTGAGAAGTATTCTTTCAGACATGGTCACCAAGAGAGAATGCACAGAAAATGAATGGAAGC
Source organism: Pelmatolapia mariae (assembly GCF_036321145.2). Classification (NCBI taxonomy): domain Eukaryota; kingdom Metazoa; phylum Chordata; class Actinopteri; order Cichliformes; family Cichlidae; genus Pelmatolapia; species Pelmatolapia mariae. The sequence goes on from NC_086236.1 coordinate 28,692,842, forward strand.
AGCAGTTTGAACTGGACAAACGAGATCTTGATGAACTGAAAGAAGATCTGAGACACGACAGAGAAGATCTGGAGAGAGAAAGTGAGGTGCTGAATAAAGAGAAAATGGTTTTGAAGGTGTTGATGTCTGACATCAAGAAACAATTTGAAATATTGGACGAAAAGAAACAAAATATAAAAGAAGAAAGAGACTCAATGGAAATCATAAAGCTTGAACTGCTCAATAAGATGGAATGTGTAAACAGGCTGTTACATGAGACAAATGAAGAAAAAGCCAAGATTAAAATTTGTATCCTTCAGCTTCAAACGGAAAAAGAAAGACTTGAAGACATTTTAAGCAAGATTTTCTTAACACGTAATGAACAAAAAGTCAAGGAAGATGACCTCAGAAGACAAACAAAAGAAGTGGAAATCATGAAAAAGGAATTACAGAGTGAAAGAGCAAAAGTGGAGAGTCTGATGAGGAATCTGAAGAAGAAGCAAGAAGAGCTTGAACGTGCAAAGGAAATCATGAGTGAAGAAAAAGAAGAGGTGAAACAGATGAAGACTGACATTGCCAAAGAACGAGAACTGTTGTTGAAGGAAAGGAGAAATATGGAAGAAGAGCGGTGTGAGATGGAAATGAGAGGAGACCAAGTCATGGATGAAATGAAATCACTAGAGATTCTGAAAGTGAAACTTCGACAACTGAAGGAGGATATAAAAGCCAAAATGGACAGATTACTACAAAATGTTGACAACAGGTCAAGGCTGCAAACAGTGTTGGAAGAAAAGCTTACAACCCAAGACAAACAGAAAGAAAACATTCGCTGTTTCACTGAAATGTTAGAGAGAGGAAAGGAAGGTGTGAGGAGTATCCTTTCAGACATGGTCACCAAGAGAGAATGCACAGAAAATGAATGGCAGCAGCAGTTTGAACTGGACAAACGAGATCTTGATAAACTGAAAGAAGATCTGAGACACGACAGAGAAGATCTGGAGAGAGAAAGTGAGGTGCTGAATAAAGAGAAGATGGATTTGAAGGTGTTGATGTCTGACATCAAGAAACAATTTGAAATATTGGATGAAAAGAAACAAAATATAAAAGAAGAAAGAGACTCAATGGAAATCATAAAGCTTGAACTGCTCAATAAGATGGAACGTGTAAACAGGCTGTTACATGACACAAATGAAGAAAAAGCCAAGATTAAAATTTGTATCCTTCAGCTTCAAACGGAAAAAGAAAGACTTGAAGATATTTTAAGCAAGATTTTCTTAACACGTAATGAAGAAAAAGTCAAGGAAGATGACCTCAGAAGACAAACAAAAGAAGTGGAAAACAAGAAAAAGGAATTACAGAGTGAAAGAGCAAAAGTGGAGAGTCTGATGAGGAATCTGAAGAAGAAGCAAGAAGAGCTTGAACGTGCAAAGGAAATCATGAGTGAAGAAAAAGAAGAGGTGAAACAGATGAAGACTGACATTGCCAAAGAACGAGAACTGTTGTTGAAGGAAAGGAGAAATATGGAAGAAGAGCGGTGTGAGATGGAAATGAGAGGAGACCAAGTCATGGATGAAATGAAATCACTAGAGATTCTGAAAGTGAAACTTCAACAACTGAAGGAGGATATAAAAGCCAAAATGGACAGATTACTACAAAATGTTGACAACAGGTCAAGGCTGCAAACAGTGTTGGAAGAAAAGCTTACAACCCAAAACAAACAGAAAGAAAACATTCGCTGTTTCACTGAAATGTTAGAGAGAGAAAAGGAAGGTGTGAGAAGTATTCTTTCAGACATGGTCACCAAGAGAGAATGCACAGAAAATGAATGGAAGCAGCAGTTTGAACTGGACAAACGAGATCTTGATGAACTGAAAGAAGATCTGAGACACGACAGAGAAGATCTGGAGAGAGAAAGTGAGGTGCTGAATAAAGAGAAAATGGTTTTGAAGGTGTTGATGTCTGACATCAAGAAACAATTTGAAATATTGGACGAAAAGAAACAAAATATAAAAGAGGAAAGAGACTCAATGGAAATCATAAAGCTTGAACTGCTCAATAAGATGGAACGTGTAAACAGGCTGTTACATGAGACAAATGAAGAAAAAGCCAAGATTAAAATTTGTATCCTTCAGCTTCAAACGGAAAAAGAAAGACTTGAAGACATTTTAAGCAAGATTTTCTTAACACGTAATGAACAAAAAGTCAAGGAAGATGACCTCAGAAGACAAACAAAAGAAGTGGAAATCATGAAAAAGGAATTACAGAGTGAAAGAGCAAAAGTGGAGAGTCTGATGAGGAATCTGAAGAAGAAGCAAGAAGAGCTTGAACGTGCAAAGGAAATCATGAGTGAAGAAAAAGAAGAGGTGAAACAGATGAAGACTGACATTGCCAAAGAACGAGAACTGTTGTTGAAGGAAAGGAGAAATATGGAAGAAGAGCGGTGTGAGATGGAAATGAGAGGAGACCAAGTCATGGATGAAATGAAATCACTAGAGATTCTGAAAGTGAAACTTCGACAACTGAAGGAGGATATAAAAGCCAAAATGCACAGATTACTACAAAATGTTGACAACAGGTCAAGGCTGCAAACAGTGTTGGAAGAAAAGCTTACAACCCAAGACAAACAGAAAGAAAACATTCGCTGTTTCACTGAAATGTTAGAGAGAGGAAAGGAAGGTGTGAGGAGTATCCTTTCAGACATGGTCACCAAGAGAGAATGCACAGAAAATGAATGGCAGCAGCAGTTTGAACTGGACAAACGAGATCTTGATAAACTGAAAGAAGATCTGAGACACGACAGAGAACATCTGGAGAGAGAAAGTGAGGTGCTGAATAAAGAGAAGATGGATTTGAAGGTGTTGATGTCTGACATCAAGAAACAATTTGAAATATTGGACGAAAAGAAACAAAATATAAAAGAAGAAAGAGACTCAATGGAAATCATAAAGCTTGAACTGCTCAATAAGATGGAACGTGTAAACAGGCTGTTACATGACACAAATGAAGAAAAAGCCAAGATTAAAATTTGTATCCTTCAGCTTCAAACGGAAAAAGAAAGACTTGAAGATATTTTAAGCAAGATTTTCTTAACACGTAATGAAGAAAAAGTCAAGGAAGATGACCTCAGAAGACAAACAAAAGAAGTGGAAAACAAGAAAAAGGAATTACAGAGTGAAAGAGCAAAAGTGGAGAGTCTGATGAGGAATCTGAAGAAGAAGCAAGAAGAGCTTGAACGTGCAAAGGAAATCATGAGTGAAGAAAAAGAAGAGGTGAAACAGATGAAGACTGACATTGCCAAAGAACGAGAACTGTTGTTGAAGGAAAGGAGAAATATGGAAGAAGAGCGGTGTGAGATGGAAATGAGAGGAGACCAAGTCATGGATGAAATGAAATCACTAGAGATTCTGAAAGTGAAACTTCGACAACTGAAGGAGGATATAAAAGCCAAAATGCACAGATTACTACAAAATGTTGACAACAGGTCAAGGCTGCAAACAGTGTTGGAAGAAAAACTTACATCCCAAGACAAACAGAAAGAAAACATTCGCTGTTTCACTGAAATGTTAGAAAGAGAAAAGGAAGGTGTGAGAAGTATTCTTTCAGACATGGTCACCAAGAGAGAATGCACAGAAAATGAATGGAAGCAGCAGTTTGAACTGGACAAACGAGATCTTGATGAACTGAAAGAAGATCTGAGACACGACAGAGAAGATCTGGAGAGAGAAAGTGAGGTGCTGAATAAAGAGAAAATGGTTTTGAAGGTGTTGATGTCTGACATCAAGAAACAATTTGAAATATTGGACGAAAAGAAACAAAATATAAAAGAAGAAAGAGACTCAATGGAAATCATAAAGCTTGAACTGCTCAATAAGATGGAACGTGTAAACAGGCTGTTACATGACACAAATGAAGAAAAAGCCAACATTAAAATGTGTATCCTTCAGCTTCAAACGGAAAAAGAAAGACTTGAAGACATTTTAAGCAAGATTTTCTTAACACGTAATGAACAAAAAGTCAAGGAAGATGACCTCAGAAGACAAACAAAAGAAGTGGAAATCATGAAAAAGGAATTACAGAGTGAAAGAGCAAAAGTGGAGAGTCTGATGAGGAATCTGAAGAAGAAGCAAGAAGAGCTTGAACGTGCAAAGGAAATCATGAGTGAAGAAAAAGAAGAGGTGAAACAGATGAAGACTGACATTGCCAAAGAACGAGAACTGTTGTTGAAGGAAAGGAGAAATATGGAAGAAGAGCGGTGTGAGATGGAAATGAGAGGAGACCAAGTCATGGATGAAATGAAATCACTAGAGATTCTGAAAGTGAAACTTCGACAACTGAAGGAGGATATAAAAGCCAAAATGCACAGATTACTACAAAATGTTGACAACAGGTCAAGGCTGCAAACAGTGTTGGAAGAAAAACTTACATCCCAAGACAAACAGAAAGAAAACATTCGCTGTTTCACTGAAATGTTAGAGAGAGAAAAGGAAGGTGTGAGAAGTATTCTTTCAGACATGGTCACCAAGAGAGAATGCACAGAAAATGAATGGAAGCAGCAGTTTGAACTGGACAAACGAGATCTTGATGAACTGAAAGAAGATCTGAGACACGACAGAGAAGATCTGGAGAGAGAAAGTGAGGTGCTGAATAAAGAGAAAATGGTTTTGAAGGTGTTGATGTCTGACATCAAGAAACAATTTGAAATATTGGACGAAAAGAAACAAAATATAAAAGAAGAAAGAGACTCAATGGAAATCATAAGGCTTGAACTGCTCAATAAGGTGAAACATGTAAACAGGCTGTTACATGAGACAAATGAAGAAAAAGCCAAGATTAAAATTTGTATCCTTCAGCTTCAAACGGAAAAAGAAAGACTTGAAGACATTTTAAGCAAGATTTTCTTAACACGTAATGAACAAAAAGTCAAGGAAGACGACCTCAGAAGACAAACAAAAGAAGTGGAAAACATGAAAAAGGAATTACCGAGTGAAAGAGCAAAAGTGGAGAGTCTGATGAGGAATCTGAAGAAGAAGCAAGAAGAGCTTGAACGTGCAAAGGAAATCATGAGTGAAGAAAAAGAAGAGGTGAAACAGATGAAGACTGACATTGCCAAAGAACGAGAACTGTTGTTGAAGGAAAGGAGAAATATGGAAGAAGAGCGGTGTGAGATGGAAATGAGAGGAGACCAAGTCATGGATGAAATGAAATCACTAGAGATTCTGAAAGTGAAACTTCGACAACTGAAGGAGGATATAAAAGCCAAAATGCACAGATTACTACAAAATGTTGACAACAGGTCAAGGCTGCAAACAGTGTTGGAAGAAAAACTTACATCCCAAGACAAACAGAAAGAAAACATTCGCTGTTTCACTGAAATGTTAGAAAGAGAAAAGGAAGGTGTGAGAAGTATTCTTTCAGACATGGTCACCAAGAGAGAATCCAGAGAAAATGAATGGAAGCAGCAGTTTGAACTGGACAAACGAGATCTTGATAAACTGAAAGAAGATCTGAGACACGACAGAGAAGATCTGGAGAGAGAAAGTGAGGTGCTGAATAAAGAGAAAATGGATTTGAAGGTGTTGATGTCTGACATCAAGAAACAATTTGAAATATTGGAAGAAAAGAAACAAAATATAAAAGAAGAAAGAGACTCAATGGAAATCATAAGGCTTGAACTGCTCAATAAGGTGAAACATGTAAACAGGCTGTTACATGAGACAAATGAAGAAAAAGCCAAGATTAAAATTTGTATCCTTGAGGTTCAAACGGAAAAAGAAAGACTTGAAGACATTTTAAGCAAGATTTTCTTAACACGTAATGAACAAAAAGTCAAGGAAGACGACCTCAGAAGACAAACAAAAGAAGTGGAAATCATGAAAAAGGAATTACAGAGTGAAAGAGCAAAAGTGGAGAGTCTGATGAGGAATCTGAAGAAGAAGCAAGAAGAGGTTGAACGTGCAAAGGAAATCATGAGTGAAGAAAAAGAAGAGGTGAAACAGATGAAGACTGACATTGCCAAAGAACGAGAACTGTTGTTGAAGGAAAGGAGAAATATGGAAGAAGAGCGGTGTGAGATGGAAATGAGAGGAGACCAAGTCATGGATGAAATGAAATCACTAGAGATTCTGAAAGTGAAACTTCGACAACTGAAGGAGGATATAAAAGCCAAAATGCACAGATTACTACAAAATGTTGACAACAGGTCAAGGCTGCAAACAGTGTTGGAAGAAAAGCTTACATCCCAAGACAAACAGAAAGAAAACATTCGCTGTTACACTGAAATGTTAGAGAGAGAAAAGGAAGGTGTGAGAACTATCCCTTCAAACATGGTCACCAAGAGAGAATGCAGAGAAAATGAATGTAAGCAGCAGTTTGAACTGGACAAACGAGATCTTGATAAACTGAAAGAAGATCTGAGACACGACAGAGAAGATCTGGAGAGAGAAAGTGAGGTGCTGAATAAAGAGAAGATGGATTTGAAGGTGCTGATGTCTGACATCAAGAAACAATTTGAAATATTGGACGAAAAGAAACAAAGTATAAAAGAAGAAAGAGACTCAATGGAAATCATAAGGCTTGAACTGCTCAATAAGATGAAACATGTAAACAGGCTGTTACATGAGACAAATGAAGAAAAAGCCAAGATTAAAATGTGTATCCTTCAGGTTCAAACGGAAAAAGAAAGACTTGAAGACATTTTACGCAAGATTTTCTTAACACATAATGAACAAAAAGTCAAGGAAGATGACCTCAAAAGACAAATAAAAGAAGTGGAAATCATGAAAAAGGAATTACAGAGTGAAAGAGCAAAAGTGGAGAGTCTGGTGAGGAATCTGAAGAAGAAGCAAGAAGAGCTTGAACGTGCAAAGGAAATCATGAGTGAAGAAAAAGAAGAGGTGAAACAGATGAAGACTGACATTGCCAAAGAACGAGAACTGTTGTTGAAGGAAAGGAGAAATATGGAAGAAGAGCGGTGTGAGATGGAAATGAGAGGAGACCAAGTCATGGATGAAATGAAATCACTAGAGATTCTGAAAGTGAAACTTCGACAACTGAAGGAGGATATAAAAGCCAAAATGGACAGATTACTACAAAATGTTGACAACAGGTCAAGGCTGCAAACAGTGTTGGAAGAAAAACTTACATCCCAAGACAAACAGAAAGAAAACATTCGCTGTTTCACTGAAATGTTAGAGAGAGAAAAGGAAGGTGTGAGAAGTATTCTTTCAGACATGGTCACCAAGAGAGAATGCACAGAAAATGAATGGAAGCAGCAGTTTGAACTGGACAAACGAGATCTTGATAAACTGAAAGAAGATCTGAGACACGACAGAGAAGATCTGGAGAGAGAAAGTGAGGTGCTGAATAAAGAGAAGATGGATTTGAAGGTGTTGATGTCTGACATCAAGAAACAATTTGAAATATTGGAAGAAAAGAAACAAAATATAAAAGAAGAAAGAGACTCAATGGAAATCATAAGGCTTGAACTGCTCAATAAGGTGAAACATGTAAACAGGCTGTTACATGAGACAAATGAAGAAAAAGCCAAGATTAAAATTTGTATCCTTCAGCTTCAAACGGAAAAAGAAAGACTTGAAGACATTTTAAGCAAGATTTTCTTAACACGTAATGAACAAAAAGTCAAGGAAGACGACCTCAGAAGACAAACAAAAGAAGTGGAAATCATGAAAAAGGAATTACAGAGTGAAAGAGCAAAAGTGGAGAGTCTGATGAGGAATCTGAAGAAGAAGCAAGAAGAGGTTGAACGTGCAAAGGAAATCATGAGTGAAGAAAAAGAAGAGGTGAAACAGATGAAGACTGACATTGCCAAAGAACGAGAACTGTTGTTGAAGGAAAGGAGAAATATGGAAGAAGAGCGGTGTGAGATGGAAATGAGAGGAGACCAAGTCATGGATGAAATGAAATCACTAGAGATTCTGAAAGTGAAACTAATTGCGAAGAAATCTCTGAAAGGTGAAATGTCTGATGTACAAGTCAGAGAGGACATCCTCAGTAGTGTTACAAACTCTATAAGCAACCTGATAGGAAAACTAAATAGACTGATTCATCAAGCCTTACCGACATACATTAATAGATTAGAGGGGGAAAATGAAAAAATATTACAACTGATCTCTACATATGAACACAATTGTGTCAGAATTCATAAGCAGAAAATTAAAATAACTACAGATTATGAGAAGGTACAACAACAAAAGAAACATGTGTTTAAGATAATGTTTGACAAAGCAATCCAATCTGAAGATGTTGTAAAAGAATGCTTACATGAGTATCAGGCTGAAGAGACTAATGAACATGAATTTGAGCAGAGGATGGAGGATGTTACAGGTAATCTTGAAGGAAGCAACAGATACTTGACACCTGACAAGGATGGTCGGCTGTTAGTAGGAGAATGTGAAGAATTTGAAAATGTCAAGAAAACAAAGCTTGCGACGTTGTCCATCTTGTCAGCAGAGGAAGATGACTTCACACAGAAGGGAATTTTAAAAACTGAGTTTTTGAAACAAATCTGGAAGGACACTAGAATCGAACGAAATGAGATAAATCAGATGAAGCTCAGAGGTCAAAAAATGAGAAACAATCTGCATAAAAGAGTAAAGGTGATCAATCAGTTTGTTAGGAGATCAATATTACAGAAAGAAAAGACATCAGTTAAGAAAGCAAGAAAAATGTTGGAACATAATACCTTTTTATCTGAAAGTGGCAGGGATGGAGATCACAAATCACTTGATGAAAAATATACCGAGCTCCAACAACTTAAGGTCCGCATGCTTAGTGAGATTGAGAAATTCCACATACAAAACAAAGCGTCTAAGACACTGACAACTAGCAACAAAGCTAATCAAACAGTTCAACTAGATTCTCCAAATATCTATCAAGAGCAAATGAAGGTAGAAGAATCTGAAGCAGCACCAGAGAGATCTCCTGGACTCCTCTGTCAGCTCCGACTTTCCTGTTATCGCTGTTGCTCCCGTTATTGTGCCTACTGCAAGCAAGGATGTCCAAAGAAAAAATGAGAGGCAAGAAAAGTGCTACATAAAAATCAGTCCATTTACCATTTGTTTTACTTTATAGTTATATTAATATGTGTGTATTTGGAAAATGTGTTTTTCCTATTAATCATCATAACCTAACAACGTAAGAGTATCAGTCTGATGTCAATCATCTAATTCTTAAACAACTAGTTATGTAATGTAAAACTATTCCTTTAACATGTTTTTTTTTCACAAATGCAGAATATTAAAGTGTAACAGATAATCTTAACATTTTTAATTACATTTTTATGCTGATTTCTAATTTATCTTCTTTCAACATATTTATTCTGCTGTCTTGTGTTAGAATAAAGAAGCACAAAGAATACAGTAAAATCAAAGCTAACAAGAATATTTGAAAACTGTGACTCCATATATATTCATATTTAAATGAAAGAAAAATGCATGTTTAACATAAATTTTATCCCTAAATAAATCTTTTTCCAAAACCATTCGCATCACTGCAATATTTTTCTTTTGGTAAATTTTGAAATATATAAGAACCCAATTGTTTGAAACATTATTTAAATTAATTACACAGTTAAATGTAAATTGAACCATTTAATATAAAACTCATGCCATCTAATTGGCTTCATTGGGGTATATCATGTACACATACATGTCATATATTCTTGTGAACCCTTTGCGATGGTAGTATTGACCTGGAAAGTGTAGACAAAATAAGCAACACTTGATTCTGTAACACCGCCTGATTCTTCAATACAATTTTTTATTGTATTTTTAGTGAAATGATTTTCTTCATAATATTTAGAAAATCCTTATTAGAATTCAGAATCTTTTTTCGAAAGATTTTAGAAAGTTCTTTCAATCTTGGGAAAGATGACCAATAAAACAACAGGCCTAGTTAGATCTTTAAATAAATGCAGCTTCCTTTGTTGATCCATCCAACAAGGTTATAATGGTTGACACCCTATCTGAAGCCCAGATTCTAATATTTAATCCTTTAGGTCAGTGGTTCTCAAACTTTTCACAATGAGTACCACCTTATAAAATATATGGCTCTTAAAGTACCACCCTTATGCCCGACACTAAAGTACAGTAGTATAGGCCTATTTAACACCATATACAGTTTACACAAGACAATTTTATTTCTTATATGGATGTTATTTATTTTAACTGTCATAAGCAGGATGTGACAAGTGATAATAACATCAGCTGTACTGCATTAAAACATTCACAGCAGGTGGGATATCCGGTCTTTAGGTGATGACATATGAACCCTGCTTCCGGGTCCAAACTACTCTGTGTTTATTAAGGCTGTTGCGTTTTAATGCTTTGTATCTTGTTCTATTCAATCTGAACAAGCCCCTAAAAAAAGTCAGTGATCACTGTCGGCCTCTCTCGGTTTTTATTATCACTATTCATTTTAAAGCTCAGTTTTTAAAACCTTACGATGCAATTACAGCCCAGCCCATGCAGCAATATATTAATGACTAACCTCGTATTGTGGATGGATTATCTCAGTTGTTCTCCTGACTGAAGTTTGGTCCGTTTACAGCATCCTGCCATGCATTTGTCCCTAACCATCAGGAACCCTCACGTTAACTTTTGGAAAAAAGTTAGCGTTCATCATCCAGCTTCACTGTGCTTATGTTATGCTATCATAGCTGTGTAGCTAGCCACCATGTAGCACATCATTATATACCAGCTAGCCCAACTTCAGTAACCCTACAAATGTCACTGCTGTTTAGTTTTCTGTTTTCATTTATGTCAGAAGTGATTGCAGATTTTTTCAGAAATCCCTTCAGAAATCCATTTTTCAGAAATCCCTCAATCAGAACATGGTATATTATTTAATCTTAAAAAATTTTTGGGAGACTTCCCGCATACCAGTTGACTGCTTTAAGTCAACTGGGACCATTCTGTTTATGTTCTCCCAGTGGCTGTGTGAGTTTCTTTTGAGTTACTTCAGCTTCCTCCGACTGTTCAAAGATGTGCTTGCTAGCTTACATGGTGATTTGATACCTACATGCACTGTAGGCGTGGATGTCACATGCTTAGCTGTCTCTCTGTACTGGCATTGTCTCACAGCAAAAAGTCCTGGGTTCAAATCCAAATGTAGGGTCTGTGTTGGCCCTGCAACATACGAGCGACCTGTCCAGGGCATACCCAGCCTCTCACACCCTAACCCCCTAACTCAAACATTATGGTTAACAGGCAGATTTTCCTGTTTGACTGAAGCTAGTCAAACAACATAGAGCCACTTACTGCTAAAGAAACAGACACTGAAAGTGGACAGTATATCCTCGGTTTTAACATAAAACTCATTGTTGCAGTCAGAGGCAGCACAAAAGTGATCCCCTTTAACTGATTTTTAGTTTTAGTGTTGTTATTTTCCTCTGAGTTATCGATTTTGTCACTAGTTAGCTAACATAAACTAATGTAAGTCTATTAGCCGCAACCAACCAATCAACCAACCACATGATGTCACGTTCTGTAATGTCAGAAGATGGCGCTAAACATGTTTTTAAAATGTTAACTTTAAGCACATGTGCAGTCAGCTTCTTTAGCCAGTAGGCGTGAACCATGTCAGGGCCTGGTGCTGTCCAATTCTTCATACTGGAGACCCTTTCTTGGATGCCTGCCACTGTGATGGTTACTGGACCCTGTTCAGGGAGGTTGCTGTGGTCTGCCCTCAGATCCACTAGCCACTGAGCATTGCTGTTATGGGTTGCGTCCTTCTCCCATATGCTCTTCCAGTATTGCTCCAGCCTTGGAGGTGCTGTTCTCATATTGTTCCCCTGCCACTGAGAGTACACCTTGGCTGGTTCTGTGGAGAACAGCTGGTTTATTCTTCTACCTTCGATCTCTCTAGTATAGCTCTTCAAGTGGCTGTCCAAGGCTGTGAGTCGTTGTTTGGCAGTTTCCAAGGCCTCAGGTATGGACAGCTTGCTGTACTTTGTAGGCACCTTCTTCATCGCACCTTTCTGCAGCTGGAGTTGATTTTCTGCGTCCAGATGCCAATTAAATGAAAAACACAAAGATTACAGGAAAAGAGCAGAGTTCTATGCCAATTTCTTTATTGAATGATCAACTTCAGCACCATAGGAAAAGTAAAAAAGCTCCCCTAGGGTGTTTGCCGTGAGCACATGCAGGTCAAAAACCAACGCAAACAGACAAACAGCGGCCAAGAAACTACCCAGGGTGCATCTTTTTTCCCTGATTCACATTAAATTTAAACTAATATGTATTTTCTCAACTCTACAAATGTCAACATTAACCCCAATTATCGATGTAATATGTTTGGCAATACTTTTCCCCAATCAGTTGTCAATTTGCACTTTGTTCCTCTTTTAATCTTTGACACTTGTGTTAAATAACTTTCTGGCACTACTCCATAACTTTCTGAGCGCTGTTCCCAGCATCCATCATTTTTAATTGGGTCCCTGATGGTTTTATGGACAGAGTGAAACCAAAAGTCCGCAAAACTACAGATATCAAACATACTGCAGAGAGAAAATAATTAATCCTCCTGACAGCTTTGTTGGGTTTGCTACTATATCCGTTAAAGAAGGGTTTTTCACAACTTTGGCAAATGGAGATGGGCAAAAAGTGTCCCAGGTGCACTCTCAGGTGGGCCAAGTTTGTTGACTATATTGGTTAGAGATGGATGGTTCACCACCTTCTGGCAGCGAAGACCGGCAGAGAGTCTCCCATGTGCATCTTACCAGGGCCAAGTTTATTTAACCCTTTGTTTGGACTTGTCATTGTTGGTCAAAACACGAGATGTGCAGCACCTGAAACTACGGATACTGGATGCCTGTGCTGGCATTTCTCCTGCGGTGTTGCTATCAGTGTGTGAAGAGCGGGAGCAGAGGGTTGCATTGACAATCCAACACAATGGGCAGCACATTGAACACATTTTATAAGTGGTCAGAAACTTGTAAATAACTCATGAAAGAATAAAGTTACGTTGAAACCAAGCACACCATTGTTTTTCTTGTGACATTACCAATAAATTTGATGTGTCACATGGCCCTCTTCCTATTGAAAAAACAAAAGTTGTATCCAAGATGGCCGACTTCTAAATGGCCACCATGGCCACCACCCATCTTGAGGAGTTTGCCCCCTCACATATACTAATGTGCCACAAACAGGACTTTAATATCACCAACCATTCCCATTTTATTACGGTGTATCCATATAAATGGCCCACCCTGTATAATGACCATCTTTGTCACATTCAGAGTGACTTTCAAGAAAATAAAATAAGACAAAGAACTGTCAAAAAGAAAGCTCATGGTCCTAAGACACTGGCAAACCCACCCACCAAACCACCAAACCCTGTTATAAATAACTTGATGGGTACAGCTCAGCGTAGTATAGGAGAGTTATATCTCTGAAATGCTTCAAAACTAAAGAAAAGTTCATGAGGTAAGATTCAACCCCCCCAAAACCCCCCAGAGATTAATAGCTCTTGAGATCGAATGCCTCATTAAAAAACATTATGAGTGAGTAAACAGGGACATATCTAGTAAGATGCATCTAGCTTCATGTGCATTTAAAAGCGCTAACAGCAGTTCACAAAATTCAAGACTCTCAGAAATACAAAAAAGTGCCACTGCATACAGTACCTTATTAGGTAAGTTACTGTAGTTTGTGGGGAGAATACGTTGGTTCCACTCACAAAGGTACAACCACCAGCGAAGTATGTCAATTTGTTTTCTTTTTGGCCTTTTTCCACAGCAGGCCACAGTCTCTTTCGTTTCTCTCTGTCGTCAACGGTCCTCTGCCAGCTTCAAGTTGTGGTCTTTCAGGAAGGATGAGGTTTTTTGCAGAGCACCAAACAGCATCACTTAGCTTGCCATATTTGAACGACTTCTTTCCTCTTTTTCTTTTTTCTCTAAGCCGTAACGCTTGAGATTCCAGCGGTGTGTGTAGCTTTCCAGACAAGAGAGATATTTTTCATGTGTATCGTCAAAGCTATTGACTCTCTCCTTCATGGTTTTAATGTCAGCACAGACAAACCCAAAAGACTGTTTGATTTCTTCAGTGCTGTGGATTTTCTTCAAAAGCATCTTTTACCTCCACAATCACCGTAGAGTTGTTGCTGACCATCTTAGGGCATCTGACCTGTTGTTGATCATTGTGGAAAGAGATACCACAAACAGAGATACAGAGTATCTCTGTTTTGTTTTTTTTTTTAAAAAAACAAACAAAAAAACCCCAAAAAACTTTTGTACAGACTTTTCATTGGTATGTTAAATATCTGAGGCTGAGAGACCACTGGACTCTAAAACTATAATTGCAAGGCTAAATTTCTGTAACCAACATCAATTTTAAGATTAGCTAGTAAATAACATTTGTCCAGTGTCTGTACAAGGAAGTCGACACATAATTGGTGATGATGCATTAGATTCTTGCAAATAACCTAATGTAATTAAGTGTGACCACAAAATAGATTCTGAAAGGCACGTGCAGGCAACCACACATGTCATATCAATATAACATAGAAATGGGTAGAAATGTACTGAAAGATTTATTAGGCTGTGTTTTGAGTTTTGTTCAAAAAAGAATGACTTCATATAGGAAAAAAAAAAAAAAATATATATATATATGTATTTCTTAATTGCAAATGGCACCCAAATTGTATTTAAAATTGAGCCACACTTATGGAGGTCCACAATTCTTTTCCTGGTGTTTTGGTTGATATCTCTTGATTTTCCCATGTCAAAGAAACAGGCTCTGTGTTTTGGGGGTGCCTTATATGCATCCATAGGTGTGCCACCAATTTACTCACATGGACTCTACTAACCTATCAGAAGCTTCTTAAGCTCAGAATGGACTCGTCTGGAGTTTTCTTATTAATTAACAATAAACTTAGTGTATATGTACTCCTAAATTTGGTGAAAGTGATAAAAAATAGACAGCTCTCTGTCCCTTTATTCTAACATTTAACTAATTCAAAAGATATTTCAATATTTATTTATCTAAAACAAAACAAGTTTACTCTAAATTCATGTTTAACATAAAAAAAATGTTTTTATGTTTTTTCCCTAAAGTGTATGTAAATATCTGGTTTCAACTGTGAATATACTGCTGTGTATTGAAATTCCTCTTGTTTTGCATAGAAATATACTGAACAACATACAAAGCATAATATATAAAATAACATCTACTTGAGTTTTTTCTTTGAAAGAAGCCCCTTATGTCCATTGTTGTGTTCATCAGTACATAACTGAAACTGATTTAGAGTGCGTTGTTTAGCTGTGGAGGGTAAAAACTGAAAATATGAAATAAACACACATGTAAGCTAAGACTGTCTAAAAAAAACAGCATTGTTGTTCGGCTTTTCATTTTGCCATTTGTTGATTCACTCGAAGAGCAAGTAACGTAATATGGGTCAAGTTATCAGTTTGATATCAATCTTTTGTGATACACCGTCGTATTTACATTATTTGTACAGTATGAATGATTTGCTTTGGTACCTGGTCAAACTTAAGCTCTCCTCTGTCTGCCTGTCTGCGCTTCTCCTACAGCAAATTCGCAGGCAGCAGCTTCTCCCCCCTCGCTCACATGAGTAAATGCTGTGCTCAGTCGCCTAGTACCTGAGCTCGGATCATACCAAAAATTAGGGGGAATTTACGACTGTGCGCTATGTGCTTCGAATATTGTGTGTAGTTTTTGTTTTATACAGTTGCACTATGTCGATCTGAGACAGCAAGACCGAGACAGCCAGACCAAGAGAAGACCGAGGGATCCGAGACCAAGACAAGACCAAGACCAAAGTCCGTCGAGACCAAGACAAGACCAAGACCACGTAAAAGTGATCTTGAGACCAGTCTCAAGACCAAGACCGGTCTCGAGACATCCAACTCTAACACACACACACTGTGATGAAGACATTAAAACTCAGACTGAAATAGTCACTTAATTGACATCAAAATTCTCACAACATGTCTGTAAAACCCATTCAATTTACATATGCAAAAAAATCAAACCATGGATGTCCATAAACTGTGTAATAATGAGAAAAGACAAAGGGAAAAAGTATTAAACACACGAAGAAAGGGAGATGTAAAAACTCAAAAACTTCAAAAATCCTTGAAAGAGTAGTTGTCAAACAGCTAACAGATCTTCTGCAGAGGAATGGCTTATTTGAAGAGTTTCAGTCAGGTTTCAGAGCTCATCACAGCACAGAAACAGCTTTAGTGAAGGTTACAAATGATCTTCTTATGGCCTCTGACAGTGGACTCATCTCTGTGCTTGTCCTGCTAGACCTCAGTGCAGCGTTTGATACTGTTGACCATAATATCCTATTAGAGCGATTAGAGCACGCTGTAGGTATTACAGGTACTGCGCTGCAGTGGTTTGTATCATATCTATCGAACAGACTCCAATTTGTGCATGTAAATGGAGAGTCCTCTTCACACACTAAGGTCAGTTATGGTGTTCCACAGGGTTCAGTGCTAGGACCAATTCTGTTTACATTATACATGCTTCCCCTAGGCAGTATCATTAGAAGACATAGTATACATTTTCACTGCTATGCAGATGACACCCAGCTCTATCTATCCATGAAGCCAGATAACACACACCATTTAGTTAAACTGCAGGAATGTCTTAAATACATAAAGACCTGGCTGGCCGCTAACTCTCTGCTTCTTAATTCTGATAAAACTGAGGTTATTTTACTCGGCCCTGAAAATCTTAGAAATATGGTATCTAACCAGATTTTCACTCTGGATGGCATTACCTTGGCCTCCAGTAACACTGTGAGGAACCTTGGAGTCATTTTTGACCAAGACATGTCCTTCAACACACATATTAAACAAATATGTAAGACTGCTTTCTTCCATTTGTGCAACATCTCTAAAGACTCTCAGAGTGATGCTGCAAAACTAGTTCACTTCCAGGCTGGACTACTGTAATTCATTATTATCAGGATGTCCTAAAAACTCCCTGAAAAGCCTTCAGTTAATCCAAAATGCTGCAGCAACAGTACTGATAGGGACTCGAAAGAGAGAGCATATTTCTCCTGCATTGGTTTCCCTTCATTGGCCTCCTGTTAAATCCAGAATTGAATTCAAAATCCTGCTCCTCACATACAAGGTCTTAAATAATCAGGCCCCATCTTATCTTAATGACCTTGTAGTACCATATCATCCTATTAGAGCACTTCGCTCTCGCACTGCAGTCTTACTTGTTGTTCCTAGAGTACTTAAAAGTAGAATGGGAGGGAGAGCCTTCAGTTTTCAGGCCCTTCTCCTGTGGAACCAGCTTCCAGTTTGGATTCGGGAGACAGACAATATCTCTACTTTTAAGATTAGGCTTAAAACTTTCCTTTTTGCTAAAGCATATAGTTAAGGCTGGACCAGGTGACCCTGAATCCTCCCTTAGTTATGCTGCAATAGACGTAGGCTGCCGGGGGATTCCCATAATGCATTGAGATTTTCCTTTCCAGTCACCTTTCTCACTCACTATGTGTTAATAGACCTCTCTGCATTGAATCATATGTGTTATTAATTTCTGGCTCTCTTCCACAGCATGTCTTTATCCTGTTTCCTTCTCTCACCCCAACCGGTCGCAGCAGATGCCCCTCCCTGAGCCTGGTTCTGCTGGAGGTTTCTTCCTGTTTAAAGGGAGTTTTTCCTTCCCACTGTTGCCAAAGTGCTTGCTCATAGGGGGTCATATGATTGTTGGGTTTTTCTCTATATCTATTATTGTGCTATATAAATAAAATTGAATTAAATTGAAACTGAATTAATTAAAAAGCAATCCTCCCACTTAGTGCAAATCAGTATCAGCTGGTTTAGTCCCAAATGATGGCCTATAAAAAGGTCTCTCATTACCAGTGTGTTACACAACATACATCTTATGATGGGTAAAATCAGTGAGCATCTCTCAAAACCTTTGCAGCCTTATTGAATGCATTGGTTACAGAATAATTTCTAAATTACTGAAAGTTCCAGTGAGCCCTGTTGGGGCCCTAATCCGGAAAAGGAAAGAACATTATTTCAACATAAACCATCCACAACCAGGTGCTCCCTTCAAGATCTCAGACAGAAGAGTAAAAATAATTATCAGAAGAGTTGTCCAAGATGTGGTGATGGCCAGATGAAGCCTCATAAAGAAGCAATTGGTCCAATTGGTTAAAAAGAAAAAAAAGGTTAATTTCTGAATTTCTTTATGTGAATTAACATGATTGAGGTTGTGAATACTGGGGTGATGGTAACTTTATTCATGTTTTATTAAGAAAACACCTTTTTTCTACTGTGCTTGACTAAGCTGGTTTCTCCTTTTGGTAATAACCTCTCCGGTTTTAGAGAAAACTGTTTTACAAGATACTGAGGATGCAGGGGAACATCCCACAGTATCCCACAGCGAGCCTGTATAGGTTTGGATATATACACCTCTGCCTAGATGATACCAATCAATGAGGCATGTTGTTGGACCCCAAGTGTTTGCACACAACAAACACTTCACCTTAGGAAAAAAAACCAAAACCCAACAACTTGGGAGCATTATAGTAGTAACACATTTAATTATTTACAGGCATATTATGGGTAATAGCCTACTTTATTGGGAGAAATCAGCAGGAGGATCCATGAAAACAAGCTCTTCTCTACCAAAGCAATATTGGCAAAACTCCAACACAAACACTAACATGTAAATTTTGTGGTGATCCAATTATATGTTCGTAAACCACACAAACACTTTAACCACTTTCTGAACCAGATAGGCTTCAAATGTCATCACTGACATCACTCCCATTAAAGAACCAAGCCTCAATATGTGTTTCATAAAAGGATTTCTGGATTTCTTGACAGACGCTCCAAAGCCTCAGTACAGTGCATCTCACCACTACCAAGAGCCAAGGACCACGTGTGGAGAGCTTCAGAAAGACCTGGAATCAGCAGGTACAACTCTTTTAAAGAAAATAATTAGTAACTGTGAAATGAATGGAACCTACATAGCCTCAGGAGACAGTTTTTGTTTATTTGCACAATACGTTTTCTGTTTTCCTGACTTTGTGAGGTCAGCTTTTCAGCTGCTTCTCCACTCCACACTCAGCTCCTTTCTTGAGCCCCCGCATCACTGAAAAAGGGAGAGTCTGATTACTGAGTGGCAGCAGCTGCCCTGCCAGCCACTCTGGCACTGCCCCTCGAGTCCACTGCAGCGGAGCCAGAGACCACACCCCCGCCACACCCCCTCACCGCCCAATTGAGTCCAGGGCCACATCTGGTCCCACACCTTCAAGGTCCCACACAAACGCCCAAGGTTGGACCAACTCCAAGGTCCAACCTTGGAGTTGGACCTTCCTCCCAGTTTTCTTTAATTAGTCAATAAAATCGGACCCTTATTTGTTCCAGAGTCTTGTCATATCCCATTTGCCCTGCCATGGGGTTATAATGAGCCGCCTGGAAAATCATTTCCCAGATGCTTTTAGGCCCAAACAACTGTTGGTGCAACAACAACTGTGCTCTTTCTCTGTGAGAGTGTCGATAAAGTCCCCATCAATTTCTATCGCTTGGTCGAAGGTTGACCGTAGGGTGTCATCACAAGACTGCTCCAGTGGGAAATCTGTGGGACAAATCGTTGGAGCTGGCGGAACCTCACTCGAAGGCCCCGCCATCTCCTTCCCCCCAGAGTCAGTGTCGGACAACTCTGCGTCACCGCTGACACCACGCAGACATTACATGCTACTACAGGTCATGATCACATCCCCACAATACTGCTCTCTCTTGGTTTCAGAGAAAAAAAATTTAAAAGCTGGTAGAATGCCCCAGCCAATCACCTGAGCTAAATCTAACAGAAAATCTATGGAAAGAACTAAGCTCAGAGTTAATAGGAGGGGCCCATGTAACCTTCAGGATTTGAAAACTTTTTGTGTCAAAAAATGGGCCAAAATCATAATTGAGCAAAGCATGCAACTGTGTTTCTCCATACAATAGGCGTTGTGAAGCTGTCATCAACACAAGCTTTTGTACAACGTATTATATTTCAGTAAGCGTGTTCAATACTTTTTCCCTGTGTCATGTCTCTTTATTATACACAACTTATGAATTTCTCTGATTTCACTTATTTGAATTTGTGGATTGGATGGGTTGTTACTGACATCTGGTGAGATTCTCATGTCAGAAGCACCTTTAGAAATATATTTACTTAGACAATTGGTGATGTGTACTTATTTTACCTAGTGTATGCTGGGTAATACCTATTTTACCCATCTGGATGGGTAAATAATACCACTGTTTGGCAAGTGAAGAACAAGAAATTGCTCATCATTAAAGCAAAAGTAAGCACTACATAGCTAGCTTAAACCAGAGCCCTGGAATAAATCATGTTACCAAGTATTTTTCGATGTCAGTAAATCACTCCTATAGTTTAAATGAGCCACCACTGATGGCATGGGTTGCTGTGGAGAAGCAGGGATTGGTGCAATTTGACCTGTAAGTCAGGGTTATGAGAGATGTGTTCACATGTTGGTGCCATACTTCTATTCTTCTAGCAGCTATAAATAAACTTTTATTAGTGCATCTGATAGCAGAGCAACTACCTGGCATTAAAGCTGTTCAAAGGAGGGCCGCAGTACTGTTTTTGCCCACGAGGTAGGCGTGTCCCAGTAGCACTGACATCATGTGAAAATTGTGGATAAAAGGCTGGAATTTAGCTCTGTCAGTGGTAACAGCCTATGCGGCAAACAAGCACAGCTCCATCAATACTCATTTATCTATTGCTGATGCAGTACTCACTTTTGTCTCTTCTGTTTAGACACCAGCAGCTGCTGAGAATCATGGCGAGAGAACTAGGTTGTGAGAGAAGAAAGAAGAGAGACACTTGTGGCGATTGCTTGCCTGTCCTTTAAATATATTCTGTTCAACAAATATTTTTTCATTTAAACATCTTTTAACCTTACCTCTGTGCTCTGTACTTGTGTCCAGGTGTCCACAAGAGTTTAACAGCTATAGAGCTGTGTTTTAGAGTTAACCTACATGTTTTTTGCTACATTAGTTTTACTGCTTTTGTTGTGTATTCACCAAACTGTTTTAAATCAACATATTAAATATAGATATTTGCAATTGTAAATATCTATATGTAATGAATATACAATTAGCAACAGTAATACAAAGAAGTACCTAAGAACCTAACCCTAACCCCTAACCTCAACCCTGGAGAATTTTTCAAGGGATAAATTAGAGACTCAAGCTTTTTGTATCACTGCACATTGAAGCTTTTCATTACAAACAATTTACAATACTGAAAAAATGTCAGGAAGCATTGTTTTCTGAAGTAACAAAGCAAAAGACTGCTGTCACTCTTCAGTTGCTGAAATTCTCCACAAGAGACCCGAGTTGTGACAGCAAATGTGCTTCTGTTTGTTTTTTAACATGCGGTAGTTGCCTGACTGAACACATAAGTCCTGTGCACATAAGGCAAAACTATTGATGAAAAATGTTCACCTGGAATGAGCAAATCCCTGACAAAATGTAGGAAAATATCTAAATCGTGTTGAACATTAAATTGTGTATATATATCAGTAAAAATCACCCTTTCTATGGCCATTTTTCATTAGTTTTCAATTCAGTCAAATGCTTTATTGTATTGCTAGGTTGCACATTTTTCTATAACACATCCTCCTCTTCACCAAGATTCTAGAGGAGATAGTTGCTCTGTGTTGAAGTTTCTGGAAAAACAGTAAAATCACTTAAGTCCTTTTCCATGACTGACTCACTGTGTCCTTGTTTATGAACAGATCTAGAAAAAGAGAGACAGGGACATGAGCTCTGAACTGTAAGCATGGTCTGCTTCTTTTGTGTCCGGTGAAGGAGCAAACAATGGAGAGGGCGGTGATGTTCCATCATTCATGTTGTGTATAGACACAACCTGTGGTAGGCTACTTTGGATTTTAGAGGTTTCTGTGTTGTTATCCTCTTTGTAGTCTTGCAGTCTTATAGTCTTCCTCTTTTGGTGGCTGCTGCTGAGTCTTTCATCATCTGAAAGCACCAAGTTCGGGTAGGCGCCTGATTCTCTCATAATTTGGAAGAGTTTGTGAAGGCTATATGAGACTTCAGTGCCACTGTTTTGGCTGGCCTGGGATAAGAGATGGGTGTGCTGACGTAGCTGAGTAATTTCTCTCTCAGTAGCAACATTCTGCTTTAGCAGCTCCTTGGTGCGTAGTGTAATAGCCAGCAGGCCCAACTGGTTGAGAATCTCTGCTGTGTTGAGGAAACGGCGCTGGCGTGTGGAAGAGCTGTCTAGAGCTAGGTGATATGGACTGTGAGCTGTTGAAGAAGTGGGAGATGAAGAGGAAGGAGAGGAGGATAGGGGAGAAAAGGAAGAAGGTGAAGAGGGTATGTGGGACCTCGAGATGGACAGTGAGCCTAAATTTTCAGAGCTGGAGTTTTTGTGACAGTGGCAGGACTTGTGTTGGGTTTTAGATGAGGCATAACTGGGCACCAGGCAGTGAGATAAGTTGAGGATAGAACTGTGTCCTCCTCTGACTTTATGCTGGAAATTGACTTTGTCATCTTTCTGTTGCTGCTGCAGGAGGTGAATAGTAGTGGATACAGCTTCCCTCTTCTCTTCCTCAATGCATGCTCTCTTGCTCTGGCTTTGGCCTTCACTGCAAAGCTCTTTAACACCATCTACTCTGGTACCTTTTCCCTCATGGATTTCCTTCCTGGGGTGAGGGGCAATACGAGGGTAAGAATTCAGGATGGGCAGATACGAGTTCTTGCTATGGTTCTGGTTGCTGCAGCTGATTCCTTCTTTAAACTGACCTTGTGGTGGAGGTAGACAGAAAGAAGGTGTGGGGGCACAGGAGGTGGTGGCATGAATTGTTGGCTGTTGGATCAGAAATACTTGAGCGGGTGATTTACCGCTGGTAAGGCTATGCCAACTTCCACCCCATCCCAGAGGGCCATGTAGAAGTTGCCCTGATCCAGACTGTGTCACCAGGAGGTTGTGGACAGGGTTTTTCAAACCAGAAGAAAAATAAACAAACAAACACAAGATGTAGAGGAGGTTAAGATCAAAAAGAGATAAGTCGTAGGGCACAAAAACAATCATATACACATCATCTATGCATTGATATGGAAATGTATTACGTATACTGGGACAAATGATCAAATTAGCAATTTTAAAAAGAAACAAA
This sequence comes from Pelmatolapia mariae, assembly GCF_036321145.2. Lineage (NCBI taxonomy): Eukaryota > Metazoa > Chordata > Actinopteri > Cichliformes > Cichlidae > Pelmatolapia > Pelmatolapia mariae. The sequence goes on from NC_086236.1 coordinate 28,715,987, forward strand.
GATCAAAAACAGTCTAAAAATATTCAAATCCAGTTTAACCTTATTTTCTATCTGAAAAATAAAGCAAACACATTGTATATTGTGTGCTTAGCACCGAATATCGGCCCAAAAAGGTTTGAAACTAACTGATGAGGAAACTCAAGATTTCAGGAGCTAGAGATAGCTAGGGTGATAACTAGGCTAATGGCTAAAAGTACTATTCTCAGAAATTGGTGCAGACCAAAACAGAACTAAAATTATTATGAATATTTAACAATGCAACACACTAGAATGGCTCAAAATTAAGTTCAATGTGTCGTCTTAACTTCTTGATCTGTAAGGTTATTATGTTGTCACATACATCCAATGAAAAAAGAGCATATGACAAAGATATTATGAAATCATTTCCTAAATCTGTCACATAATCTCTTTCACGAAAAAGTAAATACACCTCCACATTTATTATACCTTCAGATCCATTCAGTTACATCCAGGGGTTCCAGATTAGCTACCAAATATTAAAACCTGTCTGACTTATTCAGACCTCTGACATCAAGAGTCAGGTGTCTCTATATGTGTGTGCAGTGTGTAGCGGCATCTTAACAGATCTAATGAGGTTTCTAAGGGCAGTAAAGGATGGGATTTAAAAACAAAACAAGAGTTTTAAAGCGCCTTGAGGCCACTGTTTTTGTGATTTGGTGCTGTATAAGTAAAACGGAATTGAATTGAAATGATCTCCCACTTATTTAAAAGTCAATCATTTGGCTATAATAATCCAGATTTGGTGCAGATTCTGGATTTGTTGAGGACTAGCCACTCCAGCAAATGTAAAATAAAAACAGACTGTTGTGATGCAAAGGAAAGTGTCTAAAACACTTCTATTCTCTAAAACAGCGGTCCCCAACCTTTTTTGCGCCACGGACCGGTTTATGCCCGACAATATTTTCACGGACCGGCCTTTAAGGTGTCGTGGATAAATACAACAAAATAAATACAACAAAATAAAAAAAGAAGATTTATTCATAACACACGTGAAAAGACCCAGGAAAACCGAGTTAACGATAAAAACAATAACAAAATAACGCTAAAAACCGATAAAACCCCTGAAAACCATACATTTCACACCCGAGCCTCAACTCTCGCGGCCCGGTACCAAATGACTCACGGACCGGTACCGGTCCGAGGCCCGGGGGTTGGGGACCCCTGCTCTAAAACACAATTTATAACTCAGCATTTAGAGGGGTTTCCAATTCAAACCAAATCCCCCCCCCACCCCCCAAAAAAAGTTGGGACACTGGGTAAAATGCAAATAAAACAAAATTTGTAAATGTAATAAACTACAACAATAATAATAAACTACAACAATACAGAAAAATGTTTCAAATAAAAAAATGTACCATTTCAAGAAAAGAAAAAAAAGCACATCTCAAAAAACACATTTACCACTGTGCAGCATGCCGTCTTAAATGTCTGGGAACTAAAACCAGTTGTTGAACGTTTTGGAGAGGAAAGCTAATAGAATTCTAGCTGCTCAACAGTCCTGTGTTGTCTTTGTTGTATTTTTCATTTCATGATGTGCCAAATGCTTTCAACTGGTGAAAGGTTTGGACTGGACAATTCAGCAACAAAAAATGTATTTTCTAAAAAACCATTGTATTGTTATAGCTGCAGTATTTGGTTTACCATTGTGTTGCTGAAGTATTCAATGACAAAAAATCATAAGCATCCTATATTGATGGGAGTTGACGAGAGTTCTCTATATTCTCAAAATCTTTTAATGATACTATGCACTGTAGATGATGACATATCCAAAGTCCAAAGATCAGCGGCCCAGCACTTCCTTTTAAAGACCTGAGCACCAGAGAACCACCTTGGAGAACAGTAAAAGAGGTGGTAAAGAAGGCTGAAGCGTCAGAACGAGTGGCCTGCCTTACACATACTGAAAGAAATACTCAATTTTGCTGCACAGACTTTGTGCCAAAAGAGTAGGGATTTTCTAAGATTAGCTAATTTTAAAACCATGTTTCTTACGAGTACAGCTAAGATTTTCTTTTCAGGCTTGGAAACACAGATTACAACATACCCGAAGGAGAATGGTTACATGGGCACCTCATTCCAGAAGGGAGGTATCCTAAGGTTCATATTACCATGATTAGCAAGCAGAGAAGCAAGGGTAATTGCCAGTTGTCTGGCTAGACCTAGTCAATACATATGGTTCAATTCTCCATAACCTCATCAGGAAGTCCTTGAAAGACAATACGTCCCAAATAAGATCAGATAGATCTTATTCATGATGCGATTCAGGACCATATGGCAACACTACATGGCAGGTTCTGGAGAAGGGATACACCGTCTCTCCTGCCCTGTTTATCATGGGAATCTCCTCATTACAGCCAGGCGTGGCAGAGGCTAGGGGACCAGAGACCACAGCAGGAGACGGACACCCCTTGATTAGAGAATTCATGGATGACCAACCACATCACATGGGCAGGTAAGATGTGTCCTCTGGGAGATCTGGCATTGTGTGAAAAGATGTTTTCCAAGTTCAAAAAGTCACAAAGCATGGTGATAAAGAAGGAGAAGGTGATATCCCAGTTAAATCCCTCAGAAAGTGGTATTTTTTATTTATTTATTTATCCTTTATCTATATTTAGCTAGAAAAAAAATAAGACTCTTGTATGGAATTATTTTTCTGTCAAAAGTCATGCACGAGAAAAAAAAAACATAATCCGAGTAAATAATTGAATTTCACAGGCACAGGTATTCACTGCCACTCACACACTCACTCTAGCGTGTAGCTCTTTATGCTCTCAGCAGAATCCTGGTTGCTCAAATCAACTGTTTGAAGGCTGAGCCCAAAGGAAGTTGGGATCCTAATGTGATTGGTCACTTTGATGGACACTTCAGGTTACTGCGTTAAACCGAGTTACACTGTGGCAAGAACATAAGTGCCGCTTTAAAAAATATTTGTTTACAATTTGGAAAATAACATTTGCCGGATTAACTATCAACAGTTGTTTGCTACTGTTTGCTGTGTAGCAGTGGAAATACTGACAACTTTCACTGGATTACTATAGGCTGAGTCTTGATGTACGTTCAATCATCCAGATAAGGAAATCCCAGAAAGTTGATTCTGTTCATCTGGACATAGCTTTTTCGGCAGGAGATACATTTCGTCACTCATCCAAGTTACTTCTTCCATCTCAAAGATCCACCAGTCTGGCCTCCTGCCCTGGACCTGCAGACCATAGGGAAATGCCACACATCTATCTGTTGTCTGTTGACACTGCTCAAATATTTCTTGTACAACATTCTTTAAATTCTTGTAAGTTTAGTTTAATATAAGTTTATTTGGTTATTTACAAATCTTAATAGTGACTAGCAAGAACAATACTAAAGAGCTGTTTCTAGTAGGTACTTAAATCTGTGGTTATTAGTAAAAATATTGTTCTCCAATTCAACAAACAACAGTGAACAAATGCTCTGATCAAATGCTGATTATCAACTTTTTACAGTTGTTGAGGAAGTACCTATCCCAAATCCCATAAAAGTAGTCATACTACTCCCGTACTTATAAAAGTAGTAATACTACAGTATATGAACATTATGGAAAAAAACTTTTGCCAAAACAGTGTCGGACTCTGTAGTTTTCTCTGGTCCCCTCCCCAATCAGACCAGGAGTGACATGTTTAACCACAAGTTCCCCTTAAATTGCTGTCTGTCTGAGTGGTGTCCAAAAAATGATGTGGGCTTTACAGATAATTGGGAGACTTTCTGGAGGAAACCTGGTCTAGTTAGGAAAGATGGCATCCATCCCACTTTGTATGGAGCAGGTCTCATTTCTAGAAATCTGGACAAATTTATTAAACCCCCCAAAATGTGACTATCCAGAGTTGGGACCAGGAAGCAGAGTTGCAGTCTTACACGCCTCTCTGCAGTTTCTCTCCTCCTGTTATCCCTCCAAAACCCCATCCCCTTAGGGACTGTGTCAGGTCCCAAACAGACAAAAAACAAACTAAAAACCAGCAGAAAATGACTTAAACACAAAACAAAATCACAAAGAAAGAGCAATACGGTATCCTCAACAGCACCAAAGAGTAAAGCAGTGAAATGTGGATGATTAAACATTAGGTCTCTCTCTTCCAAGTCTCTGTTAGTACATGAGTTAATAATTGATCAACAAATCGATTAATTCTACCTTTACAGAAACCTGGTTTCTGTAAGGTAGACCAGGATGATTATGTTAGTTTGTCATTAGTTCATTAGCCATTCTACTTATCAGAAACCTCGAAGCACAGGCTAAGGGGGCAGTGTGGCAGCAATTTTCCACACTAGCCTATTAATCAACCAAAGATCAGGTTCTGCAGGTTCTGCGCTGCAGTGGTTTGTATCATATCTATCTAATTGACTCCAATTTGTTCATGTAAATGGAGAGTCCTCTTCACACCCTAAAGTTAATTTACATGAACAAATTGGAGTCTATTAGATAGATATGATAATTATGGAGTTACACAGGGAGTTACACAGGGTTCAGTGCTAGGACCAATTCTGTTTACATTATACATGCTTCCCTTAGGCAGTAGAGTTAGTAGTTAAACTGCAGGAATGTCTTAAAGACATAAAGACCTAGGTGGCCTCTAATTTTCTGCTTCTTAATTCAGATAAAACTGAGATTATTGTACTTGGAAGAAAATCTTAGAAATATGGTATCTAACCAGATTCTTACTCTGGATGACATTACCTTGGCCTCTAGTAACACTGTGAGGAACCTTGGAGTCATTTTTGACCAGGATATGTCCTTCAATGCACATATTAAACAAATATGTAAGACTGCTTTCTTCCATTTAATATTCAATATCTTCAATAACTCTAAATTAGAAATATCCTGTCTCAGAGTGACGGTGAAAAACTAGTTCATGCGTTTACTACTTCTAGGGTGGACTACTGTAATTCATTATTATCAGGATGTCCTAAAAACTCCCTGAAAAGCCTTCAGTTGATCCAAAATGCTGCAGCAACAGTACTGACAGGGACAAGAAAGAGAGAGCATATTTCTCCTATATTTCCTCCATTCATTGGCTCTGTGTTAAATCCAGAATTAAATTCAAAATCCCACTCCTCACATACAAGGTCTTAAATAATCAGGTCCCATCACATCTTAATGAGGCCCTATCTTATCTTAAGTACCATATTATCCCAGCACTTTGCTCTCACACTACAGGCTTACTTGTTGCTCCTAGAGTACTTAAAAGTAGATTGGGAGGGAGAGCCTTCAGTTTTCAGGCCCCTCTTCTGTGGAACCAGCTTCCAGTTTGCATTCGGGAGACAGACACTAGCTCTACTTTTAAGATTAGGCTTAAAATTTTTCTTTTTGCTAAAGCATATAGTTAGGGCTGGATCACGTGACCCTGAATCTGCCCTTAGTTACGCTGTAATAGGTGTAGGCTGCTGGGAGATTTCCATGATGCACTGAGGCTACGTCCACACTAATGCGTTTTCGTTTGAAAACGCATCGTTTTCTCTCCATTTTGGCCTCCCATCTACACTGAGACAGCGTTTTCCCCAAGGAAAAACACAGCGTTTTGAAAATGCTCTTGAAAACGCATATATTTCAAAACGGAGCTGTCCCGTCGCAGTGTGGACACTCAAAAACGCAGACTTTCTAAAACGATGACGCATTTTAGTCATGTGATGTAGTCATGTGACCAATTAAACAAAGATAGCGGAGTGCATTATACTATGGAACGCCAGGACTGCCATAATGAATTACTTAAATACACCATTAAATAATTAATTAAATGTGGCAATAATTAATTAAAATTGGAATTAATTAATTAAATAAATAGTTATGACACATGTAATTAATTAATTATTGACACATTTAATTAATTATTTATGTATTTCACATTTTAATTAATTATTGACACATTTAATTAATTAATTATTGACACATTTAATTAATTATTTATGTATTTCACATTTTAATTCATTATTGACACATTTAATTAATTATTTAATGATATATTTATTTATTTCATTTTGGCAGTCCTGGCACCTGGCTCTCATCATGAATTAATTTTATCTGTCAGCCTCACCCATCAAACTCAGGGGGCGGGGTTAACGCTGATCGAGTCAAAACCATTGCTTTGGCCTGGTGGCCACTGTTTTTAGCACACAACAACCGGCAGAACTGAACTTTGAAAAACCCTGTTTGTGTGTCACCAAATACAGTTTTAATATTTTTTTAGCCGAGAATGTAGTGGTTTAATCTTCATATGTGTGGTCGGTTTGTCAAGATACAGCCTCTTTGCAAAAGTGCTTCGATGATTTCGGAGATGTCTGCCCAGTCTCATGGCAAAGCGTGGGATAGACCCGCTCCCTCGCAAGCAATCAGCTGTTATTACCGCCGACAAAGCGCAGGCCCCGGTACACAGCTGTAATAATCCCCGCTGACACGGACTTCTTTTACTGAGGTTATATTTATCGGAGTGTTATTTCCTGATGTTCGTATGTGTCCTACGTGTTTCAGTCGCCAATTCTGAAGTATAACTAACATTAAAAACATGTTTAAGGAGGAGAGAGAGCAAATAAATTCGATTAACAGCTGATCTTTGGGTTTCTGTTCAGTAATCTGCGTGACCTGCGTATAAACGCATACAAGAGATAACGTTGGTGTTTCCGTCGTGTAGTAACTGCTGGCTTTAACTGTACAAAGGTTGTTCGACACTATGAAACACATAAAGACTTCATGATGTTCGGCTAATATTTTTATTGTGAATATTAATCATGAGGGTAAACGGCCCTGTACACCACGGAGCGAGGTCAGCATCTCCACGATATCTTCAGCTCTCTGAGTTAACCCAGAGTTTCACAGCTGACTAACTGTCATCTACGAATATGTCACGGGTCATATCAATATGATTTTACAGAAAAGCATCCTTAATACTGCCAACTATTCCAGAGACTTTAAAATCTACAGCATAAAGAACACAAAAATATAGCAGTCTAACGCAACACTGTAACAGAGATGAACCGTCAGTTTGTCGCAGATCAAAGTGGAATGAAAGTGATTGGTTGAACAGGTGTTCGTTATCTGTGTTTTCTGCATTTTCATCAGTGTAAGACTCAGCAGCAGATTAGAATAACAGTTATACATTTAATAAATTACCAAATGAATCCACGCAAGAAACGAGCAAACCTGTTCCGACAGTTTGAGTTTGTATTCCCTCAGCTGCAGACTCGCTGCCGTTTAAATGTTTGAGAGGAAGATTAGATATAAAGCAAACGTCAAACATAGACTCAGTCTGCATTCACATTTGATATGAGGCCAGCACGTAAAGTGGCTGTGTCCTGTTTTAAGATCATACATGTAAAATTGTTGTCCAGCCGCTCCGAGTTAACTGAAGTTAACTTGGATAAATTATAGTTAAGGAGTATCACAGATAACACCCACATGAGCTGTGTGACTGTTCACCACTACACTGAAATCAGTAGGCTATTACTGAAATACACGTGCTATTTCATATAAATAGGGAGGTCCTACTAACATGTTTAGTTTTAAAGGACACCTTCCTGCCTTTAGTCTCATTCATGAGCAGTATTAGTTTTCTTCTAACATCCAGAAGTCTGCACGATGTGTTTCATAGTTTGTAACAAACCTTTGACAGTTAAACACAACATGACCGAAAAAGCAAAAAAATAAATAAATGAATAAAAAGAGAGAGAGAAAAAATTCACACAAATTATATGTTAACCTCATTTATTTTTAGTTAAGTAAACTCTAAAAATTCTAACAGATAGCTGGTGCTTAGAATACAGTTGAATAACTATTAAAAAACAGATGATATAATATTTCTGTCCAGGTTGCAGTCTGCATTATGAACATGTAGTTGGAAACTCTGCTCCTCTCGGTGGAAATGCGCCTTCTCTTTCCTCTTTGTATAAAAACATTTTAAAAGTGAGTTTAATCTCAAAATTCACTGTTAAATCCGAAACACACCAAATAAAGAAAAGCGAATAGTTCAGTCTAACACATGTGCCAGTGAACCATTAAACGTCTGTAAAACTCTGCAGTTATGAAACGTAACTTTAGCCTCAGCCAAACTGATTTGCTCAGTTGTAAATAAAACAGCGAAGTAAACGTGACCCGACAGACAAAACCTGAGTGAATTAAGTCCAGCGTTTAACCTCTGAGAGCTAAAACTCAGGTGAGGTTTCAAAGCTGTGCCGGTGATTGGACATCAGCTGCTGATAAAGTGGCTTCGCCTATAAAGTGCTCTGTAAGGAAACAAGCTCCAGCAGCTCTGCGCTCGGGAGAAATACTATATTTACTTATCTTATGCAGAAAAATGCGCTGACATTGCGTTATATCGAGCACCGGCTGCCCAGTTAAACTGTGACGATCACCAGGTAACGTGGGCGTGTTTCTTGAATTAGCAGCAGGTGTTAAACAGCTGACAGGTGAGGAGTATGCATGCAGGTAAACTGACGGTCTGTTGAGCTGATCGCTGGTGTCGTGAGAAACATGTCAGCTCGTTCTTTATGTTACAGAAGCACAGACACACAAGACCAGGCGGAAAGAGACGATCGTTCGGTGAAAATGAGAATCTGCGAATGCAACATGTGGGACACGGAGAGTGGAATATGTAAACAAACCGGTTGACGTAACCCCCTCGGTGCACTCTGCATGCTGACTGTTAGTAGAGCAGTGAAATCTCTGAAAACATCTGAGCACTTTTGCAAACATGTTCTATGTTGACAACCTGACCAGACATGTGAAGATTACGGCGCGACACTCGTGGCTAAAACACTGTTAAAAGTGTAGTTGGTGACAGAAAAACGGGGTATTTTAAAACTACACCACCACCATTGCTGCCTGTGATTTGAAATGCATTCTGGGATACCTGGCTGCCTCAAGTCTACAGAAGCAATCGATTATCTAGGATCGACCTGTTTTGACTTACTTTGCACGGCAACCAATCAAATGTTAGAGAAGCTGCATGGGCAGCGTTAACCCCGCCCCCTGAGTTTGATGGGTGAGGCTGACAGATAAAATTAATTCATGATGAGAGCCAGGCGCCAGGACTGCCAAAATGAAATAAATAAATATATCATTAAATAATTAATTAAATGTGTCAATAATTAATTAAAATGTGAAATACATAAATAATTAATTAAATGTGTCAATAATTAATTAATTAAATGTGTCAATAATTAATTAAAATGTGAAATACATAAATAATTAATTAAATGTGTCAATAATTAATTAATTACATGTGTCATAACTATTTATTTAATTAATTAATTCCAATTTTAATTAATTATTGCCACATTTAATTAATTATTTAATGGTGTATTTAAGTAATTCATTATGGCAGTCCTGGCGTTCCATATTATACAGCAGTTGTTTTGATTGCTCTCAATTTTGACAGCCCTAAAAAAGATTAATATCAGTTTGTACATGCTCCAGATAGCTTTCTTTCAAATTCTTTAATTCTCACTTGCTTTTGCGCATGCGCAGGACTGGAACATAAGTGTTTTCGGCCGTTTCAATGTGGATGCACAACTCTGTGAAAACGACTTAAAACGCTAATGTGGACGCGGAGTGTTTTCAGATGAAAACGCCGTTGTCAAATCTATCCGGGGTAGTGAGGACGTAGCCTGAGTATTTCTTCTTCAGTCACCTTTCTCACTCACTATATGTTAATAGACCTCTCTGCATTGAACCTCTGGCTCTCTTCCACAGCATGTCTTTTATCCTGTTTTCCTTCGCCCCTCCCTGATGGGCGGCCATCTGGGGTTAGAGGTCATCTGTTCTGCCGGAGGTTTCTTCCTGTTAACACTAGATTTAGGGAGTTTTTCCTTCCACTGTCATCAAAGTGCTTGCTCATAGGGGGTCATGTGATTGTTGGGTTTTTCTCTGCATGTATTATTGTAGGGTCTACCTTACAAAATAAAGCACCTTGAGGCGACTGTTGTTGTGATTTGGCATGGTATAAATAAAATTGAATTGAATTGTAAAAGAACCAATGTTCTGCATTAAAATATACCTCAAACTCTATATAATTGTTGAGTCATTAAAGTGTACACCACAGCTGGAACTAATTCACTGTAGCTAAATTATACAATAATTTATTAACTGATTTATATTTTATATTAATCCAATCATTCTCATGTTCTTATGCTAGGAGGCTGGAATCTATCCCAGCTACCATATGGTCAGTGTCAAGGTACACCCTGGTCAGGTTGCCAGCCTGTTGCGGTGCTACAGAGAGACAGACAGCCATTCACACTCATATTCACACCTATGGGCAATTTAGAATCACCAATTATTCTTGGTGACTCCAGTAAATGCATGTCTTTGGACTGTGGGAGGAAGCCGTAGTAACTGGAGAGAACCCATGCAGACACGGGGAGAACATGCAAACTCCACACAGAACGCTCAAAGCTCAGATGATAGATTCAACCCCAGGACCTTCTTGCTGTAGCTTAACAGTGCTAACCACCATACCATCATGTTACCCTCATGTTAGTCTAACTCTGCTAAATAGGATTAGAGCTTTTATTGGAGTTCATAGTGAAATATTTGCCTATGTACAGGTTATCCTTATATGAATAAATTAAAAATCACTATGAAAGAGTTGAACTGTGATACACATCAGTAACTTACCGGCTTAAAGATTTGTTCACTTTAAAAAAAAAGTTTGCCAGTTTAACTACATCTGTTATTTTTACTGTGTACCGGTGGATGTACAGATTCATTACTGGCTTCACTTTGATACTGAAGATCTTAAAATTCGTAGAAGTCCAAGGCAGTACTACCATTTAGTCACGGTACATGCAGTTACATGTGTTTCCTGCAGACTGAGCAACTTTTTGTTGGCATATTTATATGTCTCTATTTTGGCCAAAGTTGTAAACAAATTATAAACAAATATAGTTTAAAACAGCGCTTATGTTCTTGCGGCAGTATAACTACAGTTATAAATTGTGCAGTATAAGTGTTTAACACAGTCACCTGAAGTGTCCATCAAAATGACCTTAAACAGTTAGAAGTCAGTTGATTTGAGTAAGCTCAAATAGCTACCCACGAAAGCATGAAATTGTAGCAGCACGCGCAAAGCAGACACTCTCGTCTGTGCAATGGCTTCTTTGTGGCTACTGAGTTGTTTGCAGGTTGCTGAATTTATGTGCAATGAATTTAATTTGCTTGAGTGGCAATGAATATGTGCCTGAAAATTAATTATTTGCTCGGATTATGTTTTTTTTTTTTTAGATTAAAAATCTGTTTTATAAGAGTTTCCTAGCCAAGAAGGACAGCAGTACAATTAGGGCTGCAGCTATCGATTATTTTAGTAATTAATTAATCTATCTATTATTCCATCGAGTAATTGGATAAGAAATACTTTTGTCTTATTAATGAGCAATAATAAATATTCCAAAGAGAAAAAAAGACAGGTCTTTCAAAATAAACTGCTCACTGTTTTCCATTTTAGTAACCACAATGTTTCAAAGTTTAACTGCATACAACATAGTCAAAAAAACTAAACCGTTTAATATGCCATATTGAAATTATTTTTTTTAAAGAAAACATTTCCAAAATGCAAAACTATATAAATAATCTCAAGGACAGTCAAATGTCAAAGTCAAATAAAACAAGAGATATATGCAATTTAAACTAAGACATTACAAATTTACATTTATTCTATCTTCTTGGAAGGCTTTCTGACATTAATAGAAGACAAGTTTTTGTACTTCTGAAAACAGACGGTATGATTGTGTAGACATTAATTAATATTAATAATAATTCAGTGTCTGACGTAACAACCCTCAGATCAGTAGGTCAAGAGCTTAACGGCCCATGTAAATTTTTATTGGCTTGTGAAAAAAAAGCTTTTAAATATTAACCAATTTTTTTTATATTATTTCACTTTCAATCTGAAAGATTTTATGAAACCCTTGAAATAAATATGGTCCAGTACACCCCATGTCCCCTTCAGACGTCTATGTAAAATAGCGTCATTTAAACACGGTATTACTAAGGTAGCAGTTCCTCTGCATATTTTAATATGACTTCTGGAGGCTTGATGCAGATTTTACTCTGTGTAAAGCAAACAGCTGTGGATGGAGCAGCTACAAAGCTCGCTTTTATTTGCCTTGGAGTTTGTTGATCAGGCGCTTTGATGAAGGACTCCCACTTGCTTTTTCCCCAGTAAAGGTTTTAATGGTGATTACAGGGACAGTGCCTCTTTTTTGGATGACTGTGCAAGTGAGCCCTCACTGCCAAGCCAACTGCACCTAAAATATTGTTGCACTTTTCTTACAGATATTACGGTACAGGTGCGACTGGCTTAGAAACACAAGTCTTCTGTGGCTGTGTCCCAATCCAGCAAACATTAAAACATTACTGTTGGCCACATGTCGGCAAAGTTATGTGGCATTGGTGATGTTTGTACTAACTTGGTTTTAAAGCCTTTACTTTAAAATATACGCCGTTCAATAGTTGACCTTAATCTTACAGAGAATGTGATGATTTTATGGATAATTAAAGTCAGTCATATATCCACAAACACGACAAGCTGAAAGTCAGTGAATGCTGCTCGGTTTGCAGTCCTGAATATCACGGCACAAGCACGATTCACTGCACTGTTAATGTTAGCTATGTTATATTGCTGCCTCTGTTCGGTGGTGTCGAGTCAAACGGACTTTAACATTTGTTTGAACGAGCTGACGGTTCACTCGTTAAGCTGAAAGAAAGATGCTTTAATCACAGGAGTCACACATGTGTCCACTGTACCATCTGGGAACTCTTCTTGTTTAGCACTCGTAATAACACAAACAGTAAATCCTCCTTCTCTTGTGCTGTTTTGTAGCAGTGTATACACCTGAGACTGTCACCTGTCTGTCTGTCCTGCACTCTCTCTCTTTTTCTTTCTCTCTGATTGTGTAATAAAACTATAAACATGTATTTATAAGTTACACTTGTGTTTGAATCATGCAGCTTATCACACATTTGATTTCCATGTGTGACAACTGCAAGTGTCCAGAGAGAGGACAGACTGAGGGATCCACTGCTGCACATAATCTGTGAGGCTTTGCACCCCTGATGATCCACCAGGACAAACTCAGCAGTGTGTGAGGAAGAGGAGGAGGAAGAGCCAGCAACAGCTGACAGATGGAGGGAATAGACAGACTGTCCCCTGTTTGTGAAGGACTGCTAGAAAGGTTTAAAATAACTAATTGTCTGTCCTGAATCAGTCTTATTAGGTAATGTTCAAATAATTATATCATTCCAGTGTTTTCAGTGTGGGAGAAAGTACTCAGGGCTTGAAGTTAAACACTATGAAAGGCAGAAACAAGTTTAATATTCAGAAACCTAACGTATGTATCAGCAGCAGAATGGACCTAAAAATAAATGTCCATGTTTGTTTCAGTTACATGAAGCTTTGAGTATTTTGGATTAGTAGTACTGCTGTGTTTGTTGTATCATATTGCTGTAATTGTTTATATGCTTTATATATTCTGAGGTAAGTTGATCTATAGTGTTACATCATATTCTATACGGATGTTATGTGTTTGTATACTTTCTGCCCAGTTTGGCCCATTTAGCAGAAGTCAGCCTGTTTAAGGCTCTGATTTCTGTTCTGTATGACTTAAAGCAGTTATGACATGGTATGATTTTCTCACCCAATAAAGGAATATTTAATATATCAGTCTACTCTTCATTCTATCAGAAACAGTTATCACAGCTTGTACATTTTCTTACACATATATGTAAGCATTGAGCTAAATTTAGTAATGCTAACATATTAACGAACAATATTTGTCTCTTATATATGATACATCTATATATACACTGTCAAAGATACTTGTCTTTGAGTGAAGATTTAAGGTGATAGGAAATATAAATAACTGCAACTTGAATCTTTGACACAGAGTTCAAGCTCACTGCTGTAATATATCATAATAATCTGACAATAAATATAATATTGGCCATATTATATTTACATTACCAAACTGAGATGACTTTAGTCTCATGAACAACATTAGCTAATTGTTATTTACTAACTAATCTTAAAATGACTGTTCAGTACAGAAATGAAGCCCAACAATCATGTTTTACAGTCCCGTAGTCTCAGCCTCAGATACTCAACTAATCAAAGTGATGTCATGAAAAAAAATGAATGAACAAAAAAACATTTTATCTCCTTCATTTCTGTCAAACAATGTTGTATGAAACGTTTCTCGCGGTTAGATCCATGGTTGCTAGGCAACCTGAGCAGTGCGACGAAGGCTAGACCATCCCATTTCACAAGCCTCTCACTTCCGCACTTCTCGTACTTCCTAGTACGCGCCGTACCTAGTACGCGAACTGCGCGTACTCCGAAGCATGCGGTCGCTGGATTGGGACACAGCCTGTATGCTGCCATTTTTCACCACTTTACTACTCAACACACTTTGAGTATATATACATACGCACACACACGTATGTATGTATGTATGTATGTATGTGTGTGTGTGTGTGTGTAAAACATTAATTTATCATTCTTACACTACACATAAAAATTAATAAAACATTTTTACACATTCTATAATAGTTGACAATATATTTCCAAAGCAGTGTCTTCTTACTATGCTGTACATTTCTATTCAACCTGACCTTATCCCCAACTAAATAAAATTGTAGTGCTGTATTTTTTTTTTTTTTTTTTTTTTTTTTTTATTACAGGGAAACTGTTAGAGGTGACGCAAATATGTCACTGGATTCTTACTCTGGATCACCCTCACTCTTCTTCTTTCGGCTCACAGCTCTCTAAACTCTATGGTTTCACAGAAAATTAATAGTAAAATCTTCCAAAATTACAGTACTGTACTTCAAACATTCTCATCTTTGAGCTGATATTCCAGAAGAATAAGAGGGTGAGCCAGAGTAAGAATCCAGTGAAATATTTGTGTCACCTCTAACAGTTTCCCTGTGTAATATATATTTCTAATATTCCAAAACTCAAAGTGGATTGAGTAGTAAAGTGGTGAAAAATGGCAGGATAGAGAAGACTCGTGTGTTACTAAGCCAGTCGGCACTCGCACTGTAATATCTGTAAGAAAGTGCAACAATATTGTAGGTGCAGCTGGCGGTGCGGCTAGCTGGACTGTGACTTTGCATGTGAGGGCTCACTTGACACGGTGCAAATGTGGGTGAAGCTATTGCGTTCGCGTTCCCATGGTGCTCACTACAGAGCCGTGCGTTAAACGAGGCATGGAAGCAAAGAATTTGTCTTGAGAATTTTTTATAATCGAATTATTCAGATTACTTGATGAATCATTGTAGTCCTCAGTATAATCATAGGTTGCATAGAGGACACACATGCACATCCAAATCTATACACCACAATAATAATAATAAAAAAAAGACACCATCAGCAACAGGAACAATATATACACTCCCTTCTCTGGTAAACATAGTAATGAGTAACATCCATCCTGCAAACTGTGTGGGAGGCCCACATTTTGTGCCATATAGCCCTCACCCTGGGGAAAAATGTGGTGGCATGACTAGGTGGCATTGCAGATACCACACAAGCTGCAAGTGCAACGACTGCAGGAGAACAGCCAACTACTGCAAGGAGAACCAGAGCCAGCATCCTCTAGAAGGCACAAGAGTAGACCCTGGAAGGAAGCTGGATCTCCTGCCTGTTGTCCAGACAGATTTGAGGCCTGAACTAGTCATCTAGTCAGAGCAGGAATTAGAATTGGGGCATAGAGGGTCCCCAGCAGTCAGTGTGAACTGAGCTCAGGGGGGAGGAGGAAAGAGGGGGGTTGGAAGTCTGGAGCTTTTGGCAGTGATTTGGCCACCACTGTGGATCCAACAACTGGAGGGTGTTATGGGTTGAAACATCAAGTAAAGGTTGGGCATTGCCTGACGACATCAGCTCCAGGCCAAAGGTTACAGTTGCTCTGTAAGAACGACTGCATTTGTGGCATGTATTGAGCAAGACAAATGGTGGACAGATTTTAAACCCTTTTGAGGCAAATTAAGTATCATTAGTACCAGATACTTTATACATTAAACTGACTTGACTCTACTAAACAGAATAGTGACTGGATACATTTTAAAATTGAGGTTTTATTTTCTCAAGAAAAAACACCTATTATGCTACCTGGTTGAGCACCTGAAAAAGAAAGTTCTTCTGAATATCTTACCGGCTTGACCACCAGGCAGATTGGGGGGATATTCTCATAAGAAGTCATGTCAGGGCCTGCAGGATTTGCATTGTTATTGTTCGAGCATTTTCTGCTTTCCCTTTGAGGTTTGTTCACACTGCTGCGTTGATCATCTACATCAGTGTGCACAGAGTCGGAGCCAGCCTCTGAAAGACAATGATTATACGGAAAGATTTGTTCAGATGTTTGAATACAGAAAAAACATGTTAACTTATTATTTCTCCATTAAGTAAAAACATTTCAACATATCAGCAGTGATTAACTAAAGCTCAGCAAAGGGCAGTTTTGGTCACACAATTACTGATTCAATTCACAGAAATTTGAAAAAAATCTAGGCAGAAAAATGAAAACAGTTGCTCTTTCAGTGTTGCCAAGACATCAATGTCATTACCAAGGCAACTTTAATTAAGGCACTCTATCCCTGCATGGAGCTGCATAATTATAATGAATTACAAGTAAGGAGTTCTTATGGAAGAAAACATTATTTTCAACTACATGTTCATGTGTCCTGACAAAATAAAAGGCATTCATATTTAACTTTATTAAGTCTTAACAGTATTCTTTGGGTCTGTGTTGAATCCACATGCAACCTACCTGAGTACCCTGAGTCTTTTTCTGAGTCCTTCTCTGAGTCACAGTAGAGCATGCAGGTGCTCTTGTCACCCATTCCAGACTGCACCCTGTGAGTGCCACCCTGAGATGCCCACAGGGTGGCACTGTTACTCTTATCCTTGGCATTCTTCGAAGTGCTATGGGTGTCATGCTCTCCAAAAGGTTCCTGTTCTTTTAACATTCTGAAACTATCAAGAAAACAAAAAACCCCCCAAACAAACAAACTCTTTTTTTTAAGACAAAAAACATATAGATGGATTTTTAAATACTGCTGGTGGTAAAGATTACCAGTATAAGCCTACATGAGGAAAATGATTATATTCCATACGAAATGATACTGGCAGTATCTGGAAAAGAGGTTTTTTGTTCTTGTGCATGCACTCAGATAAATAGGTGAAGTTGAAAAACATATGTACTATCCAGGCTGGTTGAGCTCCCCGACTGAAGTAAGCCACATTTGTAATACAACAAATTTGTGGGTTTAGCAGCAGAGCTGAGTATGTGCGTTGACTGTAGACGCAAAACAGCCAATCTTTGGTCTCATAGGCCTGTCATGACTGGCCTTCACTGTCAGGCCTGTTTGCACTGGTGTCAGTAACATGTGCACTAGAACTTGAACTAGAACCAATAACAGGGTAACAGCTTTTGATGGAGGTACTCTGATGGTGTGGAGCAGCATCTCACTCACTGGAAAAATCACCGGCAATCTCATTTCCACAGTCTGGGACCGAACTCTGTCCTCCAAGACAGCAACGCTCACCCCCACAGAGCAGGGTTTCTAAGAGACTAGTTCCAGAATTTGAGAGTGGAGAGGACGGATGGTCTGCAGTCCGGGCATGTTGTTTGTGCCAGAGTGACCAACACAACGGTTTTGTTGTGTCACAACCACATAGTTTGACTTGTGACAAATGCTAGTTGAAGAATGGGATGCCATCCCACAGCACTTTGTGGCTAAGCTGGTGACCAGCATGAGGAGGAGGTGCAAGGCTATTGTGTGTGCATGGTTCTTCCACATGCTATTTTCAGTATGTCTGATTCTTGATTTCAGTTTATTCTGATTCAACAGCAGAATAAACTGATTTGGCAAGTTTTCATGGGTGAAACCTACATACTCAACTCTCCTACTCAACCAACAATTGCATTTTCCTTACAAATATGGCACTATTTAGGGGGAAATGTCACAGGATCAGATGTGGACAGGTTGCTAGTCTGTTGCAGAGCTAACACAGGGATGTATCTAATCAGAACTAGAGCGAACAACAATAAAATCAATCAATAAAAACAATAAAATCTCAGAATGAAAAGAAAACCCCACTAAGACTAAAATCTAATTTTTGAGAAACAAATGTTCATAATAACGAAGTCTTTGTAGAAAGTATTGAAGGTAAAGTAAATACGAATACTGAAATTGCAAAAGACCTACCTCATCATCCAGTCCTGGAAGCTTGGTGGCCTGGAATGTTACAACCCAAAACATTTTTCATTTTTTCATTCTTTCACCACCTCCTAAATGGTTAGATATCATTTCTAGAGTGGTCTTTGTAAAAATACACTGCCATAGGATCATTTAGATTTTTTTGTGCAAATTACAATTTTATGCTATGTCTCATGTCCACGTGTCTTTAACAACCCCCTTTTTTCTTCCAAAATAGAAGTCTCCATAAAGACATAGGTTGGGTGAAATACAAGGAAAGAAGTGTTGCTTCTTTTACTTATTGCTTAAGGCAATAAGTAAAGGAAACATTTTTTCACACATTATTATAATCATAAGAACTGCCACAAAGGATGTTTCCCACTGCTTTCAACCAGCTTAACTTGTAACAGAGTTAGCTTATCTGGAAACAAAGTAAGTAGGTAGGTTCAGAAAACCTTTTTCTTTTTTTCTAAATCGATGACTGTACAATATGCTCCGGTTCTTCTTGAAATTATAGATCTACACAAAATGTTTACTCCAAGTAGTCACATAATACACGTTTGTATTATGTGGCTATTTTTTTTTTTATACAAGAAACCCATCAACTGTATTTGAAGTTTGTGAAGTCTTTAAATTTGTATTTTGAGGATTACAATGATGCCAGACTTTAAGATCCAGGCTCACACAGAATTGGAATAAGTCAGTCTTGGTTGGTAAATCATCTGTGCAATTTGTGTTTTAGAACAGCAAGGAGACACGTTGCAAGAGGAAAAAAATATATCACAATAAATTTTCATAATATCAACCATTTCTGTCATTTCTGGAGAAGAGCACAATATGAATACCACCCGCATGACTAAAGCAAGGCTTGGCTGATACAGTCTATTTAGCATAACAGTGTACTGTATGATGAATGACGTTAAAAAAAATAAAAGACTGCAAGTTAACGACTTGTAAGTGGTCAGCTTTGAAAAGTTGCAAGAAAAGACAATAATGCATTCAAGAATAGTCTATTTTTCATCATCATGTTCTTTTCTGATATATTCTGTGCAAACATAACAGCATGCACATGCTGACGAGCCTGCAGCAGGAGGAAATTGATAAGACGCTATGGCAGACTGTACAAGCCCACCCCCAACACCATTATGTAATACAATACCTGCGCTGTTCAGTGGAAAAACGTGAACCTGTTATAAATCCAAATGGAAACTCGCCATTCACTGACTGTACGACTTCCACAAAAAATTTAATAAAACTGACTCTGCCATATTAGAAAAAACGGAGACGAGGCTCAGATTAAAACTGTTCAATTACCCTTCAAATGTGGAACTCGGTACAGTTCACTCACCTGTCAGCACCTTTATCTTAAGAGAAAATTGCTCACTCCTGGTAGCAGAAGTCCGCCAGTCCAATGTTTAAAAATCTATTTTGGGTAGAAGAATCATATATATGACTATATATATGTATCCTTTGCCTCTGCCAGTAGCAGGAAAAAAAATCAAAGCTCTACTTTGCTGAAGTGATGCATGAAGAACCTGCTATAAGGAACGTAGGCACACTAACCGTGTACTGAAGGCATCCATGACGTTCATTTACGTAGCCAGATAATAAGCGGGTCGTGCACAGAACAGTTAGATGCTGACGTAACGCCAATGGTTTAGCCAATCCCGCGCAGAGACACGTGATTAGTCGGTGACGCCGGACAGGCCATGTGAGGGTTGAGCTTAGCACTAGAAGTCCCAGGCTTTTCTAACCCTCTGTCAGCCAAGTGGAAGCTAACTTGGCTAGTCTGTTAGCATCAATTCATATGTAAATTGGGTCGTTACCTGAGAATTGTGGAGGGGAGTGGGGGTGTGTGAATGATTGCGGATTTCTAACTGCAAACTGCCTCTTTGTTTGTGTGTGGGGAGGGGGAACTGCTAAAAGCTGTGAACTTCATTTTGTGTTCGTCTTGATGCATTCTCAATCATCCAGGAAAATAAATCTCCAAAAGATTTATTGATAAAAACAGTACAAAAAAACCAAAAAATATTTCTACAAAAACAACCATTTGTACTCATATTTACAGATAATAATAAAAAGTGAGTGAGTACATTTCAATCACTCACAATCCTGGCACTGCCATGGTATCTGTAGTCTGCATTTACCACATGTGTATCTGTAGCAGTGAACACATCGCACAGTGGCATGATTGTTCTTGCATTTGTGTTTGACCTGACACGTGGCTCTTTTTCCAGGGCTAGGTGTGGAGGGTTGTGTCCGAAGCAACTGTTCTTTTATTGCCTTCTTCCCAGCCATATGAGAGTTAGCCAACTCTCTTGCAAACTCCACCAGGAAGTCCACCCGTCTTTCCTGCATCCCGTTGCATGCTTGATACAGCACATGTGCATTCAGTGCTGCCATGTCAATCATGTTATAGAACACGGCAACTGGCCAGCGCCGTGTTCCTCTGCGGACCGTGTACTCCCGCACCATCTGGTCCATCACATCCACGCCACACTTTGTGGTGTTGTAAAGGGTGACAGTGTTTGGCTTCCTTTTGGTGGTGTTATCAGTCTGAACCACGCTGTGCATGCTGCTAAGAATATAGACTGTCTTCTTCCGTTTGGCCGCATACGCCGTCAGCGTGGCAGCAGTGGTTGAAAACACCTAAGAAATAAGATAAATTGTTATTTCCATAGCACTTTTACACACAATGAAACACATAAACATAGAACCACAAAAGACCTACAGCCTACCTGAGTGGTGAATTCATTGCGATTTGTGTATCTAGCGGATTGAGGAATTTCCCGGCGAATCTTGTTGACTGTGCCGAGGATGGTGGTTTTCCGTCTAAGAAGTTTTTGCGCAAGTGAAAGCGATGTGAAGAAATTGTCCGTGGTAACATTTCTGCCCTTGTCTAGGAATGGTTCCATCAGCCTCATCACTACATTTTCAGACAGTCTCTCCCCACTGGGACGATTGGGGTCCTTGCCAAGATATAGGAGGACATTGCAAATGTACTTGGATTTTAGGTCGCAGGCCACCCAAAACTTGATCCCAAACCTGTCAGGTTTACTTGCAATATACTGCAGGAAACAGCACCGAGTCTTTGATGGGAAGAGCTGTTCATCAACGGTGATATGTAGACCAGGGTTGTAGCACGTGATGCAGTTGGTGACAAATGATCCCCACACACTGGAAACTGCAGCGAACTTATCAGTCTTTGCTCGATCACTGCGGGTGGACCTGTCATCAAAGCGTAGGTGTTGCATGATGTCTTGGAAGCGGTTACGCGGCATAGTTCCAATGATCTGTGGGTTTCCCAGGTTTGCTGACCAGCAGTCACGTAGTGATGGAACCCTGCTGCCACGCTGACGGCGTATGCAGCCAAACGGAAGAAGACAGTCTATATTCTTAGCAGCATGCACAGCGTGGTTCAGACTGATAACACCACCAAAAGGAAGCCAAACACTGTCACCCTTTACAACACCACAAAGTGTGGCGTGGATGTGATGGACTAGATGGTGCGGGAGTACACGGTCCTATAACATGATTGACATGGCAGCACTGAATGCACATGTGCTGTATCAAGCATGCACCGGGACGCAGGAAAGACGGGTGGACTTCCTGGTGCAGCTTGCAAAAGAGTTGGCTAACTCTCATATGGCTGGGAAGAAGGCAATAAAAGAACAGTTGCTTCGGACACAACCCTCCACACCTAGCCCTGGAAAAAGAGCCACGTGTCAGGTCAAACACAAATGCAAGAACAATCATGCCACTGTGCGATGTGTTCACTGCTACAGATACACATGTGGTAAATGCAGACTACAGATACCATGGCAGTGCCAGGATTGTGAGTGATTGAAATGTACTCACTCACTTTTTATTATTATCTGTAAATATGAGTACAAATGGTTGTTTTTGTAGAAATATTTTTTGGTTTTTTTGTACTGTTTTTATCAATAAATCTTTTGGAGATTTATTTTCCTGGATGATTGAGAATGCATCAAGACGAACACAAAATGAAGTTCACAGCTTTTAGCAGTTCCCCCTCCCCACACACAAACAAAGAGGCAGTTTGCAGTTAGAAATCCGCAATCATTCACACACCCCCACTCCCCTCCACAATTCTCAGGTAACGACCCAATTTACATATGAATTGATGCTAACAGACTAGCCAAGTTAGCTTCCACTTGGCTGACAGAGGGTTAGAAAAGCCTGGGACTTCTAGTGTTAAGCCTAATCTTAAAAGTAGAGCTAGTGTCTGTCTCCCTAATCCAAACTGGAAGCTGGTTCCATACAAGAGGGGCCTGAAAACTGAAGGCTCTCCCTCCCATTCTACAGGGTGGGCCATTTATATGGATACACCGTAATAAAATGGGAATGGTTGGTGATATTAAAGTCCTGTTTGTGGCACATTAGTATATGTGAGGGGGCAAACTCCTCAAGACGGGTGGTGACCATGGTGGCCATTTAGAAATCGGCCATCTTGGATACAACTTTTGTTTTTTCAATAGGAAGAGGGCCATGTGACACATCAAACTTATTGGTAATGTCACAAGAAAAACAATGGTGTGCTTGGTTTCAACGTAACTTTATTCTTTCATGAGTTATTTACAAGTTTCTCTTTGTTCACAGCCATTGACATGTCGAAGAGGTTAACACGTGAGGAGCGGATCGAAATTGTGTTGATATCTGGTGAACGCAGTAACCGGGTCATTGCAGCAGATTTCAATGCAAGACACCCTACGAGACCACCCATCTCCCATGCTACAGTTAGCAAACTGCTTGCTAAGTTTCGTGAAACTGGTTCAGTGTTGGATTTGCCAAAATGTGGACGCAAGAAAACTGTCACTAATGAAGAAACATCAGTGGCTGTCCTAGCTTCATTCAGCAAGAGCCCACAGCGTAGCACTCGCCGCATGTCACTGGAGAGTGGCATTAGTCGAACATCCCTTCGGCGGATATTAGCTACTCACAAATGGCACCCTTACAAACTCCAGCTACTGCAGCATCTCAACGAGGATGACCCAGATCGGCGCACAGAATTTGCAGAATGGGCAAAACAAAAATTGGAACAGGACCCTCAGTTCACGCAGAAGATTTTGTTCAGTGATGAGGCAAACTTTTATGTGAATGGTGAAGTTAACAAACAAAACCACTGCTATTGGTCTGACACTAACCCACATTGGACGGATCCCTCCAAGACTGTTGGAACAACAAAAGAGATGGTTTGGTGTGGTATATGGGGTACAACGATAGTCTTCATCAATGGAAACCTCAAGGCCACTGGATATTTGAAATTGCTACATGATGATGTGTTTCCCTCTTTATGCACTGAAGCTGGCAAGTTCCTTGAGTTTTTCCAGCAAGATGGTGCACCACCACATTATGGGTGCCAGGTCCAAGCATTCCTAGATGAACAGTTTCCTGGAAAGTGGATTGGTCGTCGTGGGCCAGTTGAATGGCCTCCAAGGTCTCCCGATCTGACCCCCTTAGACTTTTATCTTTGGGGTCATCTGAAGGCAATTGTCTATGGTGTGAAGATACGAGATGTGCAGCACCTGAAACTACGGATACTGGATGCCTGTGCTGGCATTTCTCCTGCGGTGTTGCTATCAGTGTGTGAAGAGTGGGAGAAGAGGGTTGCACTGACAATCCAACACAATGGGCAGCACATTGAACACATTTTATAAGTGGTAAGAAACTTGTAAATAACTCATGAAAGAATAAAGTTATGTTGAAACCAAGCACACCATTGTTTTTCTTGTGACATTACCATTAAGTTTGATGTGTCACATGGCCCTCTTCCTATTGAAAAAACAAAAGTTGTATCCAAGATGGCCGACTTCTAAATGGCCACTATGGTCACCACCCATCTTGAGGAGTTTGCCCCCTCACATATACTAATGTGCTACAAACAGGACTTTAATATCACCAACCATTCCCATTTTATTACGGTGTATCCATATAAATGGCCCACCCTGTACTTTTAAATACTCTAGGAACAATAAGTAAGGCTGGAGTGCAAGAGCAAAGTGCTCTAATGGGGTGACTAGAAGGTCATTAAGATAAGATGGGGCCTCCACCCCCTGTTTTTTTTGTTAGTTTCACCATTTCCAAACCATACATCAAAGCAGGTCTCGTTACCATATTGTAAATGCTCCCTATCACTCTTGTTGCTTCTGTTACAAATCAACCTTGACACTCAACGTCTAACTAACTAAGGAGCTTTAAATAAAATCTTTCCCTATAGCTGCTTTGCAGTTATTAAACATCATCCACCATAAAGTGGTACCTTGCAATTTAGTTTCCCCAACACTTTATATTTTTCAAACAAGACTGGAAGTTTGTAAGAAAAAAGGAGAAACAAGTGGAGTGTGGTCCAGTGGAAAGTGCCCCACCAGTTAAATTTGGCAATGTTTATTGTTATCATTAATGATGATGCAGTCATGTAACTTTTAAATGAGCGCAATAACACTCAGTGCTATTAGTGTAGAACAGAATGTAGCAACAGGAATCTCACTGCTTTTTGACAGCCCAACAAAACATGAATGCAGCATAGGAGACGTGGATGTGTGCGGCAACATGTGAGGCAGCTCATGGAGGCGTGGCTTCTTCACAGCAACGTGTTTCCCGCTGGGGGAAAGAACTGTGAGCCTCACAATCCCATGTGTGCAAACCGAAGCCACGCCCCCCCCCTGCAAAAGAGACGACAGAAAGAAATGCAGTGTTATCTGAGTATGTAATTCTTACATCCTCTGAACGTGATATGATGTAATTGCTGCCACTCTGACCATATGGGCATTTAATTACGCTTCTTCAGGTAGTTTCCTGAAGATCAATCTGCATGCATAAGGGGCTAACATTTCAAAGTTGACATACAACTTAGATACTCTCATATTCATCAATCCAGACTAAACCCACGACCACTGAGCACTTTGGAGGAATGTAAGGAATTAAAAAACAAACAAAACACACACACACACACACACACACACCATGGGTCAACTGGGCAGGAGTCTGCAAGGGTTAATGAAATACAGCAGTGGTGCAATTTAAAGCATGCAGAGTGGAGGCTGACTTGCTTAAAGAAAGTGGGCAGAAAAATGATTGGACTACAGCAATGATGTCAGAATTCAGTTTTTTAGTGTGGGAAAGTGGAAGTGATGTAAAACAGTAGATTAGCAGCCAAAAACCTGCTAAAGCAGACAGATGAGTGAATACAGATCTTCCTTGTTAAAGTTAGACGTAAGCTTTATTTCATATATGCTTTGTGTCAGTAGGACACTTGAGTGGAACAATAACGGGAGGGTTTGTATGAATTCAAAAACTAGTACCAGTTTGCTTCCTGTCTAGATGTATGAAGCGCCAGTCTGATTTTCTTTCAGGTACCACTTTTCCAGAAGTGGTACCTGAAAAAGTTATGATTTGTGAACTGTGCTCCAGAAAAAGAGTTGGTAGCACCAGCTTCCCAGTTAGACAGATAAATGTCTGTGTTGAATAATGCCACTTGAATTGCTTGATGAGTTGGTGGACTGCCTCTATGTGGTTAAGTTACTGAAAATGTTATGCTACATCTTTGGAAAATCCTGGTAAAGATGTTGCACCCCAACATCCTAAATAATTCCTGGATACTACAAATGGCCATCCAACAAATTATGTTACTTGAGAAATTGTAATACATAACTGAACTGAGGTTTGCGGAGTTATAAAGAACTGAATATGTCTACATGCAGTAAATTTCATTATGTCTTTTTTGTGTGTGTGTGTTTTTTTACATTTGGGGCATACAACTTATGATCCCACCACACATCACTCACAACCCTGTGGTGCAGGGGGTCACGTAGGTCGCATTGGGAAGGGCCAGTCACGTGGTTTTGCTGGCTGTACTGTGCGGTGACCCGGCCCTCCTTTTTAATAACACTATACTCATTATTATTCACAACACATCACCATACACATGCTTGTGGGTCTTGGGGACTGAGCCTCGGCCCTTGTAATTTTTCGTTGAGAAATGTAATTCTTATTTCTGTTGAACTATTATCCACAGAGTGATAATCTCTACCCATCTTCTGAAAGGCCTCTCAGATAGTGATCATATTAAGGATCTGATGCTAATTAACTAGTTGTGAGATGTATAGTTAAAATGAGACTTATATTCTAAAGTGCTTTGAGTGGTCAGTGAGAGTAGAGACTAGAAAGTGCTATAGAAAGACCATCTTTGAATTGAGGAGGGGGCCTAAGGGTACATCTTTCCACATCTTACAATGCTGTGATTGTAGCCATTCCCCAACTCTCTGTGAATGGTACTCATGGCCATTAATCAGTGGTCATGACAATTTGCATATTAATAATCAAGGAACTGACCTCACAGCCCATTGTTTATTTAGTGGGCGAGTTTCAGTGATTGTGCAAATGTACTGTTTATAAGGTAGGGGAAACCTGGAGTCAGCTGAGACTGAAGAAGTCACTTGGATGAGTAATGAAACGTTTCTCCCACTGAAAACACTACATCCGGATGAACAGAATCAACCTTTGGGATTTACTTACCTGGATAATGAGCATGCATCAAAACGTTTTTACATTATATTTAACATCGGTTTGTTTAAAAATTCAGTAAAAAAAAACCCAAAAAAACAAATTCAACAAACAAATGATTTATGTTTTACAGATATGGGACAGTCTGGGCAGTGAGCTACCAGAACCTTTTCTAAAATTTAATATAAATATCATGCATAAATAATGAGATGTTCTGTTGAAAACGCACTTCTTTATCGTATACTAAGATATCTCAGGTATTAAATGTGCAGTTAAATATCTTTATGCTGAAAAGAAGTGGAGTTTCACTTGTATGGTCCCCTTATGATCAAAGTGGGCTGTATGTGGCCCTCGATGTAAAATGAGTCTGACATCTCTGATGTAAAATGTTCAGCAAGTGAACTTGTGCTCTGGGGGACCAAAAATGTTAAATGATAAAGGCAACAAAGATAACATCTAACATATGGGAGACGAAAATTCTAAAGCACAAAGTAGTAAAAAGTGACAAATGTCCAATATTTTGCAGTTAGCTTGTACAAGGATTGAGTTCAGTACACATCCTTCCATTTGTATAATATTATAATTTATTCCTCAATACTCAATGAGCTAATAATACAGAAGAAAAAAAAAAGTTCAAAAAACAGACATGCAGGATTTTTTGTGTAAGATTAACTGCTGCTCTCCTCCCTTCTTCATATGCAAGCCTGTTCACCAAAGGTCACAGCCAGGATTGAATTAGAGGACTTACAAGTGTCATGGGGAGTTGTATGCCTTTTTCATACGAATATAAAAAAAAAAGAAAAAAAAGAATGGTACAAACAGCAGCACCATCTTTGTAGGTCTGATGGTCTTGATTATGTTGTTAAACTGCACTGGTGGCTATGTGAAGTTCTTATGTTACAGTATAGACACTGTGGATAGGCTTTTTCCTTTCTGTGGACCAAGACAGATTTTAACAATAAGGCTCCCAGGCAAGGCACTGAAATCGTGCTAAGACTAACACCTCTTTAAAAATGAAAGCTCTACTTATTTTTATGGCTGTATGATTGTAACCAAGGTGTTTATACACGTGTGTGTGTGTGTGTGTTTGTATGTGTGTGTGTGTGTGTATACACGTGTGTGTGTGTGTGTGTGTGTGTGTGTGTGTGTGTGTGTGTGGCAGAGATGCGATCACTCTCTTATGCTAGCAGAATAGGAGAATTGGGGGAAATGAGCTTCTTGGCTGGGGTCCTCACAGTCCAGACTGTTATCTGTAACAAGAAGGCAATATAAGTCAGCAACCAAGAAACCTGATATTAACTTTGAATAATCAGTGCTGACGGGTTCAACAAGAAGATACTTACACTTGTCTGGGGGAGTGAGTGTGATTGTTTGTGCTGTGAACTCCTCATCAAAGTATCGGGTATCTGTCTCTGATGTTACTTGCGGTTTGAAGAGGGGGGTCAACTGTACCAGGGATTGGAAGAGACAGATATCACTTGGTAACATGCTGGATTTATAACATGCACGTAGAGGAGGGTCTACAATGCAGTTGGCGTAACTCATACCTAGGGTATCCATTTGAAATTCCTACATCACTTCGGTCATGAGTTATCATACTCACAAACTTGGGTGTACATGCTACCAGCCTACCGGCCTGCCCAGTAAGGTGATGACATTACCCCAATAGCCTTTTGCGGCAAAGGGGTAAAAAGCCACCACTTGACCCAGCTGTCTTAACTAATTATAGGCCGTTTATCTCAAAAGGTTTTGAAAGAGTAGCTGTGAAACAGCTAATTAAACATCTGTAGAGGAATGGTTTATTTGGAGAGTTTTAAATCTGAATTTATCACAGTATAAAAGCAGGGTTAATGAAGGTTACAAATGATCATCTTATGGCCTCATCTCTGTGCTTATATTGATGCAGCATTCAATACTTGTTACACAGATCGGAGAATGCTGTAGTTATTAAAGTTACTGTGTAAAAACCTAGATGACCTCTAATTCAGACAAGCCTAAAGTTATTGTCTTTGGCCCTAAAAATCTTAGAAATATGATGTGTAACCAGATACTTACCCTGGGTGGCATTACCTTGGCGTCCAGTAACACTGTGAGGAGTCGTTTTTGACTACGATATATCCTTCAATGTGCAAATTAAACAAATATTTAGGGCTGTTTCTTGCATTTCCACAATATCTCTAAAATTATAAACATGTTGCCTCACAATAATGTTAAGAAATACTGGCGACCACCAGTGGTAGCCTCGTAGCAGACACACCTATGGTCTCAACTTCAAAATCCTGCATTGCTTTGTTTTTAAGTTATCACAATCACAAGATTTTCAGAAAACTTGACCACTGAACTTGAGTTCTGATTAATTAAAAATTCTGATTAATTTGAAAATTCTCGGTGACTTCCTTCTTGAGTTATTGCATTCACAAGATTTTGTAATGACAATACCCAATCAGCCTTTTATGGAACGGGGTAAAAAACACTTGTATTCCCATGCGCTAATATTTTTATTAATTCTTATTAGTTCAATTAGCTTTTTGCTTTACGCAAAAATAGCTAACAGAAATTTCCTTCAAAGAGCTACTTATTAAACTAATTATGAATTTATCCAGGAGTCTGAGAGCAAAGTGCTCTATTATTATGGTGATAGGGTACTATGAGGTCTTTAAGAAAAGATGGGGCCTAAATATTTAAGAACTTGTATGTGAGGAGAAGGACTTTAAACTTCACTCTGAATTTAACAGGGAGCCAATGAAGTGAAGTCAGTATGGGAGAAATACGCTGTCTCATTCTAGTACCTGGTGGTACTCCAACTGGAGCATTTTGGATCAACAGAAGGCATTTCAAAGAGTTTTTATGACAACCTGATAATGAATTTCAATAGTCCAGCTTAGAAGTAATAAATGCATTAACTAGTTTTCAGGACAAGATCAGAAATAATATTTCTAATTGTAGAGATACTGCACAAAATCAAGTAAGCAGTTCTACATATTTGTTTAATGAAGAACATATCCTGGTCAAAAACAACTCCAAGATTCCTCACAGTGTTACTGGAGGCCAAGGTAATGGCTTCCAAAGTATGCATCTGGTTAGACACTGTGTTTCTAATATTTTTAGGACCAATGAATCAGAATTTAGACGCAGGACATTTATTATCTTAAACAGTTTAACGAATTGGTGTGTCTCATCTGGCTTCATGGACTGATAAAAGTGGGTATCAGCTGCATAGCAATGAAAATGTATCCTATGCCTTTGAATGACACTGCCAAAGAGAAGCATATATAATGTAAACAGAATTGATCGTAGCATGAAACAGTCTGGAATTCTATGATTAACCGTTGCAAATACAGAAAAATCCTCATTTACATGAAAAAATTGGAGTCTATTACATAGATTTGATTAAAACCACTGCAGCGTACTACATTCTCTAACTACGGCATGCTCTCATCTCTGTAATAAAATCTTAGTGTCCAAAATATTAAATGCTGCACTGACAAGCACAGAGGTGAGGTAGGAAATTAGAAGCCATCCAGGTCCTTAGGTCTTTAAGACATTTCTGCAACTAAAAATGTGAAAACAATCTCCCATTTTCTACATATGCCTTGACTAGGGTTGCAAGATGGAAGCCTTTCCTGACAAAGAAAAACATTGAAATCTGGCAAAAATTTGCAAAATATACATATACAAGCATGAGGAAACCTGTGATATGGCCTGATGAGAAGGCCGAACTTTTTGGTTGCAATTCAAAAAGTTGTTGGTGCAAAAACAACACTTTGCGTCACCAAAAGAACCTCATACTAATGGAATCTATCTCATGTGGATTGGCCTGATGGCTACTTTCCATGGACATTTACCATTTATCAAAATTTGAGAACACCTAAAATCCGTGTCTGTGAAGGTTCCCAGTCATCCACGTCATCGTAGTGTAAGGAGCTTGTCACTCCACCTCACCCAAATTCAAGTGTATGTGAAGCATGTGGTTACTTTATAGTACATCTGGTGAGTGTTGGGATTCCTGATGAATGTTATTATTAATTTGGTTACTTTTTATTTCTCTCATGTCATGTTGCTATGGAGCGACAAGAATGCTACACTGCAAGAATGCCAGAAACCATTGTCTCATTTTTGACTCACTTGTAACTGCTGTTCCTGTTAAATGAAGACATGACTGATTGGACTGTCTGACTGCGCTTGATAAATAGAAATAAGAAGAAAAAAAAGAAAAGAAAAGCCCCACCTTTCTCTGTTCCACATCCTGCCAGTTGATGGTGATAAAAAATTTGTGAGTCATTACTTCTTTGGCATCACTGGGACCTCCTCCTAACCTGTCAGTCCAAATGAGATCATTTGAGAGTAAACTAGGCATTTTTAATACAATCCACACAGAGGAGTAGTTTGGGCTAATACCTGTGCTTGGGATCCTTCTTGAGCAGGCCAGCCAGCAGGGACTTGGCCTCAGGTGA
The DNA here is from genome assembly GCF_036321145.2 of Pelmatolapia mariae. Classification (NCBI taxonomy): domain Eukaryota; kingdom Metazoa; phylum Chordata; class Actinopteri; order Cichliformes; family Cichlidae; genus Pelmatolapia; species Pelmatolapia mariae. The sequence continues at coordinate 28,747,190 of NC_086236.1, forward strand.
GAGGTTCCGGGGAAAGCGGATCTCCTCCATTAGGATGAGCTCAAACAAGCGCTCGTGGTCTTGGTTATAGAAAGGCAATCGGCCGCACATCATTTCATACATAACTACACCGAGACCCCACCAGTCCACTGCGCGGCCGTAGTCATTATCTTCTAGGACCTGAGGAAGAAGAGACCGATTTCTCAACAGCAGTAAAAAGCCATAACTCTGAATTGGCATACCATAGCATTTGGTGCAAATAATGGCACACTTTTGTGAGTAAAAAATATTTCTTCCTTATATGTTTTTTCTTCTTTTTCTGTTCAAACTTCTTACCAGTCATCCTTTACATCACCAATTCTGTTTGAAAGAGCAGAGCTAATCTTTTCTCTTAAGTGTGTAAAAAATCAAATGCATCATTTTCTTCCTACTCTTTAAAATAAGTGTTCTGCATGTTTAAATGGAGCTGCCATTTAAACCATGCTAAACTGGTACTAAGGGGTCCAAAGTGTGCCTGATATAAATATCAGTGTATATCAGTGAGCTGATATAAGGCGCCATATCAGCTAAAATTCACCAGAAATTGAGACTCAGACTACACAATGTTTTTCTAATCTTCTACTGTCTAATTTGTTAGTTCCATGCAAACTGTAGCCTCAATGTGGTCTTCTGCTGGTGTAGCCCATCTGTCTAAAGTAGAGCCCAATATAAGTCAGTTTCAGTTCAATTTTAGTTTTATTTGTCATATGCAAGCTAGCACAGGGTCAACATTCCAATGAAATGTGTTTGACATGCAGAAGACAAGTCACTCAGCAGTATAATACAGTAAAAAATTACAAATATTAACAGACTAAATATATATAAATATATACACAAATGTATAAATAAAAAAATCTTAAATAGAAATGTTACCGTTGACATGGGGGGGCTAATGGGATATTGCACATGGGATAAAGTGGCAAGAGTGAGCAGCAGTACAAACTGAGCAGTACAAGATTTTAGAGTGGCAGTTAGTACAGTATTGGACGGAGTAAGGGTTTTCATTTTTTATTTAAATACTAATAAAAATGAAGTGACCAGTGCAGAGTATGTTCTTGAGAAACTTTAGGACAGCTTCTGTGTGCATCCTGTGAAGTGTGGTGTGTGTATTCAAGTGTTGTGGTTGAGGTGTTGAATGGCTTGATGGTAAAAGCTGTTTTTGAGTCTTGTAGTCCGAGCTATTTGCCAGTATAACAGTATTGGCATTTATAATGGAAAATAAATACAAATTAAAAAAAAACCCACTGGTGGTGGCCAGTGGTACTCCTCTTGACACAATTTGAAAATCCTATGTTGCCTTGTGCTCAAGTTGCCGCACTGACAACATTTTCAGAAAACCAAACTATGATATTAAACAAGCTATTAAACAAGCTTGACAACACAGGTGTGTTTAAAATATGTCACCAGACAGTGCCTTACCTCAGGAGCCAGATATTCAGGTGTTCCACAAAAGGTTTTCATTGTTGCATCTGGAGTAATGCCCTCTTTACAAAGGCCAAAATCAGTTATTTTAATGTGTCCGTCTTTGTCCAGCATCAAATTCTCCAGCTGAGAGGAAAAATACATCCACATCAGATTTCAGTATAATCATACACTGCTGCAAATTCAACAGATCCACAGTTCCTGTACATTTTCTTCCTCTGTTCGCAAAACAACAGAAAAACAAACATGCTGTCTACATTAAACTAGCCAAAAAAATAAGCCTATATCCAGTGTACAAATATTTGTATAACCTCATCGTCTTGATCACTGAAAGAATAGTTTTGTTGTTCCTTTTTCAAGGACAGGCCGACGTCACTCGAACTCGTCCAAGATTTTTAGTAGATACTCCTATGATATCAGTTTGAAGCTCCCACATCACCGTATTCTTGAGTTATTGCATTTACAAGATTTTCCAAAAAATTACCACTGACCTTGACAAAGCGGTGTGTGTGTGTGTGTGTGTGTATATATATATATATATATCTTCTTCAGTTCTGAACTGAAGAAGCTTCTCGGATGAGAGGTGAACCGTCTTCATGCAAGTTAAAGAAGTCCAGACGCTTTTTTTTCTTTCCAAGCTCCTTAGACAGTAGTGGGGACAGCACATCTCCTTGTTAGATCCCACACTTGATGGTGACTTGTGCTATGGGCTTGAAGTTGGCCTCTAGTGTTGTCCGCCACATTCTATTGAGTTTCTGATAAAGGCTCTCAGGGTCCTGTTGATCTTGTACAATTCTTGGCATTCCAGGATCCAGGATGTTGGGCATCAAGTCATAGGCCTTCTTTCAATCAATCCAGGCAATCCACAGGTTGGTCAGACTAGTCTTGCAGTCTTGGGCAACTGCTCTGTCTACCAGGAGCTGGTGTTTTGCGGCCCTGGTATTCTTGACAATTCCTTTCTGTGCCCTGCTCAAGTATTGAGCCATGTGCTTGTTCATCTTAGCCGCTATGGTGGCTGACAGGAGCTTCCATGCATTACTGACTATATTAATTTCTGTGTGGATAACACCGTACCTACCAGGACTGTACGGTGTTTCTCCAACAACAAACCTTGGATTACCCCAGAAATTAAAGCTGTCCTCAAGCAGAAGAGGAGGGCCTTCAAATCCAAAGACAAAGAGGAGTTGAAAAGGGTGCAGAGAGAGTTGAGGGGACTGATAAGGAATGGGAAGGACAGCTACAGGCAAAAGATGGAGAACCAGCTTCAGCAAAACAACGTTGGTGAAGTATGGAGAGGCCTCAGAACCATCTCGGGCCACAAACATCAGAACTCTCTGCCTGGGAGGGATGTGAGGTGGGCAAATGAACTGAATCATTTCTTCAACAGATTTGATTCAGCCATGAGGCAGTCTCCAACATCGGCTGCAGACTCACCCACCCCCACTGCTGCTGTTCCACCTCTGACACCTCAGACACTTCACACCTCCTCTATTCACCCTGCTCACTCCTCCCCACCCCCAACAACAGCATCCAATACACACTCAACACAAAGCTCCAGCCTGTCTCTCTCAACCACCCAGGTTAGGAGGGAACTGAGGAGGATTAATGGCAAGAAGGCAGCGGGTCCAGATGGCATCAGCTCGAGGGTCGTCAGGTCCTGCGCGGACCAACTGTGTGGTGTGATGGAGCACCTCTTCAACCTGAGCCTGAGGCTGGGAAGAGTCCCACAGCTCTGGAAAACCTCCTGTGTTGTACCAGTGCCAAAGACTTCACGCCCCAAGGACCTCAACAGCTACAGGCTGGTGGCTCTGACATCCCACCTGATGAAGACCCTGGAGCGGCTGGTCCTGGCTCAGCTTCGGCGTCTGGTAAGCTCATCACTGGACCCACTTCAGTTTGCCTACCAGCCTGGCATTGGAGCGGATGATGCCGTCATTCACCTCCTACATCGTTCCCTCGCTCACCTGGAGACCGCTGGAAGCACTGTGAGAATCATGTTCTTTGATTTCTCCAGTGCCTTCAACACTATTCTTCCCTCGGTTCTGAAGGACAAGCTGGAGAACTCTGGAGTGGACCATCACCTCACTACCTGGATTTTGGACTACCTCACCGACCGACCACAGTATGTGAGGACTCAGGGCTGTGTGTCGGACAGGGTCGTCTGCAGTACGGGGGCCCCACAGGGAACGGTTCTGGCTCCGTTCCTCTTCACCATCTACACTGCAGACTTCTCCCACAACTCTACCCAGTGCTTCCTGCAGAAGTTCTCTGATGACTCTGCAATAGTCGGCCTCATCACTGATGGGGACGACAAGGAGTACAGAGGACTGACTCAGGACTTTGTGGACTGGTGCCAGCTGAACTACCTCCAGATCAATGCCAGTAAAACCAAGGAGCTGGTGGTAGACTTCCGCAGGCACAAGCATTCTCCACTGCAACCACTGAACATCCAAGGTATGGACATTGAGGCTGTGGACAGCTACAGGTACCTTGGTGTTCATCTGAACAACAAACTGGACTGGATTCATAATTCAGACGCCCTCTACAGGAAAGGGCAGAGCAGGCTGTACCTGCTGCGGAGACTCAGGTCGTTTGGAGTGGAGGGCCCACTCCTGAAGACCTTCTATGACTCTGTGGTGGCCTCAGCCATCTTCTATGGTGTGGTCTGCTGGGGCGGCAGCATCTCTGCTGGGGACAGGAAGAGACTGAACAGGCTGATCCGAAGGGCCAGCTTTGTTCTAGGATGCCCTCTGGACCCAGTGGAGGTGGTGAGTGACAGGAGAATGGCGGCTAAGCTGTCATCCCTGTTGGACAACATCTCCCACCCCATGCAGGAGACTCTGACAGCACTGAGCAGCTCCTTCAGTGGGAGACTGCGGCACCCACGGTGTGGGACGGAGAGATTTCGCAGGTCTTTCCTCCCCACTGCTGTCAGACTCCACAACAAAGACTTTAACTGATCAAACACACACATCCACACATGTGCAATAATACTAATGTGCAATAATCTTTTCTGGCATCGCTGTATTTTTACTCAGTTGTATATAGCATTTGTATTCTATTTTTATCTTATTGTATATTTTATTCTATTTTATTCTACTGTATATAGTATTTTATTTTATTTTATTCTATTCTGTACAGTTGTGTACTGTATTTATTCTTATTTTATTCTAATTTTGCTTCATAACTTTTGCACTGTCCACTTCCTGCTGTGACAAAACAAATTTCCCACGTGTGGGACTAATAAAGGTTATCTTATCTTATCTTACTGAGGCAGGTTATTGGCCGCTAGTTGGATGGGACCGGTCCCTTCTATGGTCCTTGGGGATCAGGATTGTCCGCCCTTTAGCCATTCGAGGTGTCTCTCATCGACTAGTAGCTGGTTAATTTGTACTGCCAGACGCTCATGGAGTGCAGTCAGCTTCTTGAGCCAGAAGTCGTGAATCATGTTGGGGCCTGGTGCTGTCCAGCTCTTCATACTGGAGACCCTTCCTTGGATATCTGCCACTGTGATGGTTACTGGGCACTGTTCAGAGAGGTTGCTGTGGTCTGCTCTTACATCCACTAGCCACTGAGCATTGCCGTTATGGGTTGCATCCTTCTCCCATATGTTCTTCCAGTATTTCTTCACTCTGCTGTTCTTATATTGTTCCCCAGCCACTGAGAGTACAGCTGCAGCGGCCTATGAGCTGGTTTATTCTGCTGCCTTATATTCCTCTTCAAGTGGCTGGCCAAGGCTGTGAGTCTTTGCTTGGCAGTTTCCAAGGCCTCAGGTATGGGCACCTTGCTGTACTTCTTAGGCACCTTCCTCATTGCACCTTTCTGCAGCTCCAATTAACCTCCCTCCGTGCTTCTCTATGGAGAAGTCTCCTTCTCCATAGAGGGTATTGCTCCTTGTGGCTGTTGTAGATCAGCTGTTTAGTCTCTGCATTCACATCATCTAGCAGATCCTCAGTGGGTACTTCACGTAGCCTTGGTAACCGGCTACATAGGATCCAGGTTTCAAGACCCAAAACATATGTCCACACACACACACACACAAACACACACACACACACACACACACAACTGGTCAAAAGTTTTAATTAGAACACCCCAATTTTTCCAGTTATTTATTGCAATTCAAGTCGTTCAAGTCCAATGGATAGCTTGAAATGGTATAAAGGTAGGTTGTGAACTGCCAGAAGTTAAAAAAAACATCTAAGGCTACCTAAAACTGACATATAATGTACATTTCGGAAAATGGCCTTTTTAAGGGAAAACAAAATAGGTTAATAATTTAAAGCTGTTCTGCAGCACTGGAGGTTGATCAAGCATTGAAAGCTGGTGCTACTAATTCCTACAGGTGTTCCAAATTTTCTGGATTACTTAGAACCCCCTCTGTCTGCATAATAGCAGTGTTGGAAGACACTGTGGTACCATGCCGTTGTGAGCATCAGTTGAACAGTATTGTACTGCAGAAAGTAGTGTGTTACTACAAATATGGCGACAAGATGGTAATTAACAATGAAAGAGAGACAAACCATCTTAACACTTAAAGACTTAAAAATGTAGGTCTTTCCTACAGTCCTACAGAGAAATTGTAAAGAAAGTCAAGGTGTCAATGAGTACAGTTTTCTTCACCATCAAAAGGCACTCAGAAACTGGGGAAAACTAATAGTGGTTGTAGTAAGCAAGTCTCAGTTTCAACTGTGAAGAGAAGACTTTGAGCTGCAGGTTTGACGGGATGAGTTGCAGCAAGAAAATCAGTGCTAAGATGTCAGAATAAGACAAAAAGTCTTGCCTGGGCCATGAAACAGGACCATTGGACTACTGAAGACTGGAAGAAGGTATTATGGACTGATGAATCAAAATTGGAAATCTTCTGTTCCTCACGCAGGATCCTTGTACACCTTCGAGTAGGTGAAAGGATGGTTCCACAGTGTGTGGCATCAACTGTCAAAGATGGAGGAGGAAGTGTGATGGTCTGGGGCTGTTTTGCTGGATCCAGGGTAAGTGACTTGTACAGAGTGAGAGGCACCCTGAACCAAAATGGCTACTGCAGCATTCTGCAGCGCCATCCAATACCCTCTGGCAGTTGGTCAGGGGTTCATCCTGCAGCAAGATAATGACCCAAAACATATGTCCAAGTTATGCCAGAACTAACTCAGGGGAAAAAAAGAACAAGATGGTAAGCTTGAAAATATGGAGTGGCTAACACAGTCTTTGGACTTAAACCCCATTGAGCTGGATTGGGATGAACTGGATAGAAGGGTGAAAGCAAAGCAACCTACAAGTGCCACTACGGAAACTTCTACAACAGATATAGGAAGCATGGGAAAGAATATTTGTTTCTATTGTAGAAAGAATGCCACGGGTGTGTTCAGCTGTTATATCTGCCAAAGATGGCTAATTTGATGAGTCAAAAGTTTAGAATACATTTTGGTCTATAAATTGATTGCATTATTTCTTTTTTAACTCCAAATGCTTAGCTAACCTGTAGCTTGTCTGTTTCTCAGAATACCCAGCTTGCTTATAAGCCATCTACTGACCGGCACCGACACTATCATCGTGATTTATGGCCAAGTACTTAGCTGCTTGCCCACTGTCCTGTTCCCACCACCTTCCAAGCTCCAGTCCCTGTACTCTTTTAATCTCTGCTGTTTTATCTGCTCAGCTTGCACTCTCCTGCTCCTTAACCCTAGAACACTATCGCTTAAAATAGTAACACAATCACTAACACCGGGTGATTTTTACCCGATATAATATGACCAACTAAAAGTACTTGTCATCAAAATATATCCAACACATGACAAATCAGAGTGGTCAGCTTTTACTTTCAACTGTGCCATGTCTAACAAAATGAAAAAAAGTGTCATGGGGGATGCTAAAATAATGCTCCAAAATTACAGAAAAATCTGGAATTCAAGAACAAAAAATTCCTAAAAAAAAAAAAAATGACGCTGGAAAGCTGGTCTTTGATACACCCATTCCTGGGACATTTGAGACTTCCCTGGTGAAGGCACAATCTCCTCGACACACTAACAGCTGCAGGAGAGAGAAATCATGTAAATGTATTTGCTCGGGTGAAAATCACCCAGCGATAGTGTTCTAGGGTTAAATTCACCTGCTGCCCTTCATTCATCTCCAGTGACTTAGTTTTTAAAAAAAGACAAACTTAATTTAAACCTATTCCTATGCTGTAATTCAGCCCGCTTGTTGCTTCGTCTTGTAATCGGAAGGTTGCCGGTTTGATCCCCGGCTCCGACAGTCTCGGTCGTTGTGTCCTTGGGCAAGACACTTCACCCGTTGCCTACTGGTGGTGGTCAGAGGGCCCGGTGGCACCAGTGTCTGGCAGCCTCGCCTCTGTCAGTGCGCCCCAGGGCAGCTGTGGCTACAATGTAGCTTGTCATCACCAGTGTGTGAATGTGTGTGTGAATAGGTGGATGACTGAATGTACAGGGAGTGCAGAATTATTAGGCAAGTTGTATTTTTGAGGAATAATTTTATTATTGAACAACAACCATGTTCTCAATGAACCCAAAAAACTCATTAATATCAAAGCTGAATGTTTTTGGAAGTAGTTTTCAGTTTGTTTTTAGTTTTAGCTATTTTAGGGGGATATCTGTGTGTGCAGGTGACTGTGCATAATTATTAGGCAACTTAACAAAAAACAAATATATACCCATTTCAATTATTTATTTTTACCAGTGAAACCAATATAACATCTCCACATTCACAAATATACATTTTTGACATTCAAAAACAAAACAAAAACAAATCAGCGACCAATATAGCCACCTTTCTTTGCAAGGACACTCAAAAGCCTGCCATCCATGGATTCTGTCAGTGTTTTGATCTGTTCACCATCAACATTGCGTGCAGCAGCAACCACAGCCTCCCAGACACTGTTCAGAGAGGTGTACTGTTTTCCCTCCTTGTAAATCTCACATTTGATGATGGACCACAGGTTCTCAATGGGGTTCAGATCAGGTGAACAAGGAGGCCATGTCATTAGTTTTTCTTCTTTTATACCCTTTCTTGCCAGCCACGCTGTGGAGTACTTGGACGCGTGTGATGGAGCATTGTCCTGCATGAAAATCATGTTTTTCTTGAAGGATGCAGACTTCTTCCTGTACCACTGCTTGAAGAAGGTGTCTTCCAGAAACTGGCAGTAGGACTGGGAGTTGAGCTTGACTCCATCCCTCAACCCGAAAAGGCCCCACAAGCTCATCTTTGATGATACCAGCCCAAACCAGTACTCCACCTCCACCTTGCTGGCGTCTGAGTCGGACTGGAGCTCTCTGCCCTTTACCAATCCAGCCACGGGCCCATCCATCTGGCCCATCAAGACTCACTCTCATTTCATCAGTCCATAAAACCTTAGAAAAATCAGTCTTGAGATATTTCTTGGCCCAGTCTTGACGTTTCAGCTTGTGTGTCTTGTTCAGTGGTGGTCGTCTTTCAGCCTTTCTTACCTTGGCCATGTCTCTGAGTATTGCACACCTTGTGCTTTTGGGCACTCCAGTGATGTTGCAGCTCTGAAATATGGCCAAACTGGTGGCAAGTGGCATCTTGGCAGCTGCACGCTTGACTTTTCTCAGTTCATGGGCAGTTATTTTGCGCCTTGGTTTTTCCACACGCTTCTTGCGACCCTGTTGACTATTTTGAATGAAACGCTTGATTGTTCGATGATCACGCTTCAGAAGCTTTGCAATTTTAAGACTGCTGCATCCCTCTGCAAGATATCTCACTATTTTTGACTTTTCTTAGCCTGTCAAGTCCTTCTTTTGACCCATTTTGCCAAAGGAAAGGAAGTTGCCTAATAATTATGCACACCTGATATAGGGTGTTGATGTCATTAGACCACACCCCTTCTCATTACAGAGATGCACATCACCTAATATGCTTAATTGGTAGTAGGCTTTCGAGCCTATACAGCTTGGAGTAAGACAACATGCATGAAGAGGATGATGTGGACAAAATACTCATTTGCCTAATAATTCTGCACTCCCTGTAGTGTAAAGCGCTTTGGGGTCCTTAGGGACTAAGTAAAGCGCTATACAAATACAGGCCATTTACCATTTACCATAACGTAACAAGTTATATTATGTTAACTTTCTCTTCTGTTTATGAATATAAGTAACTAAAGGAGATCCACTTTAAACATTTAGATATATCTTAAATATAATTTTCCAGAGATACCTGAAATGTATTACCATATTCTTTAACAGTGTATATCAAGTCCTCTGGCTCTGATGACATTGTAGGTGGACCCATTAGAAACATTGTGCTGGTTTCTGTGTTAATGTCCTGTGACTGAAGAAAAAAAAATCCCATCGACACAGATTATTTGTCTGATGATATTTAGACAAATAATAGAATATAATGAATAACAAATTGAACAAAAAGAATAAAATACTGCTGACAGTCAAAGTTTACTTTTTAAAAAATTATATTAATAAAAAGCAAGTCGACTTCTAATGAGAAGTTAACATCTGTCAGTTATGTTCCTAAAGCTTTTATCTGTTGAATTCAGAAATTTATTATACAAGTGTTAGTATGAATGTTTAATGGTTTATAGACTGACCAATATGATGTCATTTTACTGATGAGGACAACTGCGACAGGAGAACCCCAATTATCAATAATCTCAGGTAATAGAGACCTACTGTAAAGGCATCCCAGCCAATTTGCTTATCCTTTTGCCTAATATAGAGGCAAAGAGGTTGCGCTTTTCACGTTTCTCAATTTAATGTCTCCTATCTCTACTGTATCTTGAGACTGAACCAATTAAGTCAGTTTGGCATCTTACAGGTTGTCTCATTTCCTAAAATGCATCTGGAGGGCAGAGGAGGAGTCCAGTCAGCATCACTGTAATGATGTATGCTTTTGTAAGTTTTATCTGCGATGCATAGAAGAGGAGCAACAAAAAGTTACAAGTAATAAATGATACACAAATAATGAGATTTCTAAATTCAGCATTAATTTGTATACTTAGTTATTTAAGATGATTAGGTATGTAGTCTAACTTTCTACCCTTCACCATTTGTAAGAGTGCCCAAAAAATGGATATCTGGACATTTGCCATGCTCATCTATCAGTAATCAGAAGACACAGCAGTGCTCTGGAAATTAGACAATAGACAGATGATGCAAATGTGCCACACCCTTTTTTAAGTGACATCAATTTAACATGATGCAGTAAAGCTGTCTTATCACTACAGTGGCTGACTGGACTCCTCTCTCTCCTCATGTCTCTTCCTTAGAGGAAGGGGAGGGACTAAGACTGGAGGGACTAAGACTGCTTGGAGAGGAGGTGAGGAAAAGAACTGACAATAGCTCCTATTCCCCAGTCCATTACAACAAATACAAAAACAGCATACAGCCTTCCTGCAAACATCCACTCCATTGAAAGGGTGGACAGCAGCATGAAAGAGATACTGGGAAAAACCTTTAGCAATCAAACATATTTGCTGCATAACAATGACTTTGTATAGATTCCTTTTAGCTTAATATGCATGGATAAAACAGCTTAAAGATACTGTCATTTAAAGTGTAATGTTCTGATGTCCCCGAGTGACAGTCCTGTGGTTCAGAGAGAGGGCTCAAAGATGAAGTAAAAGTCGTGATTTACTGGGACAAACTGATTGAGAGACACTGCTGGCAGCCAAAATGCTCATTCATTCTTGTTTTTGATGCTGCACCTCATAAGGATTGAGGATTTTTGTCCTTTGTGTTGATTTCGTCGTTATTCACAGTTAGAAATTTAAATTTTGTTTGTGCAAATATAAGTCTATTTGTGCATGTTTATTCTGTAACTAAATTTAACACACATGTGAAAGCACAAAATAATAATGAAAACTTCAAAATACAAGTTCAATTTTTTTCTAAACACATTTTATTCTACAAGCTCTCAAATTTCGCAACATTTGCCTTGGTATGTGATTATCAACAAATTAAGATTCAGTTTGTAGTATGATTGCAGTCATACTTGCACATGGGACATTTATGAAATGATGGATTTGTGTGTCGTATTCACCTTCAAATCACGGTAAACGACGTCACGTGAATGGAGGTACTCAAGTGCTGATACAATCTCAGCACCATAGAAGCGTGCCCGGTCTTCTGTGAAGACTCGTTCACGTGAGAGGTGGAAGAAGAGCTGAAGAAAACAGAGCAGAGAGAGTCAAGCACTTACCTGGTGTTACACAAGATCTGTCTACGTGTAAATGGTTAACTCTTGAACTGGGTGCATCCCATGTGACTGATGAGTTGATTATGGATGTAGGATATGGGGTCTCACCTCGCCTCCATTAGCATATTCCATTACAAAACAGAGTCGATCGTGGGTTTGGAAGGCATATTTCAGTGTCTGTAAGAATGTTATCACAATGAAAATAAAATATCAGGTAGATAGCGAAGAATCCCTATGTAACTACTAACCATCAGGAGAAAAAAAAAACAAAGTAAATAGAAAGAGGCCTTTGATTGGGTTTAATAATTTTTAGGTTCCTCAAAAATCAATTAAAAGATTCAATTTTCACTTGCTTCTGATTTGAAGACTGCAACGTGAAGATACTGTAGTGAGTTTAAAAGCGTTTACAAACTGACGACTAGTTTCGGGTCATAGTTTAGTAGGCTCATCATATCTCAAAGCAGCTAGCTTTTACAACATTTCCTGCTCAACCATCTTCAATTTGAGCAGTTTTAACACTTAACTTTTGCTTCATCTAGTAAATTCTTGTCTAAATATACTTTGCTTATACAAACAAGCAGAAAGAAAATTATACATACAATTACATATATATACACACACACATGCATATATATATATATATATATACATATATATAGTAGAGATGGACCGATCCGATATTACGTATCGGTATCGGTCCGATACTGACCTAAATTACTGGATCGGATATCGGCGAGAAATTAAAAAATGTAATCCGATCCATTAAATATCAAAAAAGCACCTCACAAAACTTGCGACACGACGTAACTCGGCTTGTAACCGTAGCACGTCGAAGCAGTGTGCTCACGTGATAGAGCGGCTGTGTTTATTTGTAGCCTCGCTAGCAATCCAGCATTTCATCTCCGAGGAAGTTATCCCAGAGAGAAGTAAAGCAAGTGTGTAAGTTCATCTCTGAATGTTTGTAAAGCGTACCTACGTTAAGCTTAACAACCGATATATGGAGCCTCTTCTCTCTCCCTCTCTTGCTGCTACTTCAATCGTGAAACTGCTTAATGATCAGCTGATCGGCTTTTCTGTCGCGAGTCCGTCTCTCTTCTTTGTTTTTGGCCCACTTTGCACCAGAAAGAGGAAACCAGCGGCTGAACAACAGCAGCACGTTTAACCTTGATAAGCTGTTGTTAGAATTTATTTAATA